>NC_143399.1:187448815-187786013 GCF_052110815.1 Crocodylus siamensis
TGCACCTACAAGTTCATTGAACCGGTTTCCTTCACTGGTAAGGTTAAGCACATTTCTGTAGCTAAAAGGTGTTGTACAGTTTTGGTCACCTGTACAAGGGTTCCTGAGTTTGGCTGGTGTAGTACTTATATATGGCATCACAGTTTTCTCCACAAAAGAACCAAAGCCTAAGATAGAACAATAAACCCCTATAAATTGCAGTGTGGGACCGTACTAGATAAAATGATACAACGGTATGTACAACTCACTATAATTTGTACTGATTTAAAAAATATTTTTCACACTTATTTAAATTTTACTAACATACATATTAAGCATTTTTGTGCTCAGCTAAATACTTTCTAAAAAAATTAAGAATAAGCAATCTTTGTATTATTGCTAATTTCCTGTAAAATATTTGTTAGATTTAACATATTTAACCTAGCTGTTATAAAAATCCAGAAGTAGGAATTTTCCTTTTCTGCACTGCTACATACAAGGCACTCTTTCTTACCAATTCGGAAGTCTGAAGTTATTTTCTCCATTTCTGTCATTAGAGCAGTACCAAGACTTTTCACATTCTCCAAATCATCTTTCATGGAATAGGAGAGATCCATAAGATAATAAAGATCAATGGGGTAATCTTCAGCTCTCTTAAATTTTAATGAAAATGTCTGTGGTTCCCCTATTTCAAAAATTAAACAACAAAACAGAAACCTATTAAAATTTCAGAGTGCTTCGACTGAACAAAAATATATGCTTTATGGAAAGTTTTTTTTTTTTAATCAGTGTGCCCCCAAAATATTTGAAAATAATCATGAATCAGGTTATCTTTCTTAATATGTCACCAAAGTTCCAACAAAAATCCCCTTAAAATGAAAAAAAAAACTTCTGGGATAACTCAGACTTCCCCATTCCAATATTTTCTTTTCCTGAATCACCAAAGAGTACTGTTAATTTTGAGTCTCACAATCCATTGCCAACACTGGCCATAGAGAAATTAGTTTTCAAAGGCTGCTATAGGTAGCAAATCATACCCCAGCCAGCTTCTCTGGATAAGCGTCACTAAGTTCCTGTATCCCAAGACCATGACATCCTGTTAGGTTTCTCCCTGGAAGCTGAGCAACTGACATCTACAATTTATGGCTACTCTCAAAACCATAATAATGTGCTTAATTCCTTAAAAGGATTCCACCCTACAAAGTTACAGAAAGTTTTGGAAAACCTGTATGTAATGTAGAATATAATTTAGTTCCTCCTCATGCTTCATTCAAGCCTGCTTTAGAGTTTCTTTTAACTACTTTAAGATATTACCACAGGCCTTTGGGACTGTAACTTCCACAAAAAAACAGGAACCTGTGACCCTGAACCTGACCTTGTACTTCCTGAAAGGTACCTCCATTGTAAAGCCTCAATGCCACAGAAGAGGGTAAGAAATTTTGTATTTATCAGCATCTACAAAACCACATTTCAGATTTCTCTACAGAGCTTCTTTCTCCTCTACCTGATGCTTAGTGCCAGATCCAAATCACTCAGTTGGTACCAAAATGGGATGTAGACAGAATTCACGTTAGGGATATGAAAGGTTAAATGAATAATCATTTAAATGATTACCAGTCAGCTTACTGGCTATCATTTAGCTCAGGGCAAGCACAATCTGGCAGGGAAGAGGGCAAGGGAAGCTGTGTGGTGCTTCAGCAGGAACCAGAAGGTGGCAGTGCAGGTAGGAGGAAGGGAGAGGAGCAGGAGGAGGGGGGAGAGGAGAGAGGGGGACTAGTATCCATAGCCTAAGACGGGGGTTGTCAACCAGGGGTATGCGTACCGCTAGAGGTACTTAGAAAGGCCAAGGGGGTACCTGCGGGGGCGAATGGCAGGCAGGAAAGGAATGTGGCCCAGGGCACGGTGGTGGTGTCTTCCCCAGGCATGGTCCCATCCTTTGCTTTTCTTCTGGGGAAGGGGCGTGCTGGGTGCCACCAGGCCCATGCAGTATACTGCAGCGCCTCCCTGCCCCCCACCTCAGTTCGCTCTTTGTGCTCGCTCCCAGGAGCAAGGCAGTTGGGGGAGGTGAGGGCAGCGGTGCCTGTGTGGGCCGCACATGTGCTGGCTTGATGCAGGGGAAGGGTTCGCACACAGTGGCCTCCACTGCCCCCATCACCGTCCCATGCTGCTGCTGGTGACAGGTGGTACACAATTAGCTGCCCCAGTCCAGCCATCTGGGTGGCATGTGTGAAGCCCGCAGAGGGGCATTGCTGCCCTCACCCCACCAGCCTTGCTCCTGGGAGTGGGTACACTCCCCCCCTCTCCCCCACTATTCTCAATCTGGCCCCCCTGCCCTTCCCCCCCCCCCCACTTATCTGGTGGGGGGAGTGTGTGTGTGTGTGTTTCTGCACCTGCATGTGCGCGCGTGTCTATCTGCATGTGTGTGTCTGTGTGTGCTTTAATCTGTCTGCATGTCTGTCTGCATCTGCACCCGTGTCTGTCTGCTTGTGCGTGTCTGTGTCTGCATCTGCGTGTCTATGTTTGCGTGTGTGTCTGTGTCTGCATCTGCGTGTCTATGTTTGCGTGTGTGTGTGTGTGTGTGTCTGCATCTGCATGTTTGTCTGTGTCTGCATGTGTGTGTGTGTGTGTGTGTGTGTGTGTGTGTGTGTGTGTGTGTGTGTGTATGTGTGCCCCCTGGACAAACTGCTGTTGCGGCTCCATCCTGCACTCCACCCCTGCTGTGCAGTGCCTACCCCTGCCCCTGCCCCATTCCCTCTCTCACCACAGGGGCCCTGATCTGCCCCCCACTGCTCTGTAAAAACAAGATTAAAATATAAAGGGGTACATGAGCTGAAACTCTGAGGCAGAAGGGATATGTTTGTTAAAAAAGTTGAAATCTTCTGGCCTAAGAGAAAAACAGCAAGGGGCTTGGGACTGCTTCCCCCCACCCCACCAGGGCCCCAGAAGTGGCCCCCACAGCAGCTGTGTCAGAGCTGCTGTGTTATTGGTTAACTGTTTAACCAATATAATTAGAGGAGGTTAAACAAATAATTTTTAAACAATATTTACATCCCAAATACGTAAGTCACCTGATCCAGAGTTACCTTGCCGCAACGGCTGAACAATGCCTAAAATCACTGGGCACCTTTGAAAAGATCTATAGGCACACAGATTAAGATACTTCACATGCCCAGAAGTAATACAATTTGACCCACAAGGTACTAATGCCTGCCTAAGCTCTGCCAGATTGCAGCCCTGAGGCACTGACCCAAGTCCTGGAAAGGGTTTCCTACTGGCAAGCTGTTGCCACCTCCCTACTAATGCCTAAACATTCTCCATCACACTACAGAGACACATAGCCCTGTTGATCTGGCTTCCTTTTAGGGACAAAATCCCTGCTTTTCAGATGTTCAGTGCCTAAGTGGAAGTGACTACAAGATCGATTTGGATCTGGCCCATAGTCTCATTTTGGTTGTTGTTACCTTGTCTTAAAGAGTCTCACAGTTTGCAGCTCTTTCAACTCAAAACCTTAACTTCTCTTTTATCCAGACAAGTCTTAATTAGAGGAGCCCTAAAACCAATTTGACATTGTATCTTAAACTTGGTAATACTGTGTTTTCATTGGCTGTGTCTACACAAGACGTTGACTGCATAGTAGCTCATTACTACTGTGCAGTAGTAGCATCACATGGCACAGAGTGTGACACAACACTACAGCGCAGTACTAATCAGCTACTGCACAGCCAGCATCACTGCAACTGTTACTGCAGTCAGCATCTCATGTATACGTGACCATGTCCCCTAAACCTAAGGATCTCAATGAGTGCTTATAGCTCTCTCTGGATCTCTGGATGACTATTAACATTTTCTATCATAAGAACTCCTTTTTACTGATCAACTTTTTCCTTTAAAAAGGAATTAAATTCAGAAGTTTATAAAAGCAAAAGAATATGCAAGCTACCTTGTTTTTTATATTCAGTGATCTATTCTTGTATCCTCTTCTTTAGCCTTCTAAAACTAAACATTTTACATATAAGCCTGCAATTTTGGATCCTTTGGGCTTCTGCTCCCATAGTCATCAGACCTAATAAGGTTTACCTTCCAGTTCTTGGCCAGAACAGCCTTTGAACACAGCAGACATTAATGCTCACAACTTTTTCATTATCTTTTCCCTCCGCATAGGCAATGGGACAGGGTGCACCATCCAGGCCATGGCCCAACCAACTTTTAGCATGTTAATTTAGCTAGCAATGCAGTTAAAAAAATACCTACACAGTTTTAACCAGAATGACAATTGCGCATTTGTGGGTTATATAAATTAATGTGCTAAAAGTTGGTCAGGCCATGGCTTGGGTGACCCACCCAGTTTTGTAGCCTATGCTCTACACTTCCTTATACTAACTACATTTCTATTTAGTATGCCAGAGGCCACAATCCAGAACTGCCAGCAAATCACTTGTAAGTGAGACTATATTTCATGTAAACCTACTGTCTCAGAGCAATCCAAATCCACTACATATCCTTCATGAAATTTTTTAAAATCATAGAAGTTATAATTCTTTGTAATTTGCTCCCTATTTAAACTTTTGCATCTCAGCCATCAGGGTACTTGAACCCTGGGAATTACTTAGATAGGCTTGTTCTTCCTTAGAACTCAATGTGCTCCCAAGATTCATTGTTTCTGAAGCAAATTATATATGTTGCATTACAGTCATGAAATAACACAGGTAACAACATAGCTAAAAGCTTAGGGAAATAAATGAAGTCCAAATTTAATACTTCCATACCTGTTCGCAGTTTCAGTACTAATTGCTGTGGCTGTATCTGGGTAATGTCCTCTGGGTCGAGCTTCTCAGCAGTGCCTTTCCTACGATTTGTTACTTCTTTATCTTTATTCACTGCTTGGCTACCTCTGGGATTTTCTATATCATCTGGAGGGCAACCTTTACTCTTTAGTGCAGCCAAGTCGTCACATCGAGCAGAAGTTGGTTCTCCTTCTTGTAAAAAGTCCTAGGAAGTATGGGGGGGAGGGGGTATATAGTATAGATATAGATTCTGCATCTCTTTTTGAGGTCATGGTGAGCCACTATACTGAATACATTTCAATTTCCTTTCTACTCCCCCAGATGACCTGTACCTTTCATAGAATCAGAAAATTTGGGTTGGAAGGGACCTCAGGAGATCATCTAGTCCACCCCCCTGCTCAAAGCAGGACCACCCCCAACTAGATCATCCCAGCCAAGACTTTGTCTACACAGGTCTTAAAAACCTCCAAGGATGGAGATTCCACAACCCTTCTAGGCAGCCTGTTTCAGTGCTTTACTACCCTCCTAGTGAAAAGGTTTTTCCTCACATCTAACCTAAACTTTCCTTGCTGCAACTTAAGGCCATTGCTCCTTGTTCTGTCATCTGCTACCACTAAGAACAGTCTAGCTCCATCCTCTTTGAAATCACCCTTCAGGTAGTTGAAAGCTGCTATTAAATCTCCTGTCAGTCTTCTCTTCTCTAGACTAAATAAACTCAGCTCCTTCAGCCCCTCCTCAGAAGCTGTGCCCCAGCTCCCTAAACAATTTTCATTACCCTCCGCTGGACTCCCCAATTTGTCCACATCCTTTCTGTAGTGGAGGGCTCAAAACTGCACACAGTACTAACCAGTCTTAAATGTCTGGCAAACGTCACTGAATGAAGCCCCAAACAGCTTACCCAGAATCCCTCTATTGCTCCCTCTCTCAGCCTTTCACATATGATTAGTGTGGCCCCACCTCCATGAGGTGGTGTCAGACCAGGCTGCCCTGCACCTCATCTGCTTATACATTTTTGGAGTATTCCAGGACTTATTACAATAACACCTGGTTCTACTCATGAGTGGCGGTCTAATTAGCACATGGAACCTTTGTCGGGGGTATCTGGAGTACACACACATACTGCTTAAAAGTGTGTTAATGAAATACCTTTGCTAAAACCTGCAGCAGTTTCAAAAGAGATAAACTGCATCCATCCAGAATGAATTAAATCTATGGGTACCTGTACTAACTTCCCTGTATGCAAGCTGTTATAGGTATGTTTGTTTCTAGGTTAGTGTTGTCAAATTTGCTTCTCACTTCCATATGCTCAGGGACAGCAGGGTCTAACAGTGAGGACCCTGTAAGAGGAAGAAGGGGGGGCAAATGGGACAGAGGGCAAGGGGGCCAATTTTATTTTTTAAGACACCCCCCTCTCCCCCCCCGATTTATTTTCCCTGCTGTAGTAGTGGGAAGAGAAATTCTAAGCAAACTGCCAATAATTAGAGCCTATACCTGGAAAATTATAACAAATTTATAAATTTTCCATATTATAGAATTTAATTATTCGGCGGGGTCATCTTATAATCAGGGTTGCCTTATATTGAAGTAAATATGGTATTTGAATAATCTGTGCTGCAACTAACCTTCCATTTTACCTTTTTTTGGAAACTATTTTACTTTTTTTTGGAAAGGTAATAAAAGGCTGGATCACAATATTTATATAGACCATACCAACAGAATTGCAGGGTACTGACAAGACAGTGAAAAGGCAGACAAGTTCTGCCATATTTTGAAAAAGTTGAATCAGGGAAAGAAGGGAGAATATGCTTCTGAACTGAAAAATATCTGGAAAACTTTGTCCTCAACAAAAAATGTCATTTTCTCAATTCCACAGAAAATAATTTTGACCTCTGAAAACAACATAAATGCACACACTCATGTGGGCATTTTCAATTGTAAGTGGAGGATTTTTTTTTTCAATATATGGGAAAAATATATGGGAATATATGGGAAAAAATAAAGATTTGTTAATTTGTATGCCTGGATCCTAAAGTGTTTCAGAAGCTGGTATTCCCCCAGTTCTTAGGGTGAAACTAGAACAATGAAAATCTGACAGCTAAAGGACAAATCTGATTTTACTACAACAAGTAGTAAAGTAAGGGAACAAGCAGACAAGGTATATTTACTTTATTAAAAAAATAGAAACAAGAAACTTGTATTATAACCTTCATCTGGCAACAGTCACTCTGTTTAAGGCTGTAAAATGTTCTCACTTGTTTGTAGTTTGCTGAAAGTTGTACTGTCCCCAACATTTGGCAGATGAAGAGAAAATGGAAACTGCTTTCTAAGGGGCAGACCTTAGGTTTTCTCCAGTCATCCAGAACACAGACATACAAGATTTTCTATATCTGATCTTTGTTCAAAGTTATTATTTTCTTGTTGATCAAACATAGTTCAGTATGGTTGCATCTACAGATGTGCTTTACTGCAGAGTAGACTAGCTCTGCAGTAAAGCGTCACCATCCACACGTGCACTGGTATTAGGGCGCAGTAAATTAACCCCACCATAAGATAGTACTTTTGGGGACAGTACTATCTTACGGCAGAGTAATTGACTATGCTCACATGTATGTGTGGATGCTGACCACAGGTGTAAATTGCACTGTCAGCCCAGCCAGCTAGTGACTGGCTCCATCCCAGCTCAAATTGCTGCTGTCCTGGGCATACATTTAATGCCATGCCCAGGAGCAGGCTCCTCCAGCTCAAATGGCTCTGGAATTTATTACATTGCATTAATTGCACATACACCGTATGTGTAGCTAAAAAGGCAGAATGAATTGTATAATATTGTATTAAATTACTTGAAAAACAAAAATGTAGCCCATATGGTCAATCTTTAAAATTTCATATTTTAAGCTAGTTTTAAAACCATTTCTAAAACCTTTAACCTAACACCTATCTAAAATTACCACTCTTTAAATGTCACTGGGAGAATATAATTAACATGTCTGAACAGACTCCACACTGGAATGATTTTAAATAACTATGACGTGTACTCTTAACATTTAGCAAGAGAGGAATAAACATTTTAATAGGCAGATCTATCAGTTCTACATGCCATTTAATTATTCAGAGCTTCAGATACCCGAATCGTTATTTCACTGTTATTTACACAGTGCAGACACTAAACCACTAGATGCTATCGAAAATGCTAAAACAGTAATGAATAGGTATTTTAATAGCCATAAACATAAGGCAATACACATCATAAAAAGCATTTTGTAATAATACATACTGTTTTCTTGCACCAACCACAGTTTGGTCCTGCTTGTATACACTCCCCACATGATTTTGCATTTTTCTTTATACAGTCACTTCCACCTATCACGAAATACAGACAGACCTTTTAAAAATAAATGATGTGAGTAATGGCAGAATTTTAGATTTTTTAGTGTTAGCCCTGGAAATCAACCTTAACCAAGTATAAACATGCCTCCAAGCACTATTGGAGCACTTCACTATCATTATTACTTTTTCATTTTTAACAAGGTTTTAAAATATTTTATTTTTAATAATAAAATATTTATTTGCATAATATTTAAATAAAATGGTAAAGTTTCAAAATTATTTTAATTAATGTGAAATGTTCCAGATTTTCACAACCCTTGGACATACCTTGCTGGGCAAATCCACACCAGAGCAAGCAACTCAATAGTCCAGCCCAGATGAGCAATTTTAAATTTGTCTGAAAAAAAAATACAAGTAGATGAGCTAATTGTGCAGTTTATCAGCACTACATAACAAAAATATTGGGCAGTATGTCAATTACTGACATGCAAAGGTAAGATGCAATGGTCAAATAAACATATACACTAGTATAATGTATGCAGGTTTTATATACCAGTGTGAATTGTACCAGAATCAGAAAGGGAGAAACCTGAAGCTGAAGGAGTTCATACAGAAGGTGGATATTACTTTACTTTGCTGCCCTATGGCAGGGAAGGAGATAATACTCTTTTTGCATTTAGTAAATGGCTACCCAAAGGTAGATGTGCACAGATGGAACCTAAACCATGGTAACTTGCACTGGTAAAATGTTACTCCTGATTCTTTCAGGGGTAATTCTCCACTAGACTGGGACGTTATCCCAGTTTAAGGGTTTGCATCATCATCTTTTTTTCTTTTACACTTTTGCAATGCTGATTACACCGATGTAAACTGGTCCAGGGCCTCAAATATGATTGAAATGATTGTGGTGACACGCCCCGGCTGATCTTCTCATAAGTAGGATAGATGAATGTTTTGCATGTTTAGTGCAAAAATGTTACTTTAAATTAGAAAGGATCCACAAAGTCAGTTTCTTTTCAAGCTGTTTTTCAAAGTACCTTCAGATAAAATAAATTTGAAGAACCAAGACACCTAAACCCTCTGCTGCCTGCCTCTTTGCCCCTTTTCACCCCTTAAAATGTATTTATGCTATAAATACTGCTGATGAAAAACTTTAAAAAAAAAAAAAATCATATAAAACACTGAAATGTAGGACTGGACAAGCTCTCAAAAGATCATGCAGTCCAGTCCCCTGCTCTGAGGTAGGATTTAGTACATCTATCTAACACAATCCAAGGGTATCAAATGCATCAGGTTCCCCATGAAGCCATGGATGGCAGCACCAGGTGAGGGGTTTTTCCAGCCCGCTGCAGCCAGTGGCATATGCTGGAAGGGAAAGAACAGGCAGCATGGGTTGGGGTCAGGTTTAAACTTTAAGTAGCCTGTTATTTCCCTCCAGCCAGCTTCCTGGCACCTGTGAATCAGGAGCTAAATGCTTAATTGACAAGTCATTAGGCCAAGTCATTCCTCTTTAACCTCATAGGTTATGGGGATTAGCTGCCCCCCCACCCTTCTTCCCCTCCCTCCTCCTCTCCTCCTGCCTGCCCTGCCGCCTTCCTGTTCCTGAGGTACTATGCCGCTTCCCTTTTCCACCAGACTGTGCCCAGTACTAAACATTAACCAGCAATAAATATACTTATCATTTAAATGTTTAAACAATTAACCTTTCACATCCCTTCTTTCAACGAGACTTTTTTTTCTGGAAGCAAGACAACTTCATATTTAAGCACTGCCAGAACTCTTGGGGTGTGGCCAGTTGAGCACGCAGGTGTGTTTCCCTGGGGACAAAGAGCAGCAGCACAACCCTGGGGAACGCTTATGCAAATGTGCTCTGGTGTGCAGCAAGTTGCCCCAGATGGGGCAGGGGAGGCTGGGGCCAGCACCTGGGCTGGCCCCACCAGCCTCACCTGGAGTCCCAGGGGCCTCCTGCGACTCCAGCAGCAGCGATCTGCAGCCAGAGCGTGGCTCCAGCCAGCTAGGCTCCTCATTTCAGGCAGTGCACGCTACTGCCACATGCAACACCCCACTTTTTTCTAGCGCAGGTTTTTTGACACCAGGATCTCCCAGTGTCAACCCCCCTCCCCCACCCCCACCCCTACAAATAAGCTTGTCCAGATGTGCCCTTATTCCTGCATCACTTCTTCCAAAACTACTATTAAATGTTGATACTACCACATTTTTCTTGCCAGAAGACAGCATGCTTGCTAATGCAGCCTATGGTATGAATGGTGCAACGAAATTCTTTAGCTCTTCAGAAAGACCCTCATTTTCTTTAATGTTCCCCATACTCCTAACAATCCAGCAGATTTATCAACCCACACTAAGTATCAGTAATATGACATAATTTTGTTAAACTAGTTAATCTGTTAAACTAGTCTCCCAAGGGAATTTGGGGAAGCATGGTCTTTCAGTTTTTTAAAAGGAGATTGGACAAAGAAACTATATAAATATATTAGAGAAGACAAGCCTGTTTTTTGTCTCTGTCCTTAATGTGTAGTCAACAGCTATTTTAAGAAGCCAGCACATAGTGGCTAAGACACATTTTTTATGTTATTTCATTTCTCCCAGTGGCCAAAAAACAAACAAATATCTCATTTTCAAATTAAGTTAGTCTACCTGATCCCTAAATAAAGCCTGTAATAATCAAGCAGAGATAGAAGCTGTGTACACACATTCAAATCCTCCAGGACTACTCTCCCAGGTTTGTTTTTCTAAGAAAAAATGTACCTGCAAAGAACTTCCAGCATGGATAGATGCTGGGCTGACAGGGGGTCCCTACAGCACACAGCCCGGACAGTTTTGCAGGTTATTTTTTTACGTGAATGTAGGCAGGGAACATCAGGGAAGGTGGGGGCAGGGTCTGTGCCATGTACAAAAGAGTTTTCCAGCCTCCCTCTCCCCAATGCTGTGTGAAATTCCAGCTAAGGCTGAGCAGGGCTTATGCTTTATAGACTCATGGGCCCAGAGGAACAGACTTCCATCTTCAGCTTCCTCTGGGCAATAATGAAGTTTATTTCCTACCTATGGGGACTTTTTACCATACAGGCAGTCCTCGGACTTACGACACAATTGGTTCCTGAAAACCAAGTCTTAAGTCAAAACATTGTAACTCAGAACCAGTTCCCTCATAAGAAACAATGTTATAAATAGGGGATTGGTTCCTGAACCAAGGCCCAATACCCTATTTTCACCAAAAATATCCTAGAATCATGTACTTGATCAATTATAGATGAGTAATATAGCTACATGAATGTATTTATATCGTAAATAGCAATCATGTTGTTTGGGAAGGACTTCTTTGAGGTGACTTTGCTGGACTTTTTGAAAGGCTCTTGGCTGGAGTCTTCTCAGGATTCTCGGCTGCAGGTTCTTCTGTAGTCGTCTGCTTTCTTAAAGAAAATGTCCAAGGAAGTTTGGACAGATGTTCTCCAGGGAGATGAGTGATGTGGCCAACTTGTTCGCTGGCGTGGTGTCACATCAGATCAAGCATTGTAAAGTTGAAACTGATGTCATAAAGTTGAAACAGGGTGTCAATTTATAAATGCTGTAAGTGTAAAACGTTGTAACTCGAAACATAAGTCAAGGACTGCCTGTATTTAATTTCCCCTGAGCCTGAGGAAGGGCGTGTATGCCCAAAAGCTTGCAGAAAAAGATAACTTTTTTGTGCTTTCTTACTTGGTCCAATAAAAAGTATCATCTCTGAACCAAGAGTTCTAGAGTTTTGCATTTCTTACACGCTTCCCTGCATCTAAGTGCTGCAGTGTGATTCCAGCATTGAATAAGGCAGGAGCAGAATGTACCCCCCAAGTTCTGGGCTTCCCCAGCCCGCAGCACGCAGAGGGCATGTTCTGCTGCCTGCTTGGCTGGGGCTTACACAGCTCTCTGCAGGAGGGAGAGGAAGAAGCAGCAAAGCACACTGGCTGCCTGTAGAGAAGTTCCCTCTCCTGAGAGATATTCTCTGGTTAGCCACTTCACTCAGGTTGTTATTTTTCCCTGAGGTTCACTTAGTTATTTTTCTCCCAGAGTAGCCACTTTTACTCTGGGAGAAAAATATAAATTTCTGCATGCTCGTGGTTTCTCCTGAGAGAGCAGGGATATCCCTGAAGAAAATGAAAGTCTGTCCAACCCTATAGTCTCAAACTAGAGGATAGATTATAGTGGGAAATATACATAACCACTTCTAAGTCTGTTGGAATATAAATAGGTATTCAATGTTTTGAGTTCAATGGTTCCATACCCCAGAGCACTATTGAAAGCTATTTTAGATATCATGAAAATGACAAAATTAGAATTCAATGAATTCAGGAAGAAAAATATTGAATTTAGGAGAATATTTTAATACTAGCCAATTGCCTGTCAAGAATGATGGAGGGGGAGGGGGAGGGGGAGGGAGGGGCCTGGGATGGAGTGCCACCACCTAACGTCCCATGCTGCTGCTGTTCTGCCTCTTGCAGGGAGTAGGGTGGGAGAGCCCGGGCCAGTGCCAGCCTCGACTCCCACATCCTCAGCGTGGCTTTGGAATAATGGCAACGCTCCCCCATGCTTGAAGCACTCTGATTGGCTGTCTCCATTGGCCAGAGTGTGATAAAGCATTACGGCCAGACAGACTTAGGCCTTTATAATATTAGAATATATGTGTAGCAGTTCAGATTCATCGCTGGAATTTTCTCAAGAAACAAAATGTATTGTAAATGTTTGTGTGACATTAATGTCTCAAAAAAAGTCTATAAAATGACCATAAAATACATCTGAAGATGTCAAGTCCCAAAAAGTAAAAAATGGATAAGGTGTTCTGTTCACAATACAAATGCTAAGGTTTGCCAAAAATACAAGTAAACTACATAATGCACTTATCATACTAGATGAGAACAGAGTTTGAACTCTTATAAGCCACCATTGTACAAAAGACATAAATGGACTATTAGTACAGACGCTTTCATTAGCAACTCTGTAGTCAGGACTGCATTCTAAAATTAATTTTAAATGGACCATAATTTCCTGCTTTTCTCTGAAGACTGGTATCTAATCAGCTGGGATACTGGTTTTCTCTGAGAAAAAAAATCCCCAATTTTAGGATTAAAAAAAGTAAACCATAATCCACATTTTTCCGTGATAGAAAAACATGGCTTTTGGGTTACTTTTTTAAATCCAAAAATTAGGGATTTTTTTTTTTTTTTTATCAGAAAAAAAACAGGGTCCCTGCTAATCAGTGTAAAGTTGCACAGTTTATGCAGTTTAAAATTATATGTATACTTTTTGTTTCTCATCATGCTTTTTAATTGGAACTCCTGAAACTGGACTCTGGCTGAAAATTCTTTAGTGGTCCTAAATTTCACTACTATTTAGAGTCACTCTAGACACCTCGACAGATTCAAAATCCAGTCATGCATTTTTATATACATCCTCTCTGAGATGAAGCTTTTCAGGTAGTATCAGCAGCCTACATTTTTCTCTTACATGCTTCACGATAATTTCCTAGGAAATTCCTAGGAGGCTATTGGGATCCAACTGTTTTTGGCCTCTGGTCATCAACTCTTACATCCCAGAACCTAGAATTTACTGACTCAGGTGACAGACAAATACACATCATTCCATAAGCACTATGTAAAACAAATTTAGTCGCTGTACAAGACTTAAGTGACTCACTGTACATCTATACCAGTTGTTTCCAACCTGTTGTCCCTGGATCCTGGAGTCCACAGACTGTATAAGGGGTCCAAGAAAGATGCCTATGATCAATCAAAAGTATGTGAATACCCACACTTATAATTCAAAGGAGTCTGAACCTCTATTCAAAATTTCCAAAGGGGTCCATACCTTCATTCAAAAATTTTTAGGGCTTCGCAAATGAAAAAAGGTTGAAAACCACTGATTGAGACAGTCCTTTCTCTGCCAGAGCAGGGTATAGTACCTCCAACTGGCTAAATGAATGAGAAGGGAGTAGATTTGTATTTCCATAATTTTTATCTTCTGTGGCAAATGCAACTGTCTTTATTTACTACTTAAACGCTAGTGCTATTTTAATAAAAAATAATAGTTGCTTTAGAGAAAATTTCAAGATGCTTCAGGCTTTTGGGGGAAAAAACTTGGCACCTAAATACTATAACAATAGTCACATTAAAAATATGAAGATATTTGATTCTCAGTTTAAAAATATTCACATTACAGAGTAGTCTTCATCATTTTTGTTGCTGATGTAAAGGAACAAGCCTCTTCAGTGATTCCAAACAAATAGCTCAGAACTTTTTTCACTATGAATTTGATCAATTATAGTCACAGAGAAGCAGAACATGAAGGGACTTCCAGGGATACCTTCTGAATAAATACAAAAAGACTAAGACAGTTAGCAAGGGAATTCAGAAAGGAATGATTCGGAAGGCCCAAAACTATATCCATATCTGTTTTTGTAAAATGTTTGATACACTGAAGTAGGTTTCACAACTTGGTTTATATCAAGGGTGGACAAAATATGGCCTGCAGGCCAGAACCAGCCCACAAGGCCATATTAGTGGCCCGCGGGGTCCCTAAACATTTAGCAAATTAATATTTATTTGTCCCTGATCCCTGTCAAAAATGACAGGAGCCAGGAGCTGTCCTGAGCAGGCACAGGCAGCCCCACATGTGCTGCAAGCAGCTGCAGAGCGGGGTGCTGGTCACAGGGGGGGGCGAGGGGCTGCTTCTCCCACACTCAGCACCAGCTTGTAACCCGCCCGCACTGCCAGCTTGGGCTCTGTGTGAACTTCAGGTGAATGGCAGCAGCAGCAGCAAACACTGCCTGGCACAGCAAGCAGGGGGGAAGTTCCCTCCGCACTGAGGAGCTGCTCCTGCCACGGTGCAGCCCCGACGAGCAAGCCCAGAGCCAGCACAGGCCCAGGCTGGCAGCGGGGGCAGGTTACAAGCTGGTGCTGACTGCGGGGAAAAGTGGCACCTCCCCTACTCCGTGGCCGGCGCCCTGCACTGCAGCCACTCGGAGCCCATGTGGGGCTGCCTGTGCCTGCTCAGGACAGCTCCACACAAGCTGCAAGGCTGCAGCAGGGAGCGCAGAACACAGGGTGGGTATGGGGCCACTTTTCCCCATGCTCAGCACCAGGTCCTTCCCTGCCCATGAGCAGGGGGTCGGGGCTGCAAGCTGCTCTCTGCCTGTACCGTGGGGCTGAAGGGGGCACTGGGAGTGAGCAGGCGTGGTAGTCAGTGGGAGCATGGGGCCTGCACCACTGTCCCAGGGCCAGAGCCAGCAGGGCCCAGGGTAGGGTGCAGGAGTACAGGGTCCCAGGTGGCAGGGGCTCTATGGAGCCAAGCCAGCTCCCTCCTTTCGCTGCTGGTGTAGCCCAGCCCAGCTCCACAGACCCCTGCCAGCCTGCACCCTGCTCTGGGCCCTGCGGCGCTAACCCTGAGACATTGGTCCCAAGACGGTGACCAGGAGGTGGGGAACCTGTTAAGGGACGGGTCACCTGTCCAGGGGCAGGGCTACCCATGCAGCCATCAACAGCTTGCCAAAACTGGGTAAGCGGCCCTCCCCCTAAAATAATTGCCCGCCCCTGGTTTATATTCTTTTAAAACTTAAGACTGTTAGTTAAAGAGAAAATTGTAGTAGCATTAAAATATTGAGAGAAGGGTGGAGATTAAATTTAAGATTCCTAAACATTGCCTAAAAAACTTAATTTAATTTCCTGGCATAATCATTTATATTCTGATATACTGCTGTGTATAGTAATGGGAAATACTTGAAGTCTGAGGTTCCTTATTATTTTACTACAAATTGAGAGCCCCCAGGATTGGATCCAAAATTGGCAGAGATGCAGATCTTTGTTGAAAAGTTTAATAAAACAGCAACATATGGAAAAACTGTTAAGCAGTAGAGTTAAAGGAAGTAAGCTAGTGTGTTTAAGACTGACAGACTACTTGTTTCAGCAGAGGCATTGGTCTATCCATATATGGAAAGAGATATTTCAGTTGTTAACTTTATGCAGAACCTATGCCCAGAACTACATTCATCATACCGCTACATTTCCAAAGGAACGTCTCTGTTCCAAGTTGTCTTAGTCATAGCTTTAACACTGTGTCACATCTTTGCAGACTTATTTATATAAGCTGCATGTATCGGCTGTTCACCCACTGTTAGCCTGCCCTAAAAAGGTGAACTGTTTATATTTTCTGATTTCTGGTAACATATAAGGCTATGTTAAACTAACAGTAGTTCTGGTGAAACAGAACCAGTGTATCTGAATCTTTACATATATACAATAAAATATCCTACTTCTAAATTTAATTTTTTTTTCTAAATTCTATGGTGTCTAATTTCAACATTTTCAGTTTGTCTTTTCTGTTTTTATTTAGCCATTACCAAAATCCCAGTCGGGTTGGCCAGCTATATGTAAAGACCCTGTACCAACAGATCCTTCTATTCAGGGGTGAGCAAAGTACTGCCCATGGCCCATGCCCAAAGTACTGCCCATGGTGGGTTTTTGTCCAAGGTCCCTCAGTCCTGCCTGGCCCAGGCACCATCCAGCCTTGGTGCATCCTGCCACCCCCTGGGCATATAGCGGGACTAGGGCAGCTTTATGGCTAGACTGCTTTTCTAGGCAGCCCAGGTGGCCAGCTCCTTCTGGCTGCCACCGCTGCTGGCCCAAGCCCCACAGTACCGGTGGGGACCTGCACTACACAGCCCTGTGCCTGCTCCAGGCTTGCTCGCTCAGGCTCAGCAGCAGCAGTGTGAGACAGAAGCAGGAAGGGGAGAGTGCTTTTCCTTCGCACTGAACAACAGCTTCTGTCCCACATCACTGGTGCTGAGCCTGGATGGGCCAACCCAGAGCAGGCACAGGGCACGCAGGGTTGGGGCTGTGCAGCACAGGTCCCCACCAGTACTGTGGGGCTAGGGCCAGCGGTGGTGGCAGCCAGAAGGAGACTCTGCCACCTGGGTTGCTTAGAAAGGCAGTCCAGCTGCGGAGCCGCCCCAGCCCCACTGCATGCGCAGGGGGCAGAAGGATGCTACAGGAGGCAGTGTGGAGCAGTCCTGGGGTGGGCCACGTCAAAGCTGTGCTCAGGTTCCAGCTGATCCACTCCAGCAGGGGTGAGTCCAGAGTGGGTGCGAGGCGGGGCTGGGACAGCCCGCTGTTGGTGGACAATATGGAAAGAGGGACGTGGACAATATGGAAAGAGTTCAGAGGAGGGCCACTCGTATGATCAGGGGTCAGCAGGGCAGGCCTTATGAGGAGAGGCTACGGGACCTGAACCTGTTTAGCCTCCACAAAAGAAGGTTAAGGGGGGACCTTGTGGCCTGCTACAAACTGGTCAGGGGGGATCAGCAGGTATTGGGGGAGTCCCTGTTCCCCCGTGCGCTGCCAGGAGTGACCAGGAATAACGGTCACAAACTGGCGGAGGGTAAGTTTAGATTAGATATTAGGAGGCGCTACTTCACAGTCAGGGCGGCTAGGGCCTGGAACCAGCTTCCAGGGGAAGTGGTGCAGGCTCCTAGCCTGGGGATTTTTAAAAGGAAGTTAGATGAGCACCTTGCCGGGGTCATCTGACCCCGGTGCTCTTTCCTGCCAAGGCAGGGGGTCGGACTAGATGATCTACCTAGGTCCCTTCCGACTCTAGCTACTATGAAACTATGAAACTATGGTGGTGGTGTGGAGGCACCGCAGGGCGCGTGGGATCCAGGCTGTGGGGTGAGCGGTGACTGGCTCAGGGCACACGGGAGGCTCCCATTCTCACCCCACCCTACCTACAAACCCTCCCCCACACACAATCACAGGCCCCACAAACACTGCACCCACCCACACGTTCCCCCCAGAAATCCCACACACTTTGCCATACACCCCCTCCACACACACCTGTGTGCCTTTGGGGGAAGCCCCATTCATTGCTACATGCAAACCCCTCAACACATCCCCTGCCACCCTCCCCCTCCACACATCCCACAGCCCCCCCAAATCCCACTCACCCACACCCCCTGCACATATCCCCACAAACACCCTCCACAAGCCCTCCATACCCACCCACACATATCCACCCCCCCACACCTCATACATATACATCCATGCACACACATCCACAGGCCCTCACAAACCCCTCCACATTATACAAGAGTAAAACTTCACGTTGTGTAGTGTATATAGATGTATTTGTATAACTCAACACACACAAATCAGGACAAAACATTTTTTTAAATAAAATTAAAATATGCTATTGTCAATGTTTGATTTTTAGTATATAATTTGTTTTTTTCCAGTTGCAAGATGGCAAACCCCCTTCCCAAAAGGAGTATTTCTGGGGGCAAGGGGAGGGACTTTTGGTGGCAAAGGCCAGGGGTTAGAGGGCGGGACTTCCAGTCCTAAGATGGCAACCAGGGGCAGGGCACCTATTAAGGGGTGGGACTACTCTTGCGGCCCTTGACAGCTTACCAAAACTCGTTAAGCAGCCCTCCAGCCAAAATCAATGCCCACCCCTGGGTTGAGGGAACTGGGTTTATTTAGTTTAAAGAAGAGAAGGCAGTGGGGAGATTTAATAACAGCCTTCAACTACCTGATGGGTGGCTCCAAAGAGGACAAAGCAAGACTGTTCTCAGTGGCTGTAGATGACACAGAACAAGAAGCAATGGTCTCAGGTTGCACCAAGGTTAGATGTTAGGAAAACCTCTCTCACTAGAAGGGCAATAAAACACTAGAACAGCCTACCCAGAGAGGGGGTGGAATCTCCATCCTTGGAATTTTTTTAAGACCCAAGTTGACAAAGGCTTGGCTGGGATGATCTGGTTGGGGATGGCCCTGCTTTGAGCAGGGGTTAGACTTGATGACCTCCTGAGGGCCCTTTCAACCCTAATTTTCTATGATTCTGTGACAATACTGAAAATGTACTGCATGAAGTATTGCTGGCTTCTGGAGCACAGACTCAAAACACAAGGGATTGTTAAGCTACAATACAACTGTTGTATTCTAGAACTAGAAGATTCAGCAACATTCTTTATTGCTTCTGCTTTGCCTATTATTTGCTATAAGTTAACAGAAATGGTATTATGGGTCATCTTGATAAAGTACTAGTTTAATTAAATGGTTCTTTCCTAGCAGATCTGTGTATATTTCATTGTAATCCCATCATACTTCCTTCACATCTCTCCCCAAAATCAGATAAATTTCAATCTATATGAAAAATCAAAGAAAGAGTTAAAATGAATAGGAAACTATAATTTCCTGTTCGGTTGAGGGAGAGAGATTCTACTAGTCTTACTATATTTGGCAGCACAATTACAGCTTCCTATTGGTTGGCTTCAAAAACCATCTGTAGAATAAGAGGCAGGGAAAAAACTAGGAATTTTAACTTTTGTTTTCCATGCTGACAGTTCCTTGCTAGGGAAACATTATGTGAGCAACTGAGGATTCAACAACAGCACAATAAATATAAATAATAATTTGTATTTCTGATGCTTTCTTAGTCCTGTTCTATAATGTTATATTAAAAATATTCATGTCTGAGCACGTCATCATCCAGATCAAATGGGATCTAATAATGTTGACTAGGAGAAAGTCATAACAATGGTGACTAGGAGAAAGTCATAACAATGGTCCAAATCTTGAGTTACAGGCAAGAGACCCTTCAGTGTTGTTCACAGCCAAAGGGAATTAAAAAGTTTAAAATGAGGGTGACAGGGAGAACAAAGTACAATGCTGTCTGCAGCTTGTTATTTAGTCAGTATTCTTGTGCATGGGCCAAAGATTGTGGATCACTACTCCAGAATAACTGTTTGGTTTTTTTGTTTAGGACACAGCTGCTTTAAAACAGGACAGCTAACTTTACAAGCATTTGCAGGTCCTGATCATATTGCCCTTGTTATAAAGAACTTGCTGGCTTTCTAGCATTGATTTCAAAATATTCATAACTATGTTCAAGGCTGTGAATTGACTAGCACCAGTCTTGCCAGTAGAGTACTTTAGTCAGAACAATAATCTTGTTCTGCTCAAGTTCGAATCTTGACATCAGGGCATTTTCCTATTCTGTATATACTTCCACCACTGATAATTTCAATTGTAAAGACAAAACTTGTGCAACTCAACGCAAGTCATATTAAGTTATACAACACTATACAGTTCTGAAGGGCATACACATATACCTATTTTGGCATGACTCTTGGTGAAGCCACACATATACTTATTTTGGCATGACTCTTGGTGAAGCCGTCAAACAGAAATCACACATTAAAAAGGAAATCATAATGCATGCTGTGGCATACTTCATGCTAGAAATGTTGGAAGAAAAAGATCTGCTTGCTGATTTCACATGACAAGGAGGGGAACAGGTGAAGGAGGAAGAAGCTGGGAAGATGGAGTGCAGAGGGGGACACAAAAGTTTGCGAATAAAACCAGCGTAATATGGAAACACCAGAGAAAAACTTGTGGAACAAGAATGGAGGAGGACAGAAATGGAAGGAACAGATGAAAGAAAAACATCAAATGGGGCCCAGAACCAAGCTGAGAGGGGCAAACCTCTAAAGAAAAGTTTGAGGACAGGACCACAGGAGACAAGTTGGTGATGCTGCAACAGACATTTGCCACAATCCTGGTAAATCCTAGGTATAGCCCTGAAGTTACCCCTCATCCAGTGATCAGCAAAATGCATTAACAACCATCTGGTAGAAATACTGCAAATTAGACTGCACAGTCTTTGAGGCAGAACCTGCTTGCTTGTTCGTAAAGTGCCAAATACAATGGGATTCTGGTCCTGAATGCTGGTCCATGCCTCTAATTATAATACTCTAAATGAATATGCTTATGCAGTTTAGTTTTATTTACTATATTAAACTATTTTGTACGTTTAACTAGAATTTTGCCAAGTAGCTTTATCTTAATGCATATAGGACTTATTTATACTATGCTTTCTTTATGCATTGTTGAAACATATTTTCAAGCCAAGATTTCCAGGCAAGAAATTATACAAAGGTCTTTCTTGCTTATCTCAATGAATAATGCATAAACACCACATGAAGGAAATACTTTGTTAGGAGTGAATTGAGACACATAACTGAAGCACATTGCTAACCCCCTTATTATGGTGTCTCAATAAGAATAAGAAGAAAAGAATTATAAGTTCTATTCCATTTCTCCTTTGTCAAGCTAGATCAAACACAGACAACTGAAATTTGAACCTGCCAATCCCTAAAGTGGAATTGTATGCTCTTTATATATAAAGTATCAAGAGAAATAAAGATACCCCCTGCAGTTCAAAGCAGAGCATCTATATCTAATTATTATCCATACTGATTATTTTCCCTATGGGTTATGTATGCCTAGTTTAAATCACACTGTATATGTCTTTGCTGAGAAGCTGCTTTATAACTCCAGCAGTGGAAAGTGCTTGCTATTTTCCATATCTCAAATGGTTTTTCTACCCAATGAATGAGAAAACAAGAAAAAGCTCACTGCTATCACCTTCCTTTAGTGTGTCCTGTTCTATTACAATGCAACCTCCTGAAACTACAACTGTTAGATGCACATTGTCAGGGTTTAAAAATTATGGCATTAAAAAAAATACCAAATATGTTTATGCTTCTTACACTAACATGTAGACTCACTGTTCCTTGTGTTGTAAAACAGTTACCATCAAGGCTCTAACAATTTTCAGCACTGATGCTCCTGTTATTAAATGCACATCATAAAGTTGCCACTTAAATTATATGTATATAAACATATATAAACTTTATGCTTATGAGGTAAGACCTTCCTGAAGATATGATCCTTTTTGTAGTTCTAATGCTGACTCTCTTTCCTTAAAACTTCATCTGCCAAAATACCTATTAAATTATCTAGTCCAGCTCCTTGCCAATGGAAAATTGTTTCAAACAGTTCAAGTGCTTTCTCCACTACAGTTTTAATGGCTCAAAGCATGGAGCTTCCATCACTTTACAACAGTTCCAAAGCTGCTGGATGTTTCTGGTAGAAATTGTTTAAGCCTGAACTGAGTGCAATTAAAATTTTCTTTGTGTTAATACAAGTTAAACCTGTTCACACAACTCTGAAATTAATGTCTTTCCATGCTTGTCAAATGTGTGCAGACCCCTCTGCTTCTCTGCCATAATAATAATAATCTTTCTGTTAGCTTCTTAGCCATACATGCTAGTGATTCAAGCCAATGTCTAGACAGGGCTTTTCAACCTTGTTGGACTCAAGGCACCCCCTCAGCTAGCTCTTAACTTTCATTATTTTTTTCAGTACAGAAAAATATAGAACAGTTCTTCTACTGCAAAGAACTCAGAAAGACCAGAAGTCAGGCATGCTTTTGACACTGTGGATTGCTATTTGAACTTTCTGAGTTTATCTTGTGAATCATGTGTACACTGTACACCTAAAACTGTTAATATTGTGCATTTTCCTTAAAAGGATCTCATCATAGCACCTGCTTGAGCATCACTAGTAAAGCAGGAAATTTGCTGTGTGAAACTTAAATCCAGCTTCTCCAATAGAATGAAACCATCCTCTCTATGTAAGTGGCTGCAGAATAGAGAATTAAATCTTTCTTACAACTTGACGCTTACACTTTTGGGGAATTCATTAATATGGTATACAAAACTTTAAGTCCAAATATCTGTACCAGTTTAACATTCCTGATTCCACTCCACATAAGCTAGGAATCACACATAATAATCTGTCTCTCAGAAAAATGTGCATCTCTTGTGCCAATATCAAATAAGCTATGCACCATCTCCTCCTACTAAAAGGCTATTTTGTTTTGTGTAATTTAAAGCCCATATCTGTCTACACACTCAAAAAAAGTTTAGTTCAAAATATACAGTTCTTAACCAGTAGATTGCAAATGGTGCTCACGGCTGAGTATTACCTTTGTAGCACAATGGGTGCATCTACACGAGATGTTTACTGCAGAGCTGACTAATTAGCTCCACAGTAAAGTCTTCATGTCTACAGGTGTGGCCCTATTAGGTTGTAATAAACTAATAAACGCTGCCATAGGTTAGTACTTGTAAATTTGTACTTGTATTATCCTGTGGCAGTGTTATTTACTGTGAAGCACCGCCTGTGCAGACACTGTTGAGGCTGGCTGGGACATGAGGGTGCTTCAGTGTGGAGGCTGCCTGCCAGCTAGCTGCACACTGAAGCACCTTCATCCCCAGCCAGCACCTCTGTAGCACGTTGAGCTGGGCCAGGGCAGCCCCAGGCTGGCAGGCTGACCCCCTGGAACCTTTCCCAGTTGGGGCCGCTACAACCAGTTTCAACGTGCTGTGCTCCCAGGTACATGTGATGTGCACCGGAGTTTACTGCTTCACATTATTTGGACATGTAGATGCACTGCAGATGTTAACACCCTCCCACCCCAAAATGGCACTTTAAATTTTGTGCATTCCCGTGTTGAGCCCAGCTCATGCCCAGAAGAAGCAGTATGTTAGTCAGACCTGGCTCGTCCAACATCTGTATGGATCGGGCGCTTCAGTAGGCCTTTTTTCATGCTTTTATTTAATAACTGATTGAATCGGCTTTAGCGAAAAATGCCAAAAAGCCCTGCTGAAGTGCCTGATGTATACAGACACTGAGAAGCTGGGTCAAAGTAATGTACTGCTTCTTCTGGTAAAGTGCATTTTGCGGGGAGGGAGGGGGGGCGTTTAACATCTGCAAGCAGCATTATGATCTTTACAAGGCTGGCTGTGCGCTTTAATTCAAACCAGGGCTCAACAACCAGTGGCCCGTGGGTCACATGCATCCCCTAACTAATTAACTTGTGGCCCCCAGGCACCGAGTCCAGGTGCTGCTCCCCACGTTGCTCCACTCAGAAACTACTACCAGTTTCCCTCCTCCAGCTTCTGCTGCCTTCCCCCCACCCTTGGAGACAGAGCAGTGCAGTCTATGAGACTGAGGGAGCCTCTGGCACCAGAGATGTGGGGTGGAAAATTTTCCAGTGCTTTATTTTTCTGTAGGAAATTTTCCATTTCCAAAAATTCATAGTTTCATAAAATTCATTAGTAACAATGAATGGATGCCAATACAATATTAGGTAAGCCTGGCAGTTTCAAAGTTGTAATTAACGTTTTTCAGGTGATTAATCCTAGGAAGTGAGAGAGAGTACATATATGTTTTATTGATTTGTAAACAGGAGGGTAAATACACTTGCATAATAATCCAAACCAAAAATTAAGTTATGAATTCACCTAATTGGCTGTGCAGGTCCAATCAAAACCAAAGCATGGCATATCATGCACAGTTCTTTGGGAGTGCTAAAATTAGTGCCACAACAGTTTTCAGTGCCTTTTTTTCCTTAAATTTAAACAATGTAAACGAAGTACATGCTATTGTGTATTGTCTTTACATTTTTACAAATATTCCAATAAAAATCATTTCTTTCCACATAAAGCTTTGAATTTGTTTGAATATGACATTTAAAACACATTGTGTGCTTAATTATAAATACACATTAAGTGTTAATTTTTTTCCTTATCAAATATTTCAATTCAAATACTTGTGGCTTTTGGGACATAAAATTAACATTTTATGTCTTTTTCAGTTTTTTTTCCTAGTTTCATAGTTTTTAGGGTCAGAAGGGACCTGAGCAGATCATCGAGTCTGACCCCCTGCTATGACAGGAAAGAGTACTGGGCTCAAACGACCCCAGCAAGGTATACATCTAGCCTCTTCTTAAAGACCCCCAGGGTAGGAGCCAGCACCACTTCGCTTGGAAGTTGCTTCCAGATCCTAGCTGCCCTGACCGTGAAGTAGCGCCTCCTGATGTCTAGCCTAAATCTACCCTCTGCCAGCTTGTGACCGTTATTCCTGGTCACTCCTGGTAGCACACAGGGGAACAGGGACTTCCCCAGTGCCTGCTGGTCCCCTCTGACTAGTTTGTAACAGGCAACTAGATCCCCCCTCAGCCTTCTCCTGTGGAGGCTGAACAGGTTCAGGTCCCGTAGCCTCTCCTCGTAGGGCCTGCCTTGCTGCCCCCTGATCATGCGAGTGGCCCTCCTCCGGATCCTCTCCATGCTGTCGACATCCCTCTTGAAGTGCGGCGCCCAGAACTGAATGCAGTACTCCAGCTGCAGCCTGACCAGTGCTGCATAGAGGGGCACCTCCTTGGACCTGTTCGTGATCCATCTGTGGATGCATGACAAGGTACGGTTGGACTGCATCCCCACACTGCCAGCCCATGTTCATCTTGGACTCAATGATGACTCCAAGATCCTTTCCTGCCTCCATGCTGACAAGAAGGGAGTTCCCCAACCTGTAGGTATGGTGCCGGTTGTTCCTCCCCAGGTGCATCACTTTGCACTTGTCAGTGTTGAATCCAATCCTATTCTCATCCCCCCCACCCCTGTAACCTGTCTTGGTCCAATTGTAGCCTATTCCTCCCTTCTAGCATGCCCACATCCCCCCCCACATCTTAGTGTCATCAGCAAATTTGAACAGGGTGCTATTTACCCCCTCGTCCAAGTCACTGATGACTAAATATAAGTCAAATACACATGCTAAATCAGATCGTGCTCTATTTAGGGTATTGTAAAATTTTCCAATTCAAAATTTTCTGGAAAACTCACATCTCTGACCTCAAGTCACAGTTATCTCTGAGCGGGATAATAGGCCTGTGCGAAGCCGCTAGTATTTGCTTTGGATTTGGCCGATTCAGGGGGCAGTGATTCAATTCAGTGATTCGAATCACTGTCCCTAATTGATTGGGCTGAATCTGATTTGGAGATTTGGCTGCTGCCAAATCAGCTGAATCACACAGGCCACATCCCCCACCCACTTTCCCAGCCTACCCCGCAATGGATGCCCTGCCCGACCCAGCTCCCGGCTCTTTGGGAAAAAAAAAGCCCCTGCTCACCGATTTCTGCCCAGTGTGTGTGGGGGGGGGGGCGATCCCCACTGCCTGCCACTGCCCCACACTGCATGGGGGCTCTGCCATGAGTCCCGTAACCCCTGGCTGCTCTCTCAGCCCCCCCACAATGCTGCCCCACCTGCCCTTTAGAAAAACAAAACATTGCCTGCTGTCCAGTGGGGGGTGATCCCCGCTGCCTCCCGCTGCCCCATGGGGGGCCTCTGAATGAACCTCCCAGAAGCCCCAAGGGTGCTGCAGCTGCCAGTGAGCCTGGGGGGAAGGGCTTTTTTTTCCTTAAAGGGCCAGAGCTAGGGCAGGTGGGCAACCATGGGGGGGGCTGGGACAGTGGGCAGGGGCAGAGCCCTCCATGCAGCATGAGGCAGTGGGGATTGCCCCCCAGCCAGGCAGCAGCCAGCGAGTGGAGGCTTTTTTTTAAACAACTGGGAGCTGGGGCGGGCAGGGGCAGCCATGGGGTGGGGGCTGTGGGAGGGGATCGGGAGGGCCAGGCAGGGGTGCTGTCTCCCAGTCTGTCATTGTTTTCAGAATGAGAGAGGAAAAGGGAGCAGAGGAAATTCAGTCTGGGGTTTTTTCAGCTCCCATTGGAGGGTGGGGCGGCTGTATTGGTGGCTCCCCCACCCCCCAAGATAGGGCCCTGGGGGCTCCAACACACCCACCCCACCCTCCAGTGGCAGCTGGGGTACCTGTAGAACAAGCTCCCTCTGCCCCCTTTCCCCACTCCCATTCTGAAAACAGCACTGGCTGGGACAGAGCAGGGGCCATTGCTAGGGGAAATCAACTGCAGGCTCCCAGACAGCAGCTAGATTCCCTTCCCCCAGAACTGAAAGTGAACTTCTGTTTGTTCCGGGGAATCACTGCAACTCAGAACGCTTCTTGCAAAGTGCTCGGAGTTACAACAGGAAGCTGCGCATCTGTCTGCACCCTTATTTTTCATGTGGTTGCAGATTTGCCTTTATCCAATTAACTAGTATGTTTATCAATCCAGTGAGGATTACTTTTTAAAAGTGACTAGCTGTCCATGGCTAAACCATGAAATCAAACACCAATTACCCCTAAAACTCCTGTGCTTAAGATATCCTGCATTTGCTGACACCCTGCAACTATATTTAAGTCATATCTACACACAGTCAGGATATGAATTTTTAATACGGTTTTAATGAACCAAAAATGTAGATTTCCTTTTTGAGAATGGAACTTGCACTCTATTAGCCTGCCTTTACTAATCACTGTTATAACTTAATTAGCACATCATCAACTACTTTGAAAAACTGAAACAACTCTGGGATTTAGGCACCTCAATTTGCCCCAAACCAAATAAATTTCATTTAAACAAACAGACTCTGTTCAATTTCTCTTGTGTCCTAAAGCAGTTACGGCTTAGGCCCACATAAAAAGGAATTAAGAGATGATTTTGATTATATCCTTCAGCTATGTCAATCAGCAATAATTTACTGAAGTCCTGAAAAATGGCAAAACATTACTCCAAGGATGGAAAAAGGGCTTATCTATTATATGGGCAGCAGATAATATGCTTTTCTGGGGAACAGATGAAGTATCAAATTAGCAGACTTTCTTGCAGCCTCACCACCAGAAGAACATTTGTGTTCATTCCCAGTGGGTGTGTCTACACAAGCATTTTAATGTACATTAGCATATTTTAATCTGCATTTAAAAGTCACAAAAAACCCATGCATTTAGCTAATGCGCATTAAAATAAGCTAATGCCTTTTTCTAGTACCTCACTATGGAGGTACTAAATTTAATGAGCATTAGCAAAAGTGCATTAATGAACGTGTAGATGACTCTGCTAGTATCTACTAGGCAGCTATCCCATTTTTAGCCATCTGAACATCATACAATTCTGCAAAGGCCTGGTTAATGTACCACTGAAGAGAACCTGTCCTGATGTGGAAGGTTAATTTAAAACTTACTGAGTTAATAGATGCATCACCTATCAGTACTACAGGACACTCAGCTTATTTTTGGGCGATTGCTCCTATTTGCTACCCATACATAAAATACTGCAGTCTGAATCTGGTAGCATTTTAAGGCCAACTTGGCTAGCTGACAGTGCTAGTGGGGGTACTAGCTAGAGCAAGGGTGGGCAAAATGGCTGATTTGGCCAGCAGCTGGACTCCTTTTCCCAGCAGCCCCTGCTTTCATGGCTAGGGTTGCCATGGAAAACAGTCCCAGCTGCACTGGCAAGGCAGGGCAGAGTGCTGCTTCAGAGCCACAGGGAGCTTGTCAAGGGGCAGCTTGCTCTGGAGCCAGGGTAGAGCCATGATCTGTAGCCTGAATGCTCCGAGCAGGTGTGCACAGGCAGGGGAATACTGCCCCTGCTCCGGACCAGGCTGTCACCACTGCAAGGAGCTGGGGCAGAGTCACAATCCCTTGCCTGCATGCTCCTGCCCTCCCTCACTGCTGGGGCTTTGATCTGCCCTCCACCCCTTCCTTCACAACAGACTTACCAGCCAGACCCAGCTGCTCTCCATGCTGGCAGGATGCTTTCCTGGCCACCTGCGTACTGCACTGCAGCTGCATGCATACACGGGGCATTTATCGGCCATATTACTGGCCACATCAGCCAAAAAAAGCTGGTTGCCAGTGCTGTCAGTTGTCCTTATATCGGTGCTGATCTGATATGGGACTAATGTATCAGTGCACCTCTAGTTCAGACTGGTGAGAACACAGTAACAGCTTTGCAGTAGGGCTGTCTACACCTAAACTAGGCTATCCTAGGTACAAATCAATCAGATTAAAGGTGTCTTTACCTGAGTTAATCATAACTACACAGAAGCAATCCACTGAACTATAGACTAGGATTCTCCTTTCACCCTCCATTTCATAACAAAAAGTTGTCCTGTATCCTCCTCTAAAAATGTTATCTAAAGTAATGTACTTTTATTAAAACAAGACACATTAATTTCCCCAATTTTCTTTAAAAAAAACCCCCAAAACAAAACCCCAAAAAACAGCTTCTCATCAAGGGACAAAACAGGGTCTAATTCAATCCCATAATATCAAGAGAACCCTTGAAAATTCAGGTATATACTGGGTAAGGTGCAAGTCCAGGACTGAAGAGACTAGCTTCTATGCCCAGCTCAGCTATAAGCACGCTTTGGGTGCGTCTACATGTAACCCTATGGAATATTATGGTGACGTAGCAATCACGTGTCTACATGTGATCACCAGCTACGTTGCTGTAGCAGTGTACTCCCCGGGTATAGTGTGCCACTGCAGCGATGTAACAATGAAATCTAACTATGCAATGTGTCCAGCATAGTAACCACCCACATAGTGCACTCTGCAACAGTGCCATACAGAGATGTGTAGATGCAACCTTCGTGACCTTAGGCAAAACACTTTCCCTCACTGTGCCTCGGTTTCCCCTTTTATAAAATGGGGATATTGATATTAACCTATTTTGGAAAGTTCTTCACTATCTACCAAAAAAGCACTATAAAAGAGTTATCAATTTGTATTTACATAGCACTCAGGGTTTGGAGCCAAAATTTATTGTGATGCAACAGCTATGAAAGATTTAAAGATGTTTTTTCTACTTAGGGTCTGAAACAGATTCAGCTGCAGACTGAAATACATTATCCTTAACTGGAGTGTCAGCACCTGACCATCATAAGGCACTGTCCACTATAGCTGATGTAGAATTGATAGCTCATCTTTCTTAGGTCTCCAAACTGAAAAATATGTGGAGCTGTTGCTATCATTCTTTCACACAAATCTAGCACTATTTTCTCTTAATTTAATATACCTTCTGCTTCCTTTGGAAGGGCATCCATTTTCCAGCTAGACTTTCTCAATCCATATTTGTAGCAGTTATACTGCCAGGTAAAACCCTACAAGCTCAGCTGTGGTCTAAGCCTCCTATTTTAAATAAAAATAAGACAAGGCACCACTGGGAGAGCCATAGTTGCTAGTAAGTAGAGTCATTACTGGTGATGAATAATTTTTCCAGGTTGGAAAGATCAAAACTACAACTTTTACAAATTGTTTCAACACTTTTGAAAAAAACATTTTGACTTAGTTTCCAAATTACATTTTTACTTTAAAATAGACATAAATTTTTCTAAAAAGGTTAAATACTATAATCCAAAACCAAAAATAAACATTTTGTTTCAGGTCATATACAAGTTTCATTTTAACTCAAAATGAATTACTGGTACTTGGGTAAGTATATTATATGACACTTAAAAAGTCAGCATAGTGTGAATGCATGCCTGCACTTCCTGTTTTTCTCAAGACTGGGCACATCTACATAAGACACTACGGTGACACAGCTCATTGCTACAGCAATGTAGCATCAGCGGGCACAAACCGTGATGCCAACATTACTGTGCAGTAGCACAGTAGAGTCAGAAATGACCCATGTGCTACTGGGATGGCACAGTAACAGCAGCTCAGTTGGGCACACAAGTAGACGTGCCTACTGGGTATGTAAAATCAGTTAAGTTTGTCAAGAACAGAAGTTTAAATTACTAATTCAAAGTCAAACTATGTTAGCCAGAGGGCATCATGCGCAGAGCATGGATCAGAAATAAATGAACTGAAAACAGTCTCCTGGTTTCTCTTCCCTACTTACTTTATGGAAAGTACTGACACCACAGCATGAACATGATTTAGCTTATGAAAGACAGAGCACGTCAAAAAGAAAGAGCAGAACTAGCAGTTAAATACTATGGCAAGACTCAGAACATTTTAAGGAAGGAATGTTGAATTCACCTTGTGCCCCTGGACAAATCAAGACCATGGGTTTTCTTGAGGCCTGGATCCAGCCCTGGGCACACGGAGGCCATGTGCACATGACAGCAGCTTCAGTCCTCACTGTGTGCCCCGCACCAGAGCTGCTGAGGCTGCCTGCCCCATGCTGCTGCAGTAGCAGTCCCCGGTCCAACTCAAACCTGGGGCACACAGATACTGGCAGCTGAGGATGGTGGGGTGGTGGCAGCACAGACAGGCAGAGTGACCAGATTCTGTGGTCAAGCCACTCCCTTCCTGCCACACTGGTAGTTTAGGTGGCTAGACAGAGCAGCTCCAGAGACTGGATCCGGCTTGCAGGTTATGTGCTTGACACTGCTGTATTAAGGGAACCAAAGTTACCAGGACAACTTGGTTGCTGACAGGGATTAAAACTCAATATGCTTAACTGGAACAAACAAGACACTGGCCTTTGTGAGAGGGAAAGGGGTGGCTAAGATACCTATTTCTACAAATTTAAACAGAATACAAACTGATGGCTTCATATTTTCTTAAGCTTGTAGTTCCAGTGTTTCCACTGCTGTTTCCATTGCTTTTTAAAGCAACACCAGAGCAAAATGCTGGCCAGTTTCGTATTTCCTTTTCAAACCTATCAGCCTGAGCAAAAGTCACAAGAATACTATCAGTATCCTGCTGCTGCCCCGGATGCTGAGGCACAACAAAACACCAAATGCAGCTCTTTTTGAGAGACAGCATGTGAAATAATTCTTGAAGTAACAAATTTTCCATCTTTTTCCACATGACAGTAGGCTGTGGAGGAGAGCCATGAGTAGCTGACCACCCTTAAATACTCAGGAGGTTAAAGCCCAGAATATAATTTACTCCTTTCTCCAGAAATTGACTCCATTGTAGTTGCAAAGGTATTAAAACACCTGGTAGGAATCCCATCACCTTTCCTGGCTGGTGGTGATAGGGCTGTTATCTCACCAAGACTTTGCTGGTGTTTTGTGTTACCTTTGCAGCTAATGTCTATCTGCTGTTTTCAAGCATCTTTATTCTACAGTGGGAAAACAGTCTAAGAAATTCAAACAGCAACTCTAATTAATGTATGGATAGAAGTTAAAGAAACTGCTATTACAAATACAGCATGTTAAATGCAATTGTCTCCCAACTGGGGAATGTAACATACAGCATGGAAAGTAGGAAAAATATAAAAAGAACTGCATTATCGAGTAATGCATGGAAAGACTACTGAAGCTTCCTTTCTCCATTGCAGAATTCACTATTTTCATAGTCCCTGCATGACACTAGCTCTACAAGAGGAAAACTGGAAATGTTGTCCCCAGTCAGGTAACCACGGAATCTTTTGACAAAGATTTAGCTACAGCATGCAACATTTCACAGAGCAGACGTATATATTACTCATCTCTTTATTGGTCCATCCTTGCCTTTCTATCTGCTTGGTGCCTTGATAACAGATTATGACCCCTTTCTCCATCATTTAAATTTAACATAATCTGCAGTTTCACTGCCTTGGGTCACCTCAGGAATAGACCAATGGAGAAAATCAGAAAAGAAAAGTGGAATTAAGAGGCATTCTTCCTGCCCCATGCCTTTGAATATGCAGGAGAAGCTGAAACTAAACTTTGACTAATGCTTAAAACAGCCTGTGAAAGCACATCCTAAAGTAGTAATGTTCCAAGAAGCTGGGTGTATTTGATTGAAAAGTTCTCCACCTGAGCTCCATCACCAGATTCAGCCAAACCACCGTACAGTCTGCTACCTGGATCCTGGGGGTCCTAAAAATGACAAGGGCTTCTTCAATCTAGGCCTGCTGGGTTGGTCAGCTAGACTGTTGGCTGTTAGATTACTTGCTCCAAAGCATAAGGAGTCCATGTAACTTGATTCAATCCAGGGAATGAAAGAAATTGAAGCCATCTGTGTCAAGCCCAGGCTCTATGGCTCTGCTGGACTGTTCCAAACTTAATTTTACTGAACCTATTGTCCCTTTTGGTACCATGTGGCTGGAACTGCATATGAGTTAATTGACTTGATGACTTAACATTTAAATAATGATAGCTTGATGACCTTTTTTCCCCCCGCTTTCAACAGTCTAACGGGCAAGACTGCCTCCTTGTACTGATTCTTTTTGTTATAAATTCTGGATTTAACATTCAAAGTAACTTCTCCTCTGAGTGGATCTCAGTCCTGCCCGCTAAAGTTCCTGGTACAAGTACACTTGGCACTTTCCTCACTTCTTTTGGGTTTTTTTTGTATTTTAGACCTCAGGTTACAATAAATATATTGACAACTAGAGACTTCAGAAAATAGTAACAAGTCAGTAACAGTCGATTTCTCATGAAGATGTTAAAGCTAAATAAGTACCACAACTCAACTAAACCATGACACGGAGATAAGGGAAAGGTGACGCCTATTTTACAAATAACAGGTTAGGTTATTCATACCAAAAGTAATGAAGGCATTGTGTGGTGCAGAGGAGCATAGTTTTATATCTACACTTCAGTGTTGTGTAGCAGACCTGTCCTAGGACTACAGAGGAGAATTCTGAGGCATTATGGGATGAAATCATGAACAAAGAAACTTGTACTGAACTTCCAGAAAAGCTCTGGGTGGGGGATGTATATGTAGTCAGCTGGAAGACTAATTACCAAGGGAAATATCAGACAACCAATCACTTGGGATACTTCAAACTGGATTGAATAAAAGATTAACAATCATGAAAAAGCATGAATACTGCAAGCTACTCCCTAAATTTTTCTAATTGGATTACAAAGCACTTATCAAAGATAGATCTAATTGACATTTATTTTTCTTCATGTTAGTTTAATGGTCCTATGGAGAGAAAGTGACTTTGGTCAGGGTCATACAGTAAATCAGGCAGGCAGGCAAATGACTTTAGTTCTCACAAGTATTAACCCCATGATCAAACCACTAAGCCACAGACTCTCTACTGAAGTACTTTCTAGCTGTAATTTCTTCCCCTGTAAAGATGGGGTCCTGCTTGACAGCCCTGCAGGCTAGAACCCTGCCACTGTTTAAATATTTAAAAAAAGATGGAAACTAAGACTAACACCCTTTAAACTTGCCGTGTCTTGACTGCCTATTGCTCACTGCTTCAACAAGCCTTACAAGATAGCTTCAGGCAGTCTTGCAAAATGCCAGTTACCCATTTGCCCTGGGGTAAGTAATATTTTTGTAACCAGAAAATGAATCATTGGTTTCATCATCATCATGAGTGTAGAGGTTTAGACTGTGTCTCTGCTGATTGCTATTATGACTGCTAAAGTCCTACTTCAGGGAATATTTCCTAACTTACTTGCTAATGATATTTAGTCAGAATATTAAAAAATATTACCTGTAATTGAATATCTCCTCTCTGCATAAAGAAATCAACTGTGGTGTCTCTGTGTGCATGCCATGTGATGGCCTCCTTCTCTGGGACTTCTACTTTCCCAGAAATAGGGATAGCCTGAATAAGATCTTGCTGGGGTAACAAAACAGATATAGCACAGGACACGGGCAAGCACCTAAACGGGTAGCCTGTGCCTGCCCTTATGTGCTGAAGGCAGGCCCAGCAGAAGTGCAAACAAGCCCTGCTGGATGGCTTACGCCAGCAGCCAGACGAGTCCCACCAAACCAGAACCAGGGCAGCCTGCTACGGGTCCAGCCTGGCTGGGCCCAGACCTCGGTCTGGCGCCAAGCTCACTTCGGTGAGTGACACGGGCGGCCCAGGGATACTCCCCGGCTGCCCTGCTCTGAAGCAGGCAGGAGTCGCGGCTTCGCCTTTTCCTTCTGACTCCGAAATGGAGGGGGGCTGTTAACCGCCGGGGTCGCACCCCCACCATGGGCGCGGAGGGAGGGAAAGAGCCCCCCTTACCCGTCCGGCGGCTGGGGGAGCGGAGAGAGAGAAGCGGGGCCTCCTCGCAGCCCAGACAAAGGGCCGGGCCGGGGAGCGGCCGCTCGCGCTCCTTTCCCCGCTTGTCCCGGCCATGGCGGCGCCGCGGAGGCCGCGCTGTCTCCGCCCGGGGCCTCCCCGCACAAGGGGCTACCTGTCTCGGACACCGCAGCAAGAGGCCCCGGCCCCTCCCGCAAGTCCCGGGGCCGCCGCAGAGGCCCGGCCCGGCCCAGCTCCTACCTTGGCCATGGCTGCGGCAGCCCCTCACGACGCAGGCTCGTGTCGTGGCGCTGTCCCGCCGCCTCGTGCCGGTGCTGCCGCTGCCGCCGTGCTCGCTGCCGGGCCGGGCCGCGGGAGGGACGGGGCCAGGGCCGGGGACGGGCCAGGCCGGGCGCCCCGCGCGCTGTTTCCGGGGCGGGGGCGGGCGGCGCATTCCTGCCCGCTGGCGTCAGGCGGAGCCGCTTCCCCCGGCCTCGGCCTCGGCCTCAGGCTGTCGGGGGCGCTGGGGCCGGGGTAGCAACCGAGGCGGCGGGACCAGGCCGGGGCGCCCCGCGGGGGCAGACGCAGCCGGGGCGGATGGAGGAGCTGCGGACAGGGCGCAGAGGCTGAGAACAGCACGGACTGTTTTTCCTCTCGGTTATATGGGAAGGAGATGCGGGGTAAGAGGCCCGGGGACCAGGGCTGGACTGTTCCCTTGAAGACGGCAGCAAAACCAAATGCAGCTTCATGGCAATGAGGTGAAAACCACCTGCTGGGTGGAGAAATGGGCACTTGTTTCTAGGAGCAGCAGAGCAGAGGCCGGCTTCACTGGCGGACCAACGAGACCCCGTAAAAAGAAGAGAAGGAAGAGTTGAGAAGGGATCCAGTAGATTGTAATGAGCCATGAAGTGAAATGGCCCCCTCTGGGCTGCCTGGTTAGAAAGGCTGCTGCTGCCACTGCCAGGCGGCTGGTTGTAACCTTTGGGTGGAGCAGGGATGGAGATTGGGGAGTGCAAGTGCACCCCTGCCTGCACCCCTGCAGCAAAACCCCTGGTGTGCGTGCCCCTTCCTCAGCACAGCTGTGGGTTGGAGACACCGTGTAGAGCCGCTTCCCATGAGGGAAATGAGCTGTACCAAGAAAAGCTGGGGGGTTTTCTGGTATAACTATGTCTACACTACTGATTTCTGCTGTATCCCTGACTAGCGCTGGTGCTGAGAGAAGTCTCATAGTGCAGTGGTCCTCTGTCTTATCCAAGTCAAGGCAGCCCCCTGCAGTTTGCCGGCATCCGTGGTTCAGAGCCACTGTTCGCTGCCTCTCGTTATTCTGGTTGTTCACAACCAGGGTGCTGCCACATGCTCCATTCTGTGTTGGGGTTTTCTGATAAACCTAAAACATGCAGGAGTAGAGGCATTCACTAATGAGTTTTTTGCACCCTGGACAAAAGTCCCCTGTGCCTCCGGGGCAGGGGTGGAGCAGGGAGAAAGAAGGGTGATCTTGTCCTGTGTGTCCCTGCACCCAGCTCCTCTGGGTGGTCCGGAGCATATGCTACGTGCAGTGCTTAGGTCCAGTCAGAGAACCATGGGCAGCACCGCAGGCTGGATGATAGGGCTCCACGGGCTGTATCTTTGACATCCCTCTTCTACATGCTAATTATTTGTACTGAAAACTGAACTGATCTTACCATGACATGCAAAATAAAGGCCTTTTCTAGTAGATGCCACTTGGTTTCTAGTGCTTAAAACTTGATGAATAAAGTACTAACTTTTCTGCTTTCTGGGTTCTGTTTAGCAGATACAAATTGCTGTGACTCCCCCTTGACACTTTTTAACTAGGGGAGCATTAGAGCCACTAGCAATGTGATGTACTGCTGCCCCTTACTTCTTCCCCAAACCAGGGACTACCAGCACAGTAGTGATGTTGGGGCCAGGAACTGGGCTTAGGAACCTCTTCCTAGCCCTTTTTCTGCCCCTGCTGGGTTTCCCTTGCTGCCTGCATTACCCAGTGGGAGCTGGGAAAGGTCTCCCTGGGGTAGTGGGCAATGCTTCTTGTGCTTCCCCAGACCAGTGACTTCCTGGCTGTCTGACCAGTTTACAGGGGGGAAGTGGAACAGCAGGGAAGGACTCCACCTGTTCCCCAGACCTGCGTGTCTGGTCTGTGGAAGTAAAGGGGCCTTTCTGCACTGCTCCACCCCCTTCCCTGCCCCCACAGGAATGGGAGAAGTGGAGCAGTCACTGCTCCCCAGGCCAGGATCACCGTAATCTTGTGAAGGCACAAGGAGAAGGGGAGAGGGTGATGGCAGGCTTCCACTGCTAGAAGCAGACGTGAATGCTTGTTCATGGCCACACACTATTATCAGCTATATTTGACACTTTTTTTGTAAGAGCTTTGGATACAACTTACTGATTTTTTTGTCCTTCACTAAGCACTCTGATCCTAATGCACCATACAAATAAATTGGCATAGGGCAAAACAGTGAATTAACTGAAGCACAATCTCTCACTGCTGGTGGAACTGGATGAGGAAAGATGCACTACCTAGATTGAGCAGGTAATCATATTTCAGTCTGTTTTCTTGGTTGCATATGGGCGGGATGACTATGGCACATAATCTGCTCATTCCATTTCCTGGAATTGTTCATAGCCCATGCAACCGCAAAGTCTACCGTTGGTTGTAGTATATTGTGGCATGGAGATGTCGTGACTGTGCTGCTCAACGGTGTGCCTACTAAACACAGTAAACAAAGAGAAAAACCACTGTGCAAAGTCAGCACTGATTTCACTGGGTTACTAAATTTTAGGTTAAATGTGTTTGTAGGAATTTTATAGTATTGTTGGAAATTATTATTTTTTAAAATAAATAAATATTAAGTTATAAAACTAATCTGATTAGAGTTTGCTTACAAGATGATATATGCTAAATTAGAATGTTAATCGGTGGATTTAAATTATTGAATTACATTAATAATATAGTTCTATGCTATTTCACACATTTATTTGGATTACTCTTGCACAGCAGCAAAGACATATAAATAGTGATTTGTGCTCAAAGTAAAAGGCACTGTGTATATTCTTTTGCTGTGAATATTGTAAGGAATACATGCTCATGCTGTAAAATGTACATTCCTACTAGCAATACCAGCAAAGTGGTGCATTTTCTAGGATGCAATGGAAACACATCCATTAGATACTAGATAAGAACATGCATAAAAATGAAAAAGTAACTGTATTTGTGTAAAAATTTAGAATTCCTGTGCATAGATGATGAAGTTGGCAGGAACAACTTTATGAATTCTAGTATCTTAGATACACTTTTCCAAATATTTACAGTATGTTTTGTGTATAGAGCTGCTTAGTGGGCACATCTGGTTTAGTTAGGTGGCGTCATCTTGCTCCAGTCTTCATGATTACCCTGCTACTGATTCTGACCCAACTTGGGGGTTCTCAATCGCTTTCATGTGTGGACTGTACTGTACTACAGGGACTATTTCATGGACCACCAGTGCGCACACATGACTCTCCCATGTGTGACTGTAACAGCTCTGTGGTAACTACAGTAATTGACTGCATGTAGGAGTCATTTTAGAAAAATGTCTGATTCTTTTTTTTCCCCATTTTTCTAATGTATTTGATATCAGGCAATAAACCTGATAAGCCCACCAGTAGTAAATACTCTCCAAAGCACTGGTGGTCCATGAACCACAGTCTGAGAACCTCTTCCCTAAGCGTTGTTTTTTCATTTTCCTTATCTGTAAAATGGGATAATTAATATAATCTGAGGCAGGCAAATGTGAGTAATAACTAGCCAGTATTTACAAACTTTTTCAGAGAGAGTGCTATAAAAGAATGCTTTGTTTTATAGAAGTGCCTAGAGGTCCAAGCTGAAATCTAAACACCGCATATTGGGTATTGCATGTGGCAGTTGATGGCTTCTTCCCTGGAGAAGCTGCAATTCATATAAGCAAGACAGAGAAAGGGAAGAACAGCAGGTCAGTGTCAGAAATAGAACCCAAGTCCCTTGAAACCAAGTTCAGCGCTCTGTCCACGTTAGTACTTTTATACTATTTTTTTTCCAGTTCTATCCCTGAAAACAGGGCTGTACAGTCCTCCTGTGTTTGCCCCAGTTAATGTATGCCTGCCTACATATTCTATGTGCTTTTGGAAGGAATACATTTAGAAACTTTAGAAGGCCTTGCTGATAGTTGCTTAAAATACGGGTATGTGCCTGCAATGATACAAGAATGAAGAAGTCGCTAGACATAAAGACTAGCTTAACACTGAATTTATTAGAAAACAAGGTCACTTAATACAAGAAGTGATGGTGCTATAAGGTTGTGGTAATTACTTTTGATAACAGCTGTTATTTGTCCGTCTTTTCACTAATGATAAGTAGCACTTCTCTAGGAGTAGTAAGTGGATTTCAACTGGCAGCTTGTCAGCAGCGCACAATGCGGCCATTATAGAGTCCCACATTTACATTGGAATTAGGGTATGCAACCACAGAGAGACTGCATGGACTGAGTCATGATGTACTTGCTGCCTAGTAGGAGAACTGGAGGTGACAATCTGTTTACTGTGCTTTACTTGCTAGAATTCTCATCTTGCAAGGTGCAAGTCCTTTTAATGTCCTAGGTATTTTCAGCTCCCATTGGCTTTATGTTTACTGCTGTGGTATTCAGCACATAGCATGTTAAATCAGGATTTAGCCTGGAAATTGCAACACTTAAGCCCACACACTCACATAAGAGCTTTGAAAGATGTATAAAGTGCCCGGAAGTTAGGATCTTGCACTTTATAACCTTGATTCTTTCCATACCATGAATAAGTTTGACTTTCTAACAAGATGATTTAGTAAGCAGAATAATGTCAGGGTTTGATCCTATGTTGCATTCAACTGTTGAGGATGGAGTAAAGGCCAAATTTAAAAAAAAATCAGTTTTAAAAAAAAAACTGCCTCACTTTACTTGCATGCAACCTCTAGGTCGTAGCATTCAGGTTAGACCAACAATTGTCTTACAACTTGAGCCAACAGCAGAGCTTAGAGCTAACTCAGGCTGGATATTTTGTATTTCATTTCCATTAATCTAATTTAAAAAATTTGGAGACTCAAAAAAAAAAATTTTAATCGGATTCTCACTGGGCATTAGCCTGAATCCCTGATTTTTCCGATTGGGCTCTATGTATTGTTGGTTATGGAGCAGAGGACTATTTATGCAAATAATTCCTTCTGAGTGTTGCAAAAGGAGGAAGTGTATACTGGAAAAGTGATCATAAACAAAAAGATAGGGCAGGGAGAGTATGAAGGAAAGATATTGCATCACCTTACTCATTACAGATGAAAAGTACTGCCTCCAGTAATATAGATTTGGGTGTGTGGAATTAACAGAAGTGTTTGGGAAAGACCAAGATCAGAAAATAGCAAGAGAAAGGTGGAAGGGAGCAGGGCATAACCATTACTTTTAGAATGTTCACTCTGGGTTTTTCATTTAAGTTTGTCCCACTTTGGCATATTTCTGGAATAATCTCCCCAGTTTGTTGTTGGCTTGCTACCTTATTTCTTGTATGCCCATACTAGGTCTCTAGACTCTGTCTCTAAAAGTCTCTTCTCTCTGTTCAGGAGCAAAGAGAGAGAGTCACAAAGAAACCTTTTGGCCAAAGTGCTTATACTGAGAGCTGATTTGACTAGGGTTCCAGTGATTCACAGCCAACCTCTTTCTCCCACGTTCAAAGGGCTCAGAGGTTTTTTCCATCCACAAACAAAAGTCTCATAAGCCTTTCTTGTTTTTAGAAAGCTAAAGCCTGAAGTTATTAGCAGTTTTAGTTGAGTATTAATTTATCCCATTCTCTTTGCAACTCTGCCAGCAGTTAGTTGTTTAATAGCTGGTTTCTCTTTTAGTTTTGCAGCAGTACATGCATAGCAGACAAGACCACCCAAAAACACTCTGCTGCTTGGTCTGTGAGAGCAATCTTTTTTTTTAAAAACAAAATTTGTTTTACACTTTGAACATAAAGCCTCAATTTGTATTGGTATATTTTGTCTGTATAAAAATCCAATCCAAAATTCTATTTCTTCTCTGTCTAAAGTGGAATGAACAGAGCAGGGGACAATATGTTTAAAGTTAACAAAACAGAAATCATTGGCAGTAAACTAATAATAGTTAAACATTCACTAATAGTTCTTATAATAGCTCTGAACTGGATCAAGGTTGATTTTTTTTTTTTCTTTTTCATTACAAAGGTTCAAAGTATGAAGTTATCCAATTAGTCATTTGTTAGAAAATGTAACAAAATACTTGTATTCCAAGCCACCTGAGAAATACAGCTATCTAGTTAGTATTGCTGTTCTTAAAATGTATTTTTACTTGAAGTGCTTGGTTTTCAGACTTCTGCCTTGGAGTATACTTAATCTACACATATTTTGTGTAACCACACACTTCTTGAAAGCAGTGCCACAAGTTCTAGCTGAGGTTTAGCTAAAATTAGCTCCATATTCTGTCCTCAGATAAGTACACATTGAAGTAAATAAAGCTTTATGCCTTCTCATTCTTTCCTATTCTTGTCTGCCATGCTAGAATCATAGAATTAATGAGTCGAAAGGAACCTAGAAAGATCATGGAGTCCGACTCCCTGCCATGGGCAGGAAGGAGCACTGGGGGTGGCAGGGGTCATAAGACCCCAGCCAGGTGCCTATCCAGTCTCCTCTTGAAGATCTCCAGGGAAGGTGAGAGCACCACCTCTCTGGGAAGTCTATTCCAGGCTCTGGCCACCCTTACCATGAAGTAGTTCTTACTAATATCTAACCTAAACCTGTCCTCCCTCAGCTTTGTTCCTGGTAACTCCAAGGGGGGCCCTGGTGAGCAGACCTTCCCCGAGTCCCTGCTAGCTGCTTAACCAATTGGTCTGAAGCTGCCCTTCCCCTTACATTCTTCCAAATACCATTTTCTGCCCAGTTCAAGTATGCCCCACCTTCACTTCCAGTTCTTGTCTCCCTCCATGGCTCCCCTGACCTAGTTTACTTCCTTTGCCGCTCCCTAGGCCTAGGGATTTATTAGGCCTTAGCTATTTATTTCTCTTGGTCCTAGGCCTTAGCTATTTATTTCTCTTGGTCCATTTTTTTTCTCCATCATGCTGTTTGAACCCCAACAGTGGGAACACAGAGTATCACTGCAGCCCCCATAAGAGGGGAACACTAAGTGGGATTTTCCCTATAATTCCTATTCTTCAGCTCTAGAGCATATTCAGTGCAGAAGGAATCATTAAAAAAAATTCTAGTCGGATACTGGATGTGCGAGATCAGATGCGTTGGGGTTTTTTTCCCTTCCAAAGACTTTTATTGACGAAATGTGGAGGGTTTTCACAAAAATGGCAAAAAGTAATCCGTGACTCAAAGGCCACCCCTTTGTCTAAATTGAAGTCCCTGTCCCAGAACTTGTAGTTGAAACATTTGTAAGGGCTTTTTGTTGGTGGTGGATTTTTGAGGGGGTTTGGGAGGTTTTTGGGTTGGGGGTTGTTAATGTTATGAAACAGATTTTTTTCTAATGGTCTTGAAGATGGGAGAACCACTTCTGTCTACGCTTTCCAAAAAACCAGGGCATCTTCAGGTAGATGATACCTGTGCTGTCCCCAGCAGTATAAAAAGCCGCCCTGGCAAGTAGCTCAGGGCTACTCGCTCCCAGGAGCTTCTGGGGCCCAGCCAATTGGTACTTGGGGACACTACCCCTTGTGCCAGCTGGACTGCTGCAGCAGTCCTGAGAGTTCCCTGCACCCTTTACTGACTAGCGTCTGGCAGTGGGGGCTGCTGTCTGGCTGTGACCTGCTGCTCACCTGCCAGAACCCGACGGGGACTGCACAGCCAGTAGAGGCATCCCCTGCTGGCTCCTGCAGGCCCCTCAATGGCTGCTCCCCCCCCCACACACACTCCTCCAGACCTCCTAATGGCTGTCCAACTTGGCCCCATCCCTTGCTTGTACCCTCCCCTCTCCTGATGGCTGCCCCCCCCCCCCAGCCTCCAGCACTTAAAAAAGCCTCTACTCACTGGCAGTAGCAGGGCTGTGGGACCTTCTGCAACAGACTCCCCAGACATGCAGAACCCAGGCTGGGGATGCTACGGCTATCACCCGGTTCCACGCTGTGTGCGGGGGGGGCAGTGACGCTGACAGCAGCTGCTACTGCTGGTGAGTGCGGGGGGCAGAGCTTTGTTTGTTTTTTTTAATTGCTGGGATGCTGGGGCCTGGAGGGGCAGTGATTGGTGGGGCTTGAGCAGGGCAGTGATGGGAGCCTCGGAGCGGGGGGCAGGCAGGTGCTGGGGCTGGGCAGGGCAGCGATTTGGGGGGCTGGGGAAGCGGGTGGGGCCAGTGGGGGTCCCCACATGGTCCCCTCCTCTCACCCCCTACTTACCAACACTGGAGCCCAGGTCCAGCTCCCTCCAGCTGGCATGCTGCAGCACCAGGGCGAGGGCCAGCCATAGAGATGCTCCGGCTGCTACCAGAGTGTCTCTGTGAAGGACCCAGCCTCCTGTTGCTTGCCCTGCCCACTTTTTTCTGCTGGTTTGGTTTTTTTATGGATGGGGTCTTATTTTTCCCACAGACTGCAAATTTGCGGCACCAGGAATGTTTTCTCGTTCCCACACATGCCTCTTGCAGCATCTCAAAGGGCTCTGAGAAGCTGAAAGATGCACATGCATGCTCATCTGAACGTGCCCTATAAGTCTTTTGAACAGCTTTACCCAGGCCAGTCATTGGTTTGATAGAGAGAAGCCACAAAAAACAGATGATTACACCTAGAAATGTTTATGATGTTAACTATAAACAGCAACAGCTTTGCTGCCTACTCTATAGTTTGGTGGATTTAAGGAGATGGACTTTTCTGTAGTTGAGACTCCAAAGTTTTGATTTCTTTTTCTACTTGTTGACTTTTTTCCCCCAAAGAATATTTAAAGAGAGAGGATGTGGACAGATGTGGACATTCAGCACAGAGTGACAAAAATTATAAGGAGTCCAGGAAGTAAAACTAATGAGGAAAGGCTGAAAGAACTAGGGTTATTTAGAGAAGAGAAGACTGAAGGGGAATTTGATAACAATCTTCAAATATCTGAATGGTGATTACAGGTAAGATAGAGATGGGCTTTTCTCTGTGGCCACATGGGACAGTGCTAGGAGCAAGGTCCTCAAGCTGCAGTTGAGGAAATTAGGTTGGAGATTAGGAGGATCTTTCTGGCTATGATGGTCAAACACTGGAAAAGACTACCCAGAGAAACTGTGGAATCTCCATCCTTGCAAATGTGTTGTACAGACACTTAGGGATGATCCTGCCTTAAGCAGGGGCTGGACTTGATGACCTTGCAAAGTTCCTTCCAGCCCTATTTTCCTATGATCTAAAAAAAAAAAAAAAGATTTTTATTTCATGTAAATATTTCTTTGCTCTATGAGATTCCCATGGGTTAATGCCTGGGGACAGACTGTTGAAATTCACAGAACACATTTTTAATTTCAAGAAGTTAAGAGCTCTGTGAATGGTAGGAACAAATTCTAGCTTTAAAATGTTTTTCAAATTTTTAAAATCTAAGCTGCTATTGGTAGCCATTTTTAAAAGAGATGTTAGTGGTATTCTTCATTTAATGATGTCCCTTCCAATTTTTTAATTTTTTTTTTTAATAAAATCACAATGGCTATTACTTTAAAATGGTATCTTACTATTTGTTATTTCCTTTATTGCTGAAATAGTTATATAACTGCCACATTTTGTCAGTGGTCATGGTTTTTGCACTTTAAAAAACAATAACTACTTTCCTGTGGGTTCCTCATCAGAAGATCCCTGTGTAGGTTTGGGGACTATAGAATGTAAACTTCTTGATTTTGGGAATGGCGAGATGGTTAGGTAGTGTTAATAGCTAAATGGAGCTATGACAGTTTGTTAGCTGAGGATCTGCCCCCATTAATATCTCTTCTATGCAGATAGTGCATTGTTTGTACTCTATAACCATTAACAATAAACAAGTTTCAATAGGCATTAATTATTACTAAGCAGTCTGCTGTTCAGTGGAAGAAATGAGAATAATTCTAATTAAAGCTGCCTCAGGAAGTACTATGTGATATCACTTGTTAAATCAATCAGGACTTGGCCAGTAGTGCCTTGACTAAATTCTTACTTGGATCTTATTCAGCCAACATTCTCAGTGAGGTATTTGCACGTGGTGTTCTAGCTGTTCATAAAGGATGACAAATCAGAAACATTTCCGGAATGTGAATCAGTCTTATCATGATTTAATACAAATAAAACCTATATTAACCAGATGTTAGGCATACTGTGGGAGGCAGGGAAGTTAAAAAAAATCTATATTCTTCATTGTTTCATTACTATATGATTTCTACTTTCCTTACTGACATAATTGGGAGAACAGTTTAGTTTGCTAACAGTTCTGGAATCCTTTTATCCTAATAGAGGGTAATTTGCACACAATCTTATTTCTGGACTTCACTTGTGCTAAAAATAGGTTAAACAAAATGACAAAGATACTGGTATTTTACTAGCTATATTAATTTCATTGCAAACTCTGGTAAGAGTGCTACCAAAATGATCAGTCTATTTTTTTTTTTTTGGACTTCCTTTACAATGCAGACTCTGGGAAGGCTGTAATCGTACCATAAAAGTAAACTGGTATGACTCAAGCTGAGTCATATTTAGGTCCTTACAGTTCAGCTGGATCTAGATATAATCATAGGATGTTTATTCAAGAAAATGAAAGCTTTGTAACTGCTAGTTCATATGCCTTTACTGAAAAGTTTTCATTTTCACGAGGCACTCCTAAACTTATCTGTAATTATTTAATCTCTTTAACTTTTTTCTTTTTTAAATGGAAGTAATCCAATTGAAATTGCTATAGAGAGGTAGGATTATGATTTCCCAAAGGAAATTGAGTTAGGGATGAGTGTTTTGTATACCAGTGGCTGAGAAGGACTAGCTGCAGGATGCCTAGGTCAGATCAACTGAAGATCAATAATAATGCTGACAGTTTTAGCATTAGGTATAACTTTGACATCAAAGTGAAGAACAGGACATTGATTCACCTGAGGAAAGAGTTCAGGGCTCATTTATGAAATCTCTTTTATACAGTTAGAGGTAAATAATAGTGTGTCCTTTGCTCTTTTCTACCTGTTTATGAAATGTCACTGAACCTTTTGCTCCCCCTCCCCCTCTCCTTCTCTAAGAAAAAAGAAAACTAAACTAAAAAAGTACTAAAAAAATACATTAAAGTAACCGACTGTTTTGGCTTCTTTATTATGGTTTATTATTTTTTTCATGTTATAATTCTTTAATAATATACATTTTAGGAAAAGGCTTCACACTGCCATAATTGTATGTGTTTTAGTTGGCACATGGAAAACTAATTGTCATTCACTGTAAGCAGACTCCACTCTACTATCCTCAGGAATTTGGTTTAATCTTTTGAATACTGAAAGAAGCTGTTGTCATGCATATAATACTTCCCTTAGTGAACACTGTGAAAGCTGTATAAGTTTAGTTCTCAAATGTATGTCGCTTCACTTGAAGCTGTTGCAGTTTTGCTCTGAATTAATATAAAGTATTTTTTGTGATAAATTATTAATAAGAGCTGTTGGTCTCTTCACAGGTGACACTATAACTTGTTTTCAACCATATAGCTAAATTTGATTCTCCCTCTGTGCTAAACCTGAACAAATTCATTTAAAAACATGGATATGTCAAGACTTGGGGGGGGGGGCTGTATTTTGGGCTAATCAGATGTAGCAAATCAGATTTAAAGGGGATAAGTAAATTGGTGGAAGTGTGACTTTTTCCTTTCTTCCAACCCTTGTTCAGAAGTTCCAAGAAACTTTGATATTTTCTTATGTTACAAGGAGTCTTAATTTACCAGGTTACAGATTGTACAACTATTGAGCTTCTTGCAAAATTCTTTTGACTAGATTTCTTGGTCTATGGCATTTAAGGCTCCCTGCCTTTCTGTGTTGCTGATAGGGAGTGTCATGAATGTCAGGGATTTTTTTACCTATTGGAGAATAAAATAACCAGCCCACCTATATTCCAGTGCCTGCTTATCTTCTAGCATCAATCCCCATATGTTTCCTCTGTAGTACCTGGACAGTTTCATGGTTCTTTCCAAGAGTACTGATACATATATATTATTATGTTTTTATATTTTTTTCAAATGAAATTTTGCAGTGACAAAAGTGACTTTCATATCAGCAGAATTCTGCATTTAAGACCTTTGCTATGTGTTAATGATGTATATATTTAAATCACAGAAGGTATTATATATACCTTTATTCCCTCCTTCTCTTCTGTCCCCTTAGACATTTGCAAGTAATCCCCTTTTCATTTACCTGTATATATTCAAAACTTGTAATCATAAGTTAAATCACAGTGGGAACAATCTGCTGTTTCTAACTTTACTGTGGGCTCAGGACATGAAATGCCTCTTTCAATGCAGGATATTCCCTGTTATCTTCTGGAGTCTGTATCCAGGTTACCTATTCTGGTGACTCCTGTATCAGTGCCTTCTGAATAAGAAGTAGTCATATATGCTATACATTTCTAAAAATAATAGGAATGTTAGAGACATGAAACAGGAATGGAAAACATATGACTATATGTGAGGTAAACATCTTAATATATAAAGCATAAAATAAATGTCACCCTTAAATGCAAGTGTTTTAAAGCCTGCTTTTTACCTATACATTGAGATATGCAACTTGTTTATTCCTGAATGCCACCAGCTGCAATTCTTGACTTCTAGGGGAAAATGTTCAGGGCAACTGGCATAGAAAGGATAATTTCATAGATTTCATAGACATTAGGGCTGGAAGGGACCTCGGGAGATCATCGAGTCCAGCCCCCTGCCCAAAGGGCAGGAAGTCAGCTGGGGTCATAGGATCCCAGCAAGATAAGCATCCAATTTACTCTTGAAGGTGTTCAATGTAGGCGCTTGAACCACCTCCGCTGGCAGACTGTTCCAGACCTTGGGGGCTCGGACAGTAAAGAAATTCTTCCTTATGTCCAGCCTGAAATGGTCTTGCAGGAGTTTGTGACCGTCTGACCTCGTCATCCCTTGGGGCGCTCTGGTGAACAGATGTTCCCCCAGATCCTGGTGGTCACCCCTGATAAACTTGTAGGTGGCCATCAGATCACCCCTGAGCCTGCGCTTTTCCAGGCTAAAGAGTCCCATGGCTCTCAGCCTGTCATCGTAAGATCTATTTTCCTGACCTCTGATCATGCGCGTGGCTCTCCTCTGGACTCTCTCAAGCTTCTCCACATCCTTTTTGAATTGTGGAGCCCAAAACTGGACGCGGTACTCCAGCTGCGGCCTCACTAAGGCCGAGTACAAGGGGAGAATGATGTCCCGGGATTTGCTCGAGAAGCATCTATGGATGCACGCCAGCATTTTGGTCACTTTACTAGCCGCAGCATCGCATTGGAGGCTCATGTTCATCTTGTGGTCAGTGATGACCCCCAAGTCTTTTTCTTCTGTAGTGCTAACCAACGTAGCACTGCTAAGCCTATAAGGGTGCTGCAGGTTTTTCCTCCCAAGGTGGAGAACCTTGCATTTTTCAGTGTTAAACACCATGAGGTTCTCGTCTGCCCATTTGCTGAGCTTGTCCAGGTCAGCCTGGATCACCCGCCTATCTTCTGGCGTGGATGCTTTGCCCCAAAGTTTGGTGTCATCGGCGAACTTGGCCAGTCCACTCCTGACTCCAATGTCCACATCGTTAATGAAGATGTTGAACAGGATGGGTCCCAGGACAGAGCCTTGAGGGACTCCACTGGTTACAGGGCACCACGATGAGTGACTGCCATCGATCACAACCCTCTGGGTCCGACCACGAAGCCGATTTCCCAGCCAGCGGATAGTGGTGGAGCCAAGGCCACAACTGGGCAGTTTGGCCAAGAGGTGATCATGGGATACCAGATTGAAAGCTTTTTTGAAGTCAAGATATATGATATCAATCTCTTCTCCCTTGTCCAGTTGATAGGTCACCTGGTCATAGAAGGAAATGAGATTGGTCAAACAAGACCTACCCGCAATAAACCCGTGCTGGCTGTCCCTTAGGATGTTAGCCTGGGCCAGTCCCTCAAGGATGGCCTCCTTAATAAACTTTTCTAAGATCTTCCCCAGGATAGAAGTCAGGCTAATGGGCCTGTAGTTAGCCGGATCCACTCTCCTCCCTTGGATCACAGAAGAAAATCTCATATTCTATTTCAGTGTGATACTACCCAGTCTCAAATTATTACAAAGATATCTCATTTGAATAAAAAACCAGTTCCCTTTTCTCTGAGAATTGTTCCCAAATTACTTTTGTGGTTTTTGTGTGGCATCTCTTTTTATGATAATGTTTCAAGTTACACTAACTTGCTTTGAAATGCAGAGAATTTTACTGATAATAGAAGCTCTCCTTTGACTTCAGAACTGCGTGGACCTTCTCTCCCAAGGTACCAGAGTTTCTTTAACAGTCAACAAGCCCCAAACCACTTCTTTAAAGCATTCTGAAATAATTGCTTTTAAAGTGCATATATTTGTCTCTTGTATTTTTTTAGTCTTGTTGGAACTATTAAAGTGTTTTACAAGCTATTTTCATCTCTTAAGTTTTAAAAAGAGGTGTAAGTAGAGGCCGAAAATCACCATACTTCCTCTGTACCCGAATGCAAAGATTTGTGTGGGGAATCTTACAAGAGGGGACTGATGGTTCCAGTTCCAAATCAAACAATGTCTATTGCCCCTCAGCGGAGAAATTTTGAGCCATTGGTATCATTAAAATATAGATCTAGCGAATTCCTTCCCAATGTATTTTCAGATCTTTCCTCTGTACTTCTGCCATGCAGAGGGGCTTGCTCAGGCCTATTAGAGACAACTTTTCAGCAGTTGTAACTGATGTAAGAATAATGGGTGAAATATTATCCCAGGACATCATTCTCCCCTTGTTCTCAAGCAAATCCCGGGACCTCATTCTCCCCTTGTATTCGGCCTTGGTGAGGCCGCAGCTGGAGTACCGCGTCCAGTTTTGGGCCCCACAATTCAAAAAGGATGTGGAGAAGCTTGAGAGAGTCCAGAGAAGAGCCATGCGCATGATCACAGGTCAGAAAAACAGACCTTACGATGACAGGTTGAGAGCCATGGGGCTCTTTAGCTTGGAAAAGCGCAGGCTCAGGGGTCATCTGGTGGCCACCCATAAGTTTATCAGAGGTGACCACCAGGATCTGGGGGAACGTTTGTTCACCAGAGCGCCCCAAGGGATGATGAGGTCGAACAGTTATAAACTCCTGCAAGACCATTTCAGGCTGGACATAAGGAAGAATTTCTTTACTGTCCGAGCCCCCAAGGTCTGGAACAGTCTGCCAGCGGAGGTGGTTCAAGCACCTACATTGAACACCTTCAAGAGTAAATTGGATGCTTATCTTGCTGGGATCCTATGACCCCAGCTGACTTCCTGCCCTTCGGGCGCGGGGCTGGACTCAATGATCTTGCAAGGTCCCTTCCAGCCCTAATGTCTCTGAAATCTATGAAATTATGGTCTGTTATACAGGTTAGACAAGGTGATCTGTTGTGGCCTCGTAAGCTGTGAATTCATGGCAGTTTGTATGACTTGCTAATTTCTGATTTAGAATTGGTCAGAATTAAGGGTGTCTTTGTTCTTTTCAAAATAAGTAAAGTTATTTTTCAAAAGCAGTCTGGTTTAGTTCTGTTCTGGAAACCATTTAATCTAGAGACTTTTGGTTCCTCTCCCAGCTCCCAAAGCTGATTTGTACGGTAGCTGTTTCAGTTTGGACTTGTTTTTAATTAAACAGAAAAAAAAAGTTTTGAAGAACTGAAAACAAAAATGCTTAAAACATATTGCAAGGGTATTGCAGAGAACAGTGATATTAATTTAATAGTTTGTGTATTAAGCATTCTTTTTCTTTTCTTTTAATAATACGCTTTTATTTGCATTGACTGTAAAAGAAAACAGTGCCCTGAAGGCAGTGGCTCAAGCTTCCTTAAAATATAGGTTGTATACTAGGTGTGGTATGACTACTCTCTGTAATACTTTTACAAGGCAGGGCAGTGTTTCTGAATGTGGGGTTGTCTCCTCACGGCCAAATGAGTAGCTAGACCCTGAATTTTTGTTTTCTATTAGGTGTTGCCAGAAGGATTTTAAAACTGTACAAAGACTTGTGCCCCAGCACATGCATTAACAAGAACAAGAGATCCAGGAGCTGGCAGGAGAGAGACCCAGGTTACTGGGTTCACTGCGGGAGAAGCAGGCGGCTTGTGGTGGCAGGATTCTTTCCTCCACAGTCTGTGGTGATTTTGACAAAGAAGAAAAAGGAGAGATTCCTCCTATGGCATCCCAGATTAAGGCTCAACAATAAATGAACTTTCATAGAAATAAAAAATGAGGACCTGATTCTGTGAAATAACAAGTGCCCTGAAACACGGATGTACTCACTTATCAAACTGGGTTGCTTTGCTGAAGAATAGCCCAGTGTAGTAGGATTTCTTAGGTATGTTGAAGGGAATGTTTTTAATATAGCACATTAGCATTTTTTTTCTTTTCCCTGTAATGGGGCGGGGAGGGGGCACATTCATCCAATTACTCATTCTTGTGTGTCAGCATCCTGCTTCTCCCAACAGTAGTAACAGGGTGAGGTTGTCCTAGAAAACAGAGTAATGACTTGACCATGCCCTTCACCTTAGACACTGGGATCTCAGGTCCATATGACTTTCACAAAATTCTCTAAATGGGATTTGCAATAGTCTGGCTTGTTTTAAATTAAATATTTTAAATCTGGGTTTTAACTGCAGCACTTGCTAGGCATTACTAGAATATTCCAAACTTGTAAGTTTTTTAATAGAAAAGATCCATAATTCAAAGTGCCCCCGCAGCAGTTTTTTGATTTGCAGCTTATACACTTAAATATGATAAGACATATATGCTTATTTGTTTCTTTTTTCTTTTCAAATGAAAGGCTGAAATATAACAGTAGTCCTGCAATCAACCTGAGGGAGTGCTTGTTAAACTAGTGACTTTTCAAAAACAAATAATCAGGCCAAGCTACCAGATGTTTCCAAAAGTCCATGTTGTCTGTTCACATCTTTTCTCCAAAAGAGAAAAGGTAGTTTATCACTTGTACAAGCTAACTACACACGCCAGAGGTAGTTAGTCAGGCCAACAAGTCTGTTCTAGTAAGAAGTAAGAATGTCTGAACATGTAGTGATCTTTGTACAGAATGCTCTCCTGATTAGGATTCTTAGGGACTGTAATCCATGGACCCTTCCTCCCAATACTGGAGTTGTAGAGATAAGAGATAAGATCTGACACTTCTTTACATAAAGGAGGTAGACACCTGAAGCAAAATTCTGGGGCCATAGAGGCATTTTGCCATTAATTTTATTTGGGTCAGGATGTCTTGAATAACATAGTCTCAGTAAACTAAACAATTCCATGTGATCTACTGCTGAGCACTTCATAACTTTCTGGCTAAATACTTGGTGAATTATTCAAATTGCCTATCTTTAAAATGATCTTAATTTAGACCTTAATCCCACCACTGGATCTCTGAGGCCAAGTCTTGCTCCATTCATCTCAATGGACTTCTCTAATTTCATAGGTTTCCATCAATGTGGATATGATTTCAAGATCAAGCCTTGGAATAGGATCTCTTCTATGCAAAGAGAGTGCTTTTCTTTTTCTTTCTTTCCTTTTTTTTTTTTTGGCCCGTAAAGTACCACACACACTTTATTAGGCTGTATAAATAGCAGATTGCAATCATAATTTAGCACTTTTGAGTCATGACGATTGCGTCATCTTTCCCATTCCTCTGCCTATACTGACTTGTTTCATATGGAATACTTCAGAGAACCCTTTGAATAACTCAAACGATTCATTTTAATTACTCAAGTCTCTCTTCTAGAGTAGTAAATCTAAGGCATTTCCCCTGATTCTAGTCGATATGTACCTTAGCTCCATTTTATCCTAAAGAATTCTTTTTGTCTCCTTAATCTGGGAGTCTCCAACTACTTGTGGATATTAACCTATCTTTCCTTCATGATTTAACCAAATTAAACATACTTGGTTCTTTTAATCTTGCCTCATAGCTCTTTAATCTCTTTAGTGACTGCTGTTCTGAAAACCAGCTAGAACTGTACACAGTACTTTAGGTGAGGCCTCCCTAGAGAGGTATAGAAAGGAATTATAATCTCCTTCCTTTTAGGCTACCTCTGCAATCTCAAAACATTTTTGGTTTTTTCCACACTGCATAACAGTGCTAGATCACAGTAGATTTCAGTAGATGCTTTGTAAGCATCTTCCATCAAGGAATAGCTGTTTCAAATTATTTTTTCTCAGAAGGGCCTTTCAGTTGAACCTCATTTTGTTGTTCCTGTTTCTAATTTTTCTTGTTTTCCATTTTAATAATAAAATTTTTAAAAAAATAGGCAGATTATAGGAAAGTAGGGCTAGAAGGGACCTTGCAAGGTTATCTAGTTCAGACCTCTGCTCACGTCAGGATCATGCCTGACTAAGCCATTCGAGCCAAGTGTCTGTCTAACCTGCTTTTGAAAGTTTCCAAGCATGGAAATCCCACAACTTCTCTAGGTAGCCTATTCCAATGCCTCTGATCACTGTCATAGAGAGTTTCTCTTAACTTCCTGCCAAAATTTCCCTTTTTCTAACTTGAGGGCGTTTCTCCTAGTCCCATCCCATACAGACACAGAGAAAACCCATCTCCATCTTCTCTATAATTGCCCTTCAGGCATTTGAAGACTGTTTCAAATCCCCTCTGTTGTCTCTTCTCCAGACTTCTTTCGGCTTTCCTCTTAATTCTTGCCTCTGAGGCCCTTAATCACTTTGTTGTTCTGTGCTGGATTCTTTCCAAACTGTCCACGTCCTTCTTGAAGTGTAAGGCCCAAAACTGGACACAGAACGCTAGTGAGGCCTCACCAGTGTTGAATAGAGAAGAAGAATCGCTTCCCTTGATTTACAAGTGATACTCCTGTTAAAACAATACAGGATGCTGTTGGCTGTTTTTTTTGCAACAAGAGCACACTTGGTTTATATTCAGCTTATGATCTACTGTAACCTCCAGGACCTCTTCTGCAGTACTGCAACCTAGCCAGTCACTCCTCAGTCTATATTTGTGCATGCAGGTATCCTGTCCCAAGTGCAAGACTTTGTACTTGTCCTTGTTAAATTTCATCTCATGGAGGATTGTGGACAACATCTCCAGTCTGTCTGCATCATTCTGGATCCTAGCCCTGCCTTGCAGAGTGTCTGCAATTCCACCCAAGTTGGTGTCATCTGCAGGTCTACTAAGCATGCACTCAAACCCATCACCCAGATTATTCATTCTGATATTACTGGACTCAGGACAAACCACTGGGAACACTACTCGATACCTCAATTGAACCATTTGAGGACCACTTGCCGAGTACGATGATCCAACCAGTTCTGTATCCACCCTGCGGTACTTTTGTCTAGCCTTTATTTCCTTAGCTTATTATGAAGGATGGAGTGGGAGACGGTGTCACAAGCCTTGGTAAATTCAAGGTATGCCATATTAACTGCTCTCCACAGTCTGTCACTTTTTCAGGTTGGAGGAAAGCTAGCTCATTAGGTATGATTTGCTCTTGGTGAATCCATGCTGCCTGTTCCTGATTACCTTGTTCTCTCACAAAGCACTTTGAGGGAAAAAATGATATATTGATTTTTGGATCATCTCTTTTGCAGAAGGAAAAAATGTAATTCATTGTAGTTGTGACTCACCCTAAATAGAGACAGGGCGAATGGTAGGACTGAGAGTAGAACACAAGGTGTCTGATATCTGATTGCTAGCACTACCCGCTTAACTATACCGAGTTTAAACCTGTGCAAATTATTATTTGTTTACATTGTACTTTAAAGGGCATATTAATGAGAGGAGAAAAAGTCACTTTTTATATTTTTTCTTCAGCCAAAATGTTTGTAAATATTATGTGGTGTGTTATTTTTTGCCTGTAGTGTTTTACCTATTAACTCCTCCACAGTATATGAAATAATAGAAAAACATAAGGGGTGCAAGAAGAATAGGCAATAGATTTAATTTTCAGCCTACTCACACTCAGCTTCCTCATGTTGTGCAATCTTTTCTCCCATCTTCCTCCTCTGCTGCTTCCCCAGCAGTTGGTCCTGTGTGTAATACTTTTGAAGGCTTTTAAATTGCTCCTTGAAGGCAGGTACACCTATATCAAACCTAACACTTGCAAACAGAAATAATAATAGAGAGATTTGTATACCGTCCAAAGGCAATCTGAAGTGCCCGTATGTACATGGGGAACATTCCTGGAGCAAGCCAACAGGAAATGCTTTACCTTTTTGGCTTCCTGAGTCAAAATGACAAGGAAAGCACCTTGTCTCTGGACCTTTCTCTGCCTACATTCACATAGACAATACCATTCAGTTCAGCTTCACTATAACTTTCATTTTTTGATACAATTAGCAGCATCCACCTTCCTCACCCCGCCCCACATACATGGCTCTGTCTCACTCCCTGGGGCCTGGGCCCTGTGGCTGCGTATGGCCCCGGGACTGGGTAGCAGCCCCAGCCCTGCCCAAGTCCTTCCCTTTCTTCCCTCCTTCTATATGGGGGCCTCAATTCCCCCCTTCCCCCCCGACTTATCTGCGAGAGCTGCTCTCCAGGCTGCCTGGCAGCCATGTACATGCCTGTCTGACCGTTCTCCCCCGCAGCCCCTTGCAAACTAGAGCTCTGCCAGCCTGCATAGAGCTGTTTGTAAAAGTGGAAAATCCACATTTTTTCTCAGTTCAAATGAAATTCTGCATTTTTTTCTGTGGGAAATAGAAAACCTGGATCCCTGGAGATAAACAAGACAAACAAGCTTATATCAAATTGAGCTGGCCCAAGAATCACGTCTGACATTCCTGTTCTTGAAGGAAGTAACCTTGGCCCTCCAGTCCTATAGCACTGCTTATTTACTTGGGTGTTGCTTGAGTTTGTTTTTATAAAAATAAAACTAGCCAATTGCCCATAAGGAATGATGGGGGGGGGGGGGGCGGAGCGAGTAGGTGGGAATGGAGCCCCAGCCCCCTCACCCATGGGCCTGTTCCCCCTTCCCTCCTGTTGCTTGGGGTCCAGGCCCGCTCCCCGCTGCAGCGGTGGCGGGAATGGGGGAGTGGGCCTGGGCCCAACGCAGGGGAGGACTGGGTCTAAGGGTGGGTAGAAGCTGGGCCACTGTGGATGGGGATGGGGGGGAGCAGCGGGCCCAGGCCAACCTGGTGGTGGCAGGGGAATGGGAGGAGTGGGCTTGGGGCCGATGCGGGGGTGGGGGAGGAGGCTCGCTACTTCCTACCCACCGTAGCTGCTGTGTTGAGCTGGGCCGGGCCTGCTGTCCCCCTCCCCATTGCCGTGGCAGGCCGGCTTTTCCCTTGGCTTGGGTTCTCTCCTCCCCCTGCATCAGGCTCGAGCCCAGTCCTCCCTTTGCCCCACCATCACTGCCAACACCATGGCATGCCTGCTCCCTCCTCCCCACCCCCATGCTGGGTCCACTTGGGGATGAGCAGAACAGGCTCGGGGCCGATGCAGGGGAGGGTGAGGAGTGGGCCTGGGTCTGAGGAGGGGGAGGAGGCTCGCTCCTTCCCTCTCCCAGCTTTGGCCATATCGAACTGGTCCTGCCCTGCGTTAACCTGCTCCATCCCCACCATCCATAGATGCTTCTCAAGCAAATCCCGGGACGTCATTCTCCCCTTGTACTCGGCCTTGGTGAGGCCGCAGCTGGAGTACTGCGTCCAGTTTTGGGTCCCACAATTCAAAAAGGATGTGGAAAAGCTTGAGAGAGTGCAGAGAAGAGCCACACGCATGATCAGAGGTCAGGAAAACAGACCTTACAATGACAGGTTGAGAGCCATAAGGCTCTTTAGCCTGGAAAAGCGCAGGCTCCGGGGTGATCTGATGGCCACCTATAAGTTTATCAGGGGTGACCACCAGGATCTGGGGGAACATTTGTTCACCAGAGTGCCCCAAGGGGTGATGAGGTCAAATGGTCATAAACTGCTGCAAGACCATTTTAGGCTGGACATAAGGAAGAATTTCTTTACTGTCTGAGCCCTCAAGGTCTGGAACAGCCTGCCCTTGGAGGTGGTTCAAGCATCTACATTGAACACTTTCAAGAGTAAATTGGATGCTTATTTTGCTGGGATCCTATGACCCCAGCTGACTTCCTGCTCTTCGGGCAGGGGGCTGGACTCGATGATCTCCCGAGGTCCCTTCCAGCCCTGATGTCCATGAAATGTATGAAATTATGGCAGTGGGCTGCCTTCTGTCAGAATGCTGCTTTGCTCTCTGATTGGCTGTTTGTTAGCCAATCAGAGCATGAATAAGACATGCGCAGACAGACAGACTTAGGCTTTTATAATATTAGAACTGGGAAAGCCACTATATCTGCCTGAGATGTCTGTAATATCAGAGAAAATTAACTCTGTGTGAGAGTTGTTGTGTCATCAATGATGTATTTATTAGATAATGTGCACTAGACCTCTACAGTACTTTCCAAAGCTAAGGTTCACTGATGTGCCATTTATCTTTATTCAGATCATTACATACATACATACGCACACATGCCTGTACCTAATACTGACCCCTTCAGTTCCCCATTGGACACTTTCTCTCCCTTTCTCCCAACTTGAAGTACATGTAGATAGACGTAAGCCAGCTTTTAGAGTGTAGGCAGAAGTGCAGCTCCCTGCTCCAGCTGAGTGCTCTGCAGGAAATGTTCTGAGTTGCAAGGATCCCTCGCACCAAACAGAAGTTCACTGTTGATTGCAGGGGGAAAGGGGAATCTAGCTGCTGGCTGTGCCTGCAGCTGATTTTTTTCCTTAGCAATGGCCCCTCTTCTCTCCCAGCCTGTCCCTGTTTCAGAATGGGAGAAGGGAGCAGATGGAGCTCATTTAGGGGTTTCCCAACTAGCTCTGTATGGTGGAGTGGGTGAATTGGAGCCCCACACCTCAGGAGACCCACACCTCCAATACACCTGCCCCACCCTCCAGCAGGGGCTGAAAACCGCCCAGACCAAACTCCCTCTACTCCCTTTACTCCCTCCCATTCTGAAAGCAGTGACAGGTGGCAGGCAGCACAGACAGAAGTTACAGAAACTGCTCTGTTTTGAAACAACTTCATCTGACCTCATGTAACAGGGGGCCAGATTTTCACCTGATTGGCCTTTTTTTATAGCTGTCTGCAGCCATGAACTTTGTTTGATCATGGCTATAAATTGCCTTATGTGGCTAGATTGGGTAAAAATTGTCACTTCTCTGTGTTCCACTTGTAAGCTTGGGTATAGAAAAGTGTGAAGATGACAGCAAGGATCTGTGGGCTGCAGAAACTTTCATAACATATACTTGGGCTCTTAACCAGCCCTGAGTACTGGGCTGTCTTAGCTATGCTGTTGTAGTATCTGAGTGGTATCATTTCAAGTAAGATGGAGTAAACCACAAGCTGCAGTGACTGCAGCATAGACATATACTCTCTGTGACAGCACTTTATTCAAGCCTGTTTGGATTGTTTTTTCAATATGTCTTTACCTGCCATCACAATGCTTTTCTAGAATCACATTGTTATACATCTACTTCTCTCCTTTTGCTTTGTAAGCTAATAAATAAAATGGCTTTACCTTGTCAGATGTGATTTATTCTTTATACGCCTATATACTTCTTGATCATGGCTATAGTCCTCTAGATGTTAGCATGTTTGCTTTTTCCTAGTAGATCCATTATTTTGCTAGAGATTTAAGTTGTAATTCACAGGTGATTATTTGGCAAGAGTCCTCTTATCCTTTTTGAAAAATCAGGTTCATGTTGGCTTTTTGAGATACAAAGAATCTTTTATGTTAAAAAGGAAAGTCAATTTTGATTTTACTTGATCTGTATAGTAAACGGTAATGATTACATTAAATGACTAAGAGCAAAAACCTGTTCCATATACACGTCTTCTTCTTTGAAGAACTTTATACTCTTGCAGTGGCATAGTATCACATTTAAAGGAGTACATACAATGTCAGGAAAAGTGATTTGTACATGCTATTGGAACAAATGAATTGTAACTCTTTATTTGACACTGTTGTGTCCAAACGGACTTTAGCTAGAGTAGTGAAATCATGTACTCATTATCCTTTGCATTCTGAAAGAGCATTTAAGGGACCAGAAGAAGTCTGTTATATAATGCATTAATTGTAGCAGTCCCACTGGCATCATGCTGGGTACAAAGTAGCAGCAATACTGAAACGGCTGGGTGAAATAAAGAGTCTTTCATTAGATAGTAAGTTTAGAAGAGAGCCTTGTGATCATCTAGTCTGACCTTGCATAACACAGTCCCTAAATTGGTTCCTGTTTGAACTAGAGCTTATCTTTTAGAAAAACATCCAATCTTGGTTTAAACATTCCTAGGGGTGGTAATCACACCACAACCCTTCGTATGTTGTTCTAATGGTTAATAACCCTTACTGGTAAAAGCATGTGCCACATTTAGAGTCTCTAAATCTAGCTAGTTTCAGTTTCCAGCAACTGGATTTTGTTTTACTTTCTGTCTGATTAGACTGGGGAGTCTGCTTTTCACATTTCTATTCTCTGTGTAGGTACTTGGATTATCATTAAATTGCCCATTAACCTCCTCCTTTAGAGGAGCGTTGCTTTTTATCACATAGAAGTTGAACAATAATATGTTAGTTCTGTATAGATGTGTATATTGCTGGCTTATTAATTTAAAATCATTTCCGTGATTCAGTCATTTTAAGTAATTCTCTTGACATTTCTTTTTCTCACTGTAATTCATTGCATTCAAAAAACAAAAGGTAACATTGCAATAAAAAGGTATTTTAAAATGTATCATTCTCTTAGTGCAGAAAATTACAATCTGTCTCTTCCTTTATACAGCACAGCATTTCTAATTTTGGTGATATACTATGTCATGAGTTTTTTGTTTATTACTTTAATCAAAATTGAGATCATGAACTGAGAACATGTGTGTGCCTGTTTATGTATGCATGTATTTATGTATATGCATACATATACATAAACACATGTACACCTCTCAAGTTCCTTTTTCTGTTCTTTGGAAGATCCAGAAAAATATTTTCCTAAGGAAAAGGTTTTCAAAGGTGCCTAAATGTTTTAGGGTCCTAAGTTCCATTTTCAAAAGTGACTTCAAAACTAGTCTGTTTTTGAAGCATTTAGGTGCCTAAAGATGCACATACTTCCTTAGTGAGACTTTCAAATGTGTTTAGATTCTAGAAGACTGGTGACAAAGTCCTTTAAAATTGGACTCTAGCTCTTAGTTTGAAGAAAATACCTAAAAAGACACTTTTGGTGCCCAAAATGGCCTTAGGACAGGGGCAGGCAAAATATGGTCTGGATCCAGCCCACCAGGCAGTTCCATGGGGCCCCTCTGTAAGCCCCCCGTAAGCCCTAGTCCTCACTGACCCTGCATGCTGCCACCACATGCGGCCAGGGACTTGGGTGGGAGCACTATGGGGCCAGGCTGGGCTGGACCTGCATGCTGCTGTTTTTTGTGGCCAGGAACTCAGGCAGGAGTGCAGAAGCTGCATAATATGTGGCAAGGGGGTGCTGACCCTGCCACCACGTGTGGCCAGTGACTTTTGCAGGAGCGCTATTAGGCTAGGCAGGGCTGACCCTGCATGCTGCCACCATGTGCAGCCAGGGACTTGGGCAGGAGCTGCATGTTACAGGGCTGGGTAGGGCTGGTCCCGCCTGCTGCCACCATATGCAGCTCCAGGGACTTGCACACTCCAGAGACTCTGAGGACCCCTCCCCCACGCAACCTGCAAAGAGGAAAGGTGGCAGAAGGGCTGGCAAGCACTTCTGGCTTAATAGGGACATTGCAGAAAACAGAGGTGTACACACAGTGGAAGCTAGGGGTGGTCCTCAAGGAGGACTAGACAACAGTGGCCAGCACTTGTAGGGAAATGGTCAGGAAAGCCAAGGCGGCAACTCAGTTTAGGTTAGTCACAGGAGTTGATGGCAATAAGAAGTTCTTCTTTAGCTATGTAGGCAGTAGAAGGAAAACAAATGGAAGTGTGGGACCCCTGCTTCACACCTCAGAACAGCTGGTAACCGATGTTCAGGAAAAAATGAACTCCTGAATGCCCACTTTCCCCTTGGTCTGGTGAACTACCAAAGCAAAGTCAAGTGAGATGAGGCTCATAGGGGACATACCGGGAATGACAGCCTCTCCGCTGTGGATGTTGAGTGGGTGCAATGTCAACTAGAACAGCTTCTTCTGAGAGGGCTGATGGAGCTGGCTGAAGTCATCGTGGAACCCCTGGCAAAGCTCTTTCAGAATTCATGGCACGCAGGGGAAATCCCTGAGGATTGGAAGAGGGCCACCATAGTGCCCATCTTGAAGAAGGGACAGGAAGACCCGGGCAACTGTAGGCCAAACAGCCTAACCTCCATCCCAGGGAAAATTCTGGAAAAGCTCATTAAGAATCTGTGTGATACACTCGCAGAAGGTAAGATTCTGAACGACAGCCAGCATGGCTTTGTTGCGGACAGGTTTTCTCTTACCAATCTCAACTCCTATGACCAGGTCTCTCACCCCCTGGACATGGGAGATTAGGTAGACATTGTATATCTAGACTTCTAAAAGGCTTTTGATCTAGTATCCCATGATATCCTTGTGGGAAAACTGGAAGATTGTGGGCTCAGCTGCTTGACAATTCAGTGAGTGGGAAACTGGCTATAGGGGAAGACCCAGAGAGTTCTCCTGAACAGATGTATGATGTCCTGGTGCGAAGTCAGTGGTGTCCCTCATGGTTCAGTGCTTGGACTGTTGCTTTTCAACATCTTTATCAATGAATTAGATGGGGGAGTGAAAAGTTCGTGGATGACACCAAGTTATGGGGCAGTGTGGTCACGTCAGAAAATAGGTTGCAGATACAGGCAGACAAGGACAAGCTCAAGAGTTGGGCAGACCGGAACCAGATGAAGTTTAACATTTCCAAGTGTATGGTGCTCCATCTGCGAGCAAACAACCTTCAATGTACATACAGGCTCAGCAGTGACAGCTTGACTTGCACCACGGTCGAAAGGGACCTAGGGGTAATGATTGACCATTGCATGAATATGAGCTGTCAGCACAAGGCAGTAGGTCAGCAGGGCAAACACACTGGCATGCATCAATGATGCATCATGTAAATCTTAGAAAGTGAGACCACAGTTGAAGTACTGCATCCAGTTCTGGTTGTCTCACTTCAGTAAGGACATGGAAAAACTTGAGAGGGTCCAGAAAAGAGCCACCCGTGTGATCAGGGACTTGCAAGGCAAGCCATATGAGGAAAGGCTGAGGAAACTGGGCCTCTTTAGCCTAAAGAAGAGAATGTTGAGAGGACACTTGATGGCGGCTTACTGCTATATCAGAGGAGTGCATCAGGAGCTCAGTGAACAACTGCTCACTAGGGCACCACTGAGAAGACCAGGACCAATGGATACAAACTCCTGGAAGGCTGCTTCAGGCTTAATACTAGGAAAAACCCCATTATAGTCAGGGCATTCAGACTGTGGAATAAACTCCCTCCAGATGTGGTGCAGTCACCTACCTTGGAAGTTTTCATGAGGAGACTGGACAGTCACTTTGCTGGGGTCACCTAACCCCAGTTGTCTTCCTGCCTCGAACTGGGAGGGGTTGTGGGGGGGCTGGACCAGATGATCTGCAAGGTCCCTTCCAGCCCCTAACAATCTATGAAGCCCACACCACCCTGCATCCAGAGACAATCTAAGCAGGGTGCAGGCCCCCGTCTCCTGTCCCATGGCACCCTTATGCCAGGGAGTGAAAGCCCCAGCACACTGGACCTGGCAGGACACGTGGCAGCCAGAACAGGCAAAGAGCCATCCAATCTGCTGGCTGGGTGGGTGGGCTAAACTGCAGCTGTGGCCTCTCCGACTGGCTCTGTGAGGCCCCCCAAAGCATGGGGCCTGGAGTGGTTGCCCCAATTCGCATCCCTCCTAGCGATGGCTCTGCCTGCACCCACCCAAATTCCTGTACCCTCCTATCCTAAGAACTCCACCAGACCCTCCCACACCCCAGTTATACACTGCACCTACCCCCTACCCTCTCCCACATACCCCCCACACCTCCCACACACAATATACAAGAGTAAGACTGTATTTTGAGTTATAATGCAATTGTTTCTAGATGCACTATGCAAACACACACAAAACAGGACAAAAATATTTTTAAAAATAAAATTGAGTTATGGTAGATTGTTTGTTGTTTATTTTAAGTATCTGATTTTGTTGGGGGGCGTTTGGTTTCAAGATGGCAACCCTCCTAACCCCCTCCAAAGAGTACTTCTGAGGCAGGGGAAGGGACTGCTGGTGGCAAAGGCCAGGGGTTAGGAGTGGGACTGCCAGTCCCAAGATGGCAACCAGAAGGTGGGGCACCTGTCAAGGGGTAGAGCTACTTTTGTGGCCCTTGACAGCTCACCAAAACTCATTAAGTGGCCCTCCAGCCAAAATAATTACCCGCCTCTACGTTAGGAGGTACTCAATTCCCCAAAAGTGATCCTGAAAATTGTCTTTGGCCACAGCCTACTCAGTACTTATGTTTTTGGTCCTGAATGTTCTCTTGGTGCCTCAACTTTAGACTTTTATGCATGTACAGAAATGCCCTGTTCTCAAAAGTTGTGTTTCTAGGTTCCAGCTAAGTTCTGTTGCAATCTAAAAACAAGGCAAAGCAGCATTTAGGTTCCTACTATGTCTCTGGACAAACTTAATCTGGTACTTATACCTAATGCATACCAACATAACTGAGCCACTGGAAAGCAGAACACCAATGGAGACTTTTATTTAAAAATGAAGCTGGGAAATAAAGTGATGATGGTACCAGTCTTTTGCTTAATAGTTTAGTGGTTAGAGCATTCTCTGAGAGAGAGATCTGAGTTCAGCCTGACTGTTTCAACTCCCATCTATAAAGCAAGTGTCCTTAGCTACAAGGTTATGGAAGGTCATCTTTTCTGAAACATTTACATGAGATACTGGTGAAGGCACTCTCCATTCCTCCAGTTTGGTGCAGTCACTCGTGGCTTACCAACTTTTGGCACACCTAGTTGAGGCATGGGTGGAGGTTTGGAAGATGGTTACTGTCGTGTATGTGTGTGTTGTATTTTGTGGGGGTTTCCCCCCTTCCTTTTCTCTCTTTCCTTTTCCTGTCTAATAGATGTGATCACAGGGTAAGGATGTAAGGATGTTGTAATGAATGGTACATAAAGTATATTGGGCTATTTCAGCCTAATGAAGGAAGGAAGTATTATAGAACAAGTGAGGTGTGAGAGCAGTGGGCAGGAATGCTGGGAGAGGCAGGCAAGCTGGAAGAGCGAGAGAGGATCCGAGATGGTATGGGCAGAGCTAAGAGTGGGCAACTATCCAGGCAGAAGAAGCTTTGCAGAGCCAAAGAAAAACAGAGAAAACTTAATGCTAACTATGAGGACCTGCTCTGCGGCTGGCTTCCTGTCAGTCAGTAGTAGCAGTACTGAAGCCCAGGTGGGGGTGGCGGGGGAAGAGCAGGAGTGGGGTACCAACTATAATCTCAGAATAACAAGGAAATAAAAGGGCTGATCTGTTTTCAGTAGGGGCTATGAATAGAATAGGGCAACACATCAATTTCACTTATCAGTGTCCTTGTATAAACGTTTGCTCACTTTCAGTTCCAGTTCAGGCCTCTTGAATTTTGGATGCAGCTCATGGGCCTCACCCTTGCTAACCTGTTGCAATCCAAAAATACAAATCCAATAAAAATAACATTTATTTTAAATGATAAATGTGTAAGAAACTAACAACCAGAATTAAAAGGAACCTAAAAGCTGCTCATTTGGGAAATAGCAATCCCTGGCACACGTGCCAGAGCATGGGACACAAGGCCATTTTCTTTGGCACACCATAGCTGGCCCAGGCTCTGGGTAGCTGCTGCTGGCCACGGAGCATGGGCTGTTTTCCTCAAGTCACCAGGAGGCTGCAAGCCCTGCTGCAAGTGGCCCAGGCTCTGTGGCTGGCAGCAGCTGCCCAGAACCTGGGCCGGTTGCAGCAGGGAGACTGCAAACAGCCGCACCAGACTCCGCAGCTCCAGCACTGGCTCCTGCAGGCACGCCTCAGGGCAGATGGTGCAGGAGGGGCCAGGGTTGCACTGTGACAGCTCCCTTCTGAGCCTTGTGGCTGGAGGTATGTGCGCAGGCTCTGGGCAGCTGCAGTAGGTGATGGGCATGTGCACTACATGGCACATAGAGGGGAAGGTGCCAAGGCAGGACAACCCATAGTTCACTTGGAGGTGCCTGTGCAGCCACCATTAGCAATGAGGATTGGGGCCCTCGCGGCTCCCCAACCTCTAGCACACCTAGTCGAGGCATGGATGGAGGTTTGTTGTCTTTGACACCCCAGCCAAAAATGTTGCTGACTCCTGTGCAAACTCTTTACTAAGGCCATTTAGGAAAGCCATGTATGTATACTTGAGTTATATAAATAATGAATTAACTTACAGATTTTGTGAGTAGACTGTTGCCATATGTTCCCTTTGGAGTACGTATTTTTTTAAAATGCAGTGGCTGTGCTTGGGAGAGAGAGTGGGTACCTAAAATGTATGTGGTGGTGTTTGTCTTTCAGCAGTTTTCCAACCACAACCCCCTTGAGTCAGATATTCCCTACCTCAACTCACTGGAGGGTCTGATGGGAAGAAATTACTTGAATATTTTTTTATTGGTTACTGGAAATAGTGCAGTGCATGGGTCACTTATTAGGTGCCTTTTTAAGGAAGTTGAGAGTTTGCAGTTGTTAATGGAGGCCAGGTACAGAAGTTACACTTATTGCACAGTAAGCATGCAGAAAGCACTCTACAGCCATAACCAAACAGATGGTCAGTGCACACAGAGGGCTGTAACAATTGCAGATCCTGCTTTAAGATCCCCTTGGATAGATGTGGTATCAGACTTTAGTGCTGTAGGATGGAACACTGTAATGAACATCTGTACCAGATCCCATTGCGAGTCACATTCCCATGCAACTCATGGTGTTTTGCAGCACCCTACTAACCCACCTCTCCTAGGATGGCGCTTTTGCCTCAGCCAGTGCTCATGTGATCTGCTTGAGTGCCAGGCAGGCCCTGCTCCCAGGCTGTCAGTGACCTGAGGCAGTGAAGCCCCTATTTCCAACTTCCCTCCCCACTGGCTTGTTTCCTCTGGCCATCTATGAGCTACTGTCTAGTATTATCACTCAGCTTGCAGATTCCATCTACTCCATGTGAGTATTTGGAAAGATTGTAGCTTTTGATCAAGTGTTGTGCTGTTTGATGGACACAATATTCACATGGGGGGGGGCTGTCCAAGATGTTCACCTTGTACAGTGTTGTTTTGAAGCATCTGTATCCAGATCTCAGCCTGTTCAGTTTGACCCATGTCTCTGCCAAGCTTGTGCCTAATGCGGGGACTCATTTGGTGTTGGTATAAAACACAGCAGGAATAGATTTTATACTGGATTACTCTGAATGATCATTTCATTTCCACTCATCCCACCCTTTATCTAAATTATCTCTCAGCTGTATGAAGCTGAGAGAGTTGCAATGCCAGGATAAGGAGTTTTATGTACAAGGTCAAAGACCAATTTGCTTCCAGCTATGCCACCCCTGAGTGGCATCAGTGCCACCTCCCATGGTGAGACTAGTGCCCTCCCAGGCAGGAGTCATGAGACAGCTGCCCTTCCTCCAGCATGGAGAGCTCCAGGGACTTCTTCCTGGGGCAACATGCCTGTGAGTCCCACAGGGGGAGTCCTGGATGGCAACTGTGCAGGAGCACTCCACACCATGCATAGATTAGGAGATGCTGGGTAGTGGGAGAGCCCTGAAGTGGACATTTAGCATCTGGCAGGGCTCACTCTGGGGAGTAGCACTGGGGGAGGGGGACCAACCTGCCTGAGACCAGATGCCAAGGCTGGCGTTGGTTCTGCCCGCCTTCCATCTCACTATCCCTAGCTGCTGGCAGTGACCACCACAGGCGCAGGACCACAAAGAGGTTCCAGGCCAGTCCCAGAAGGCCTCAGGAGTGCTCAGAATGGGGGGAGGGAGGGGAGTGGCCCACCAGCCCACAGGGCCAGGCCACTGTGGGCCTGTGGTCTGCTGCAGGGGAGCAGTGCAGCTTCTGGGTTCAGGTCTGCATTCTGGAGTGGGCAACATTACACAGTTTTCCTTTATTATGCCCACAAAAAGTTTGGCAGCTGCAATATTAAACTGAGGGGTAGCAGTTTCATATGCAACATTCCTCCTGCTGCCCCAAGGTTTCATGTTTAAGTTGAGTCCCTGCAGCTTCGCACTCTCCTCTCCCCCTCAGTGGCATAACTGCCCAGTGCAGCCAGGGTCTTTCCCCACTCTCTCTGGGCACGTATACATGTGATGGACCTCTGTTCCAACATGTGCTAATTGGCACACATCAGAGCAGACTCCATTAATTGAGTCTGCTGGAGTGTGATAAGTAGCGTGCTCCAGCAGCCTCTGCATGGCATGTATTCGGTGTCCCTGCATTTCAAAATGGTGGTGGGGGTGCTTTAACTAAAGCTCTTTGAATGAGCTTTAGTTAAAGCACCCCCACTGCCATTTTGAAGCATGGGATGCTGAATACATAAGGACCCTGTGGCCGCTTTAATTAAATTACCCTACCCCGGAGCACATGTATAGACGCCCTCAATGTTAACTGAGAAGGTTTTACGTTCCAGAGCAGGCAACATTCCTTAGTTTGCTTATTAAACAAAGTAGAAGTTTGGCAGTTTCAACATTTGATTAAATCAGGCACATCTGTTCTTTGCACTGCATTCCTCCCACAGCCCCGGTGTGCGCACCTGGGAGAGGTTGGGGAGTGTGGACAGTGCCTGCGGTGCCTGTGATGCAAGGCTAGAGGAGCCCCTCCTTCCCCCCCCCAAAAGGGCTAACATATGTTCTGCTTGATCCCAACCTAATCTTGGGTGCTTAGGGTAAGGCTCAAAGGTTGGAGCACTTCCACCTCAGTCTTCTAGAGCTACTGTACTTAGCCGGAGTGCTTGGCATTTTTCAGAATCAACTGTTTCACTGGGGACCCACCTTTTTGTTGGGTGTGCCACAAATGAGTGTTACTCTGATCCCCTTCCCTTTCCTGATCTGCTGCTCTGCCTGATCTACTGCTGTACTTTCTGTTTCCTGTTCTGTGCTCCCTGACTGATCTGCTACTCTGCTTCCTGCCCTATCTGCTGCTGTGTTGCATGTCTCCTTCCCGATCTACTGAATGCTCCACACAGGCTTCCCATGCCACTTATGGCATATGTACCATTGGTTGGCCAACCCCGAACTACTTGAAGCTCATCTGCATGTAAAAGCTGTGCCCCTTCATGCCACTATAATCATTCCTGTTGTTTCACTGACTCCAGGAGTGAAATTTGCTCTATTTTTGGGAAAAATAGAGCTCATCTGGTTACCTCTGGCCTTTTTGATTTCTTCTTTTTAGACAAAGCTTATTGGGAGGAATAGAACTAATGCAAGTATTCTATTTTAACCAACACATGGACAGCTTCTGTAAAGAAATCTGTCAGGCCCATTCAATCCTAGTGATGTCCCAGTGAATTGTGGTGGTAGGGTATAAATTTAGACTGTCAATCACCTTCTCCATTATTTTATTGAAATTTTTGTCTTTTCAACAGAGATCATGTGCATTTGCTTTCTAATGCCATACGAGTGAACAACACTTTAAATAAGTAAAACATATCAATTATGACACTGGAAGGTGAGCATGGTCCACAGAGGTGAAACAAGCAGTTTTTGCACCCTGGATAGTGGCAGTGGCCAGGCTGGTAGCAGCACCTGCCAATCTTGCATCCTTCTAAACTGGCAACCAGGTCACCCCTCATTACACTACTGGTGATTTATGGAAAAGATTGTTTGCGCGTTAGTGTTAGTTTGTACAAGTATAGTGTTCCTTGTACATTTATGGCACACTGTTCTATCTGTAAAATTCCAGGGTGATTCTTTGATTCTGAGTTACTGAACCAGTAAAAAATTCCCTGGTCTTCTTATGCCATCTACTGTTCTGCCTAGGAAATAGTTTCTAATTAGAAGTGCCTGAAGCCTACTCATCTGGGTTAATGGCTAGATTTGAGACATCTGTGAAGACTGTTTTGCTCCTCTTCTATAGTCTCTTCCGGTGTAACAGATCTAGAGCTAAGACACCCTGGCCCGGGAAAACATAAAGGTGGTACGAGGCAAATTACCAAATACTTGCCTATCACAGTCACAGTTTGAATCTGAGTGTAAACCATAAAATCATAGAAAATTAGGGTTGGAAGGGACCTGAGGAGGTCATCTAGTCCAACCAAATGCTCAAAGCAGGAGCCAAGCTATATCATCTCAGTCAAAGCTGTGTCTTGTTGAGTCTTAAAAACTAAGGATGGAGATTCCACAGGCTTTCTGGACAGCCTGTTCCAGTGCTTTACTACCAACCTAGTAAGAGAGCCCAATTCTCTAACCATAACTTCCCTTGCTACAACTTGAGACCACTGCTCCTTTTTCTGTTAACTGCCACCAATGAGAACAGTTTAGCTCCATCTTCTTTGTAACCAACCTTCAGGTAGTTGAAGGCTGTTATTAAAACCCCCTCAGTCTTCTCTTTTCCAGACTAGGTAAGCCCAGTTCCCTCAGTCTCTCGTCATGTCATATGCTCCAGCCCGATAACCATTTTTGTTGCCTTCCACTGGACTCTCTCCAACTTATCCACATCCTTTCTGTAGTAGGGGTAGAGATTACGGGGCAGGGGTAGACTGGATGGTGGGGGGGACTGGACGCAATATTCCAGATGTGCCCTCATCAGTGTTGAATAAAGGGCAATAATCACTTCCCTCAATCTGTTGGTAACACTCCTATCAATGCAGCTCAGTATGATTTAAAGTCATCTTTGCAACAAGGGCACACTCGGCCACTGTAACCCCAGGCCCTTTTTTACAGAGTTGTTACTTGGCTAGTTGGTTCCCAGTCTGTACTGGTACATGGGATTGTTCCGTCCTAAGTGTAGGACTTTGCATTTGTCCTTGTTAAACCTCATGAGATTTCTTTGGTCCAATCGTCCAATGTATCTAGGTCTCTCTGAATACTAGCTTTACCCTTCAGCATACTAGTCCACTCATCTTGGTGTCATCTGCAGACTTGCTGAGTGTGTACTCCATCCTATCTTCCAGGTTGTTGATGAAGATATTGAACAAAACTGGCCCCAAGACTGACTGCTGGGGTCTTCTGCTTGATACTAGCTGTGAACTAGACATTGAGACATTGATTACTATCCTTTGAGCCTGATAATCCAGCCAGTTTTCTGTGCATCTTACAGTCCCTTCATCCAACCCATACTTCCTTAGCTTGCTTGCGAGAATGTTGTGGGAGACCATATCAAAAGCTTTGCTAAAGTCAAGGTATATCATATCCTCTGGTCTCCCTGAATCCACAGAGCCAGACATCGCATCAGGTAGTCAGGTCGGTCAGCCATGACTTGCCCTTGGTGAATCAATGCTGACTGTTCCTAATCAACTTTTCCTTCACATGCTTAGAAATGGATTCCTTGAGGACCTCCTCTCAACACATCATTGCCTGGGACCCTGCAGGAGTCATTGCCAACACAGTGAGAAGAGATGGACTCTAGAAGTGTGTACCTAACCCTGGTTAGGCAAATTAGACGCTCAATCCTACAGTTGTGCAGAGGGTTTTAACCCAAAAAATGGTTCTCCCAATCTAAGTTATTTCACCCGAGTAGGTGTGTTGACTTAGATTGAGATTGGATTAACTTGATATAAGAAAGGGTTAACCTGACCTTGTGAACACCTCTCTCTGTTCTCAGCTCAGCCCTGGGGTGTGAAAGCCCAGCCAGGCCTGCATTATTCCAACCTCCCTGACTGAGATATTTTTAGCTCCCTTATTTCCCTCACCTCATTCCCTGTAGAAACACCAGCCCCTCCTTGATACTACCAACCCACCCAGACCCAGCAGACCACATGGACCCACGAGCTCCCCCAAATCCCACTTGTCCCTCTCCCACTCTAAGTTACAGGGGAACTCACCAGCCCCCCAGGAACAACTGCATGTGCTGCTCCTAGTCTATATTTAGATGGTTTAAAGAAAGCCACAGGAACATAGACCAAGTGTAGCAAAAGATGTATTTCCTATAAAGTGTAATTTGTTTGCTACAGCCGTGTTGTTTTGATCTTCTAAGATGACAAGCTGCCTTTATTCACAGCTCTTGTAGGAAAATGACTTGCTTTCAATATTTAACTATTGAAAATGAACTGAAAACAATATCCTTGAGGTGTGTGGCTCTTCCTCTGATTGAATGATTAATTAAATGCCAGGGAAAAAAATCCATTACCTGGAGATTTGGGAAATGAGAGGTATATGGATGCAATATGTTAATGCAAATGTAACTCACCTAAGGTCAAGTAGAAAGTTTTGGATGGAGCAGGAAATTGTAACCCAGTGCCTCAAGCCCTGGCTAATACCTTGATCAATGAACCAAACTAAACCCCTGATATTGCACACATGATTTTAATAGGATGACCAGAGGGATCCTGCTAGATTTCAGAGCCATTTGCTATAGAATGTTATTCTATGTAGTTGTGCAGAACTAACAGGCAGGGGAAAATGAATAAGGGTGGGCTGTTTTAGCAGCCTTTGCATCAGAGAAGAGGAAAGATCTGGCTGTACTTTAGAGAAGCCTTACTGAGAGTGCAGAAACAAATCATCCTGATGCACAGGAAGACTAGCAAGTATGGCAGAAGACCAGCTTGGCTTAGCAGGGAACTCTTCAGTAAACTAATTCATAAGAAGGAAGCTTATAAGAAGTGGAAACTTGGACAAGTAACTAGGCAGGAGTATAAGTATTGCTTGCTCATGAGGGGATGAAGTCAGGAAGGCAAAAGTGCAACTGGAGTTGCAGCTAGCAATGGATGTGACAGTAGCAAGAGGAGGATCAGGAAAAGCGTGGGTCCCTTACTGAATGGGGGAAGCAACCTTGTGACAGAGGATGCAGAAAAGGCTGAAGTGCTCCATGTTTTCACAGGCAGGGTCATTTCCCTGCACCGGGCAGTGCAGTTTGGGGAGGAGGTTATCAGCCAATGGTGGCAAAGGAACAGGTTAGGAATTATTTAGAAAACCTGGACATGTATAATTCCATGGGGCTGAACAGGATGCACCCAAGGGTTCTGAGAGAGCTGGCTTATGAGACTGTAGAGCTGCTGGCCACCATATTTGAAAACTCATGGCAATCAGGAGAGGTCCCAGATGATTGGAAAAGGGCAAACATAGTGCCCATATTTAAGAAAGGGAAGAAGGAGGATCCAGGGAACTATAGACCAGTCAGCCTCACCTCAGTCCTTGGAAAAAGTCATGGAGCAGATCCTCAAGGAATCCATTTCTAAGCACTTGGAGGAGAAGGTGATTAGGAACAGTCAGGATAGAATCATCAAGGGCAAGTCATGCCTGATCAACCTGATTGCCTTCTATGATGAGATGCCTGGCTCTGTGGACATGGGGAGATGAGTGGATATGGTATACCTTGATTTTAGCAAAGCATTTCATACGGTCTCCCACAACATTCTTGCAGGCAAGCAAAGTAAGTATGGGCTGGATGAATGTACTGTAAGGTGGATAGAAAACTGGCTGAAGCATCCAGCTCAGAGGGTAATAATCAATGGCTTGATGTCTAGTTAGCAGTCAGTATCAAGTGGAGTATGGTTGGTCCTGGGGCCAATTTTGTACAATGTCTTTATCAACCACCTGGAAGATGATAGCATACTGGGCTGCATTGGTAGAAGCGATGCTAGCAGGTCAAGGAAAGTGATTATTGCCCTCTATTCAGCACTGGTGAGGCCACAGCTGGAGTACTGTGTTCAGTTTTGGGCCCTCCACCTCAGAAAGGATATGGAGAAATAGGAGAGAGTCCAGCTGCATGTGACAAAAATGGTGAGGGAGCTGGAGCACCTAACTTCTGAGGAGAGTTTGAGGGAACTGGGCTTATTTAGTCTAGAGAAGAAAATACTGAGGGGGGATTTAACAGCAGCCTTCAGCTATCTGGAGCAGAGTTCAAAAGAGGAGCAAGTCGTAGCAAGGAAAATGTAAATTAGATCTTAAGAAAAATTTTCTCCCTAGGAAGGTAGTAAAACACTGGAACCAGGTTTCCCAGAGAGGTGGTGGAATATCCATCCTTGGAGGTTTTTAAGACTGGGCTAGACAAAGCTTTGCCTGGGATGATCAAGTTGAGGATGGTCCTGCTTTGAGCAGGGGGCTGGACAAGATGACCTCCTGAGGTCTCTTCCAACCCAAATTTTCTATGATTCTGTGCAAGCAGTATTAATGTGAAGGTACATATGACATTTACATCAGTTGTGTAAATGTGGTGCACAAACTATGTACAGCATATACGTATGTGTACATGTATGTTTGTATATGTATAATATATAGCTTCAACTTGCAGAGAACCATGAGTGATCAACCGAAGATCCAGTTTTGGCCCAGCACTTGTCCGAGTATTGCTGGAAAAGAGAAAAAGGAACCAAATAGATATATTCAAGGGCAAGATGATGTGATCACATAGATCAGCTGGAGAAATCTTTGCAGCAGCATTCTAAGTGGAGCAAGATGGATTTGCTAAGGCCAGAGAAAAGCACCTTGCAGTAACTGCGAACTGAGATGTTGAGAATCTGAATGAGAAGGTTAGTGAAGTGAATGGCTAGGAAAGGCAACATCAGTATGCAGGAAGAAGCTGTAAGACAGATGTAACTTAAATGTGAGAGTCTAGGGTGAGGTCTGAGTTGAAGAACATGCCCAGATTATGGACCCAAATGACAAGCAGTGTTGGCCATAGTTATTAAGGGAGGAGGATAGATTTAGGTAGAGGATAAAAGGCTCTCCTTTAGCCAGATTGAACTTTAACTGACCGAGACCTCCAGAATGAACTCTCAGGGACAGATTCAAGTTTTAGTTTGGAGAGAAGACAAATCTTTAGCTGTTTGCATGAAGACTGTGCTTGTAGATGAGGCTGCCCAGCCTTGACTTACCCCAACTTTCTGACAACTGTTCTTCCCTTGAATCACGGCTTCTGACTGTGATGCAGCAGATAAAAAATATGCAAATAAAGATACTATGTGCTAATTATTGTGGGAAAGGTACCTCTTGTAAATTCCTTATTTACAAAAGCATTCTTCAATATGTTCCTGTGTTCCACTGGCTCTGGGTAAATCTGCCTACTCTTATCACTGGAAGATGTCTGGACACTCTCACTTCCTGCAGAGAGGATTGGTGTCAGCAAAACCCGAGTTAGCTGCCCAAACAGGAAAGGACAGCTTGGTCTTGCGTCGTGGGCGCTAGCCATGATAATATGAGTCAAGAGACACAAGAGACACAAGAGTGCCAGTAGAAAATTTATTGCTTCTGCAGAAGGGTAGACTTAAGGGCCAAGAGCTACGCCTGAGAGGGGTTGAACCCTCTATATTTATATGTTTGTCTTACATATGGTATAATGAGGTTCGTCATCGTTACATATTTTTCTGTTAGTTATAATTATCTCTTGCGATTGTCATCATCGTAAGGGCATCTTCCTCTTTCCAGTTGGGTCAGGGTCACCTTCCTTTTTCCAGTTGGGTCAGGGTTGAGCCTCAGAATAGATGTCTTCTGTATTAGCACTTACGTTTTCATAAGATTATATTTAGTATTAGTATTACACATCTTAGTCATATATGCTTGGATTAAAACTGCCTACTAGTCAATTTGTTAGACAAATATTTAAAATACTGAACTTATGAACTTATAAACTTATGAACTACTCATGCTTGAACTTACGACTTACTCAATTAAGCAAGTTAGCCTATCTTTTATATCATTGGCAACCCCATTACTATTCTGGGAACTGGATCAGCAGTGACTCGCTGCTCTGTGGTTGTTGGAACACACAGAAAAGATGTCTTGATCCTTGCTGTCTTGTTTCTTTACAGTATTGGTCACTTCCGAGTATGAATTGAGCTGGAAAAGTAAAAAAAAGTCAACAGTCAAACACTCATCTACTTTCCCCCACCCCCCACGTTTAAATGACCTTTTAGACTTTTGAGCATGTTTCAACCTAATGGTATTCATCTGACAGTCTTAACCTGAGAGAAAATATGTTGTTGCTTTTAATTAACCCTATTGTGCAGACAGGAAACAGAGACAGAGAGTGAGATACTGGCCTTAGGAAGTCACCCGGAGTCTATCTATTGACGTAAGCGTACAAACAAGCATACATATGAATCTCTTTCAAAAGAGGGGAGAGGGACTCTTGCTTGGAACCACTCAGCGGCTATTACGTTGTAGCAGTTTTGAGTTTACAAGCTGGGGATGACATACATCTATCAAAACAGCCAAACTTTTACACTGCATTATCCAGGGTTAGTCAAAACTGTTCTGCTACATTGTATGGCTCCCAGCTTGAGGGCATGTAACTGTTAGAGCAGAACAGTTGCTGTGTCCTGATTAGCAATTCTCCTTTTGAAATGTTCCCTTTTTGCAATAGCTCCAAGTGTATGTTTGTCAATGCTCAAAAATGCAGCCAGGATTTCACCAACAGTGAATTAAGTGATTTGCTAATGGCCACTGATATCTACAGATTTCGCTAAAATAGTCTGAAGAGGAAGTGGAGCTTAGCTGAGCTGTATTTCTTCAGGAGTTTCAGAGATGCCTGTGCAAGTGATGTTTTATTTAGTAGTTATTTTGAGTGAGTACATTTGGAAAGGAAATTGTGGGCTTAGTTCTCTGCTAATATAAATTTAGGTGGCTCTTTGACTTTGTCCATGTCCAGTTTGTAGGGTCTGGCCTACAAAAAAGCTTTGGGGGAAAAAAAACAAAAAACCCCAAAACAGGACTGTAGGAAACAAAATAGAGAGAAACTGTGAAAGACTTGCTTTAAACACAGATTCCTGCAAGGCTACCTGTTGCCTCTGGGGGAGCATAATCTTTTAATGTAGAAAAAAGCAAAGCTGAACATTCCCTTTCCAGAAGTCATTGGACCAAATATAGCTGACATTCAAAATGGGCTCACTTGTCTGGGCTGCCAAATGAAAGCAAACAGCCAGGATGACTGCACGTATGCCTTGAAGTGAAGGAAATTGATGGGGTAGAAGCTGGACATTTTAGTAGGCGTGTTTCAAGGAAAAGTTTGGTTTTGGAGAGCAAAAAGTGGTATGCTTTGAAACTGAGGCAATGACACAATCTTGGGGATGAAATTGGTAGGCAAGATCCAGATTTCAGTGAGTTTGCAAATGGGCAAATACTAGCCCGAGGATTTGGATAACAATCTACTGTATGCAGAGCAATGTTTCTCTGATCCCTTGAAAGTAGGAGGAAATTTGTCCTGCCAACACATACATTCCCTATGTCAATATTACAGAATGCTTCTACAGAGACAATGGAGTGAAACAAAAGCCAAGAAAGAATTAAGATATTGAGTCCTATTTTATCTTGCTTTTAGAACCAGCAAGTTAGCAAAATGAAATACTTCATATCTATTCAGAATTTTGTATCTAAATATTTTAATAGCTATTTTTCCATCTTGTGAATGGAATTTGTATTTTGGAATAAAGACTCAGTCATGGTTGGGGGCTGAGGGGAAGGAACAGGGGGAAAATATAGAACTGGACTTTAATCGGGAAGCTTCTGATTGTTCTACCAGGTGGTAGGTCTTTTTGCTATGCCATGAGATTCTTTCAGCAACACAAATATAGAAGTAGCGGGATATGGTTTACAAGTGAAGTGGTACATAAATCTGTCAACTGAAAAAACTACTCAAAAGATTTAATAAATATATGATCATCATCCAAAGGAATGACATATGACCTGATCTAGATTATAATGCGTGTTGTATGTGTAATTTGGAACAGATGCCTTTAAAGATGTAAGTACTTTTTCCATATGTGACATAAAAATATTCCAGAGCTGCTGCTGCTGCTTTGTTTTACGAGATCAGTCCTTCATCCAAGCACCCCCCACCTCTAGTTCTGGTGTTTAAATTTTATACCTGTTTGAATACTCTGTCATATTTACCTATTTTATAGTGTAAAAAAAAAAAAGAAAGAAAGAAGGGAAGAACCATTCACCCCAAGCATGTGCAAAAAAATATTAGGATTAAGGCATGCATGGGAGAGTTGAGTCTAGAAATACATGTAGCTATCTTGACTTCTTCTGCATGAATGACTATATGGCCATTTACAGTCCACACCAGCATTCTGCCCAAGCCCAAAGTGAGGTTCAAACTTATGTCTCTGAATCCATATTGCGATATTTCAGGTGCTCTGCTACAGAGCTCCCTGTAAGTGTGTACTGGGAAAGAGAATCTAAAATACATGTAGCAAATAGTATTCTAATGGAGTTTGTGATTGAGTTTGGGAAGCCAATATTTATTTGTGCTATTTTTATTTATTTGTGTAACTTGATAAAACAACAAAGAATATTTGCACATCTATGCAAAGGAGAAAAACGAGAATAAAAAAAAAATTGATATAACATAATAGAAATGAAACAAGAAAACAACATTGCTTATCTTGCATGCTACAACTTGCAGCAAAATCTACCTTCAAAAGATTCAAAATGACCAGACATAGACTGTTTAAAGATATTTTTTTCCTTTGGGTTGCTTGTAAGTCAGGGCATGTTTTTGGGGAGCTGAATCCTTGCAGTTTCTAACATCTCTGATTAATTGTTGTGTTGCTACACAAGGAATTCTTTGTATTCACTACCTCAAGGCCTGAGAGTGACATATGTATTCATGCAGAGCCATACTTGCATCTAAGCAATGTTACTCTGCATGAATTAGTGGCAGAATCAGGTCCTGGGTAGATTACAATCCACTGAAGATACAAATGTGTTGTGCAAGACAGAGAGAATTTGGCAATGCCAGCTCAGCTGCTACAGAGAGAACATTTTAGGTCCTGATTCAACATCCACTGAAGTTAATGGAAGAATTGCCAGGCACCTGTTTAATACTGCCAGACAGCCACAAATGCACGCATCACCTGCCACAGATTTCATGGAAATGAGCTGAAGGAATGGTTAATTTTTCTTAATGAAATATGTTTGATAAAACATTCTTCAGATCAGATTTGTCTGTGGCTTTTAAAATATGTTTCTGTTTATCTAGCCTCTTGCTTCCATAATATCTAAGTGCCTAATGTGGTTTTATAATGAGGGTTATATATTTATGAGTTTAATTGTTTAGATCCATGGGCCCAAATCCTGAAGTATTTGCTCTGTATAGACGTTCAGCTGAATTATGCTTATGAACTGCAGGATTTGGCTCTGGGTGCTGACAGCAAAAGACTGAGAGGGAAATTTAGTGTCAGGAAAGAGAAAAATAGCAATAAAATAAAGCTAGTTTCTGATAGGTTTAATTCATGTTGCCCATTTGAGGAATTTGCATCACAAGACATTGGTGGGTGGGGGGAGGGGGAGAGGGGGGTAGTGAGAGTGCTTGTTCACTGTGGCAGATTTCTCCTGGCTCTCCAGGATCTCCGCTCTTCTGTCTGCCTGTGGATATTTAATTGTGCGTGAATATTTTAACAGGAAAATGCAGCATATGGCTAAACTAGGTCAAAGAAGATTTATGGAGCTCTTGCATAAAACTTACAAGAGCCTATGAAAAAGAATTCTTTCTTGTTTTTCCTGGTACTGAATAGCTGATATGAATATCTTTCTTGCTTCTGTTTTATTCAGCGCATTTATAGATGCATTTATTTAGTAATTATAATCTTAAAAGCAGGCATAAGACACTTGCATCCATTCTCCAAACTTTCTGGATCCAGCTCTTATATGGAGACTAAATTCCAGTAAAGAGTGTCTGTACAGTTGGAGGAAAGGGAAGTAGTCATTAAATTGCATAAAACATAGCTGTTTTAGACATGTATCTCTGAAAGCTACATATTGCAGTACATTTGTATCACAGGTACTTGCATGCCTGAGGAGCATGTCATGAGCTCTGGTTTATAAATTGCTGTACAAAAAGGATATAGAATGAATGAATGCTGAGATTTTTCAAATGATCCCAAAAGATTAGAATGCCCATTGCCAAGACATACTAATATGATCTCTGTAATAATGATGTGGCTGTATAGCAGGAATTGCTTGACATTCTGTTCAGATATATTTTCTATATGGTTTTCTAACATACCTTGAGCTCTAGTTATACAGAGTTAATACATTCTAATGAATTAATGCACGTAAAAATGTGTCTGGGGTGAGTGCAATGGTGTGTGTTCACTGTGTGTAATTCACTCCTAGATTTTTGGTGCTAGTCATAAATTAGAAAGGTATGACCTCATTTCTTTCCTCTCCTTCCTATTCGCAAACACCCCTAAAGACTTATATGTGCAAACAAATGTGCAGTAATGTAACTAATATATAGTTATGCCAGCATGAAGACCTGGTGTGCACACCAGCCGTGAGAAATACTCTGTGGGCACCATGAACTCTAGGCTGGAGATTGCCAGGTTCTGTATATGAAGATCTAAGACTCCTAGCAGGAACCTGCATGCTAATATAGAGAGCTCTTTCACCTTGTGTCAGTGCCTGGCCTTAGAAAATTGAATGTTGAAACTCCCATTGACTTCCAATATGGCTACAACTTGGATACCTGACCTCACTGCTATGACACTAGGACTTGGCACTCAGCGCAGTATAGTGAGTGGAAATGTTATGACCTACTTTGAACGATTTTGAATTTTTTGGATGCTGAGGACAATTAACACTCCACACAACCATGTCAAAGAATTACTTTGCAGATGATATTCACATGCTTTATTAAGTACTAGGACACACCAAATTTACTTTTACAATGGTTTAAAAAACTGTCATTAGTCATTTTAGTGCTGTTACCTGACAAAATCATTCTTTTCATTTTGCTTGCTGTTCCCTGTTGGATTTATAAATCTGTCTTTTTTCTGACTTCACCAGTGATCTGTTCTCACTAGTCACTGTCTGTCCGTTCCTTTGCAACTTCTGCTGTCTTGAAAATCCTGAATATGCTTCCTCCACTGAACACTGAAGTACATCAGCATTTTTTGGCTTGTATAGCTCTCTTGTCAATTTAAACTTCAGTTAACATCCTTATTCTTGTGGCAGAAGATATCTTCTTCCCTTTTGTGTATTCTATAGATGTGACAGTTTGGGGGGGGGGTTGTATTTGGATTGGTCTTGTTTTGGTTTTATCTGGGTCTGGCTCTTGGTAGTGTAGCCCAGGTAATTTGGGTATATACTCCCCTTCTCCAGTTGAAGGGGCTTGTTAGCTGGCAGGTGTGCTGTGGGGGAACTGCAGACCACTCAGTTTCCCTCCGTCCCTATAGAACCAGGCCAGGACAGTCAGGGGACTTAACTATATACAAATGTATTTATATTAACTTATCACAACGGAAAGGAACATGGATATAAACATATGTACTATATATAAGATATCTAACCAAATAAAATAAACAATGCCCTCTAGGTAAATGCCATAAAACCTGTTTGGTTAGCCTGCTCCTTGAACTTGCAGTCAGTTGTCTAAATCTGTAGGGTATGGCTTCCCTATGATGATCTGTGTGGTGACCTTTTTTTTTAATAACCTCTTCAAGCTCTGCTCCAGGTTTTGCAAGATTTATGTTTTTAGATGTGCCATAGCCTTTCTACTCCTATAAGAGTAGAAATACGCACAATGTTTTGTATATTTGTATACTTGATCAATTACTTTCAGTTTCATTTTTAGCCCTGGCCTGGATTTCTTTAATCTTCACCTGGAACACTTCTGTATTGTTACCCATTTTTAACCCCCTCCCCAAAACTCCACAGTAGGAAAGAACTTACATTAACAAGGCAGGTAGGACAAATTAAGGCTAGAAGCTTAAGAATATTCTCTACTATCAGATTGCTTTTGTATAATGAAACTAGCAGCTAGACTATAGACAGAGAAATGTAGGCAATAAAGCAGAATTAAGGACCCTGAATTAATTATTTTAGTAAAGGTCAAGACTGCTGACTGTGGAGGCATGCATTTTTAACAGTGAGGGTATTTAATCACTTGTGCAACTTAACAAAGGGCTGTGGCAAATCCTCAGCAAGGTAGCCACTTAAAGCGGTGCTAAAAGCATGGCTCAGTACTTCTGTTAGAACCATACTGAGAGTCGTGTTTACTGGCATGTGCTGAGCACCAGTCCAAAGCAGCTATGTTATGTTACCTCATGTCTATGACGTGGTGCATGGGGAGAGGTAGTGAGTGGATAGGGTATATTTTATTGCAGTGCTCCTGGATGCAGCACATAGGCTGTGTAGACTTGCCTCTGGTGGTCTTGAGTAGCTGTTGAAGAAAAGGAGTGACAGTACAGATTGTTGTAGGTCACTAGAAGTCAAAGCCTTCAGAGAGGAAGAGTGATTACCCATTTTTCCTTTGAGCATTGCTGGAGAGAAACAACTGCAGCTATTGAAGTGGTAGACCATGTACTCTTGTTATGCCATGTGTAGGCCCTGGCCTCTGGACCAGGTTGCCCCTTACTAGAAGGAGGAATGCTCTGAAGACCAATCACAAATGTTACCCATAACAATTCAATCTTGGTTCATTGTTTTTTTGACGATCTCTTGGGGTCAAAAACCACCCCTGCACTGCTACCTTCATAGATTTCATAGACATTAGGGCTGGAATGGACCTTGTAAGACCATCGGGTCCAGTCCCCTGCCCAAGGGGCAGGAAGTCAGCTCGGGTCAAAGGATCCCAACAAGATAAACGTTCAAATGTTTCTTGAAAGTGTCCAGGTAGGTTGCAGTACCTCTGGGGGGGGAGTTTGTTTCAGGCCTTGGGGGCTCAGATAGTAAAGAATTTTTTTCCTTATGTCCAGCATTAAATGGTCTTGCAGGAGTTTGTGACGTTGGACCTTTTCATCCCTGGGGTGTTCTGGTGATCAGGTGTTCCCCCAGATTCTGATGCACACCCCTTACGTACTTATAGGCTGTCACCAAGTCACCCCTGAGCCTTTGCTTCTCCACGCTGAAGAGTCCCATAGCTCACAGACTCTCTTCATAAGGCCTGTTCTCTTGCTCTCTGATCATGCATCTGGCTCTCTGGACTTTCAAGCTTCTTCACATCTTCCTAAACTGTGGAGCCCAGAATTGGATGTATTACTCCAGATGGCCTCACCAAGGCCAAGTACAGTGGGAGAATGACAACCAGGATCTTGCTTAAGATGCATCGGTAGAATTTTGTTCCAGAATTTTGTTCGCTTTGCCACCTGCAGTATCGCATTGGTGGCTCATATTCATCTTGTGGTCAATCATGACCCCCAGGTCTCTTTTGGTCATGGTGCTAGCAAGTGCAATGCTTAGCCTATAAGCGTGATGTGGGTTTTTATTCCTGAGGTCGAGCACCTTGCATTTCTCCATATTGAATGCCACCAGGTTTTCATCTGCTCACCTTGCAAGCTTATTGAAGTCGGCCTGGAGCGCCAGCCTATCTTCACATGTGGAGACTCTTCCCCAAAGTTTGGTGTTGTCAGCAAACTTGGCCAGTCTGCTTTTGACACCAGCATCTGGATCATTTATGAAGACATTAAAGAGTATAGGTCTGAGAACAGAGCCTTGGGAAATGCCACTAGTCACACAGTGACATGTTGATTTGGTTCCATTAACTACCACTCTGTCTGACCTTGAAGCCAGTTCCCCAGCCATCAGACTATGGAGTAGTCGAGGGCACAGTTGCCCAATTTTTCCTCTTAAAACATCATGAGACACCAGGTCAAAGGCTTTTTTAAAGTTCAAATATATGACATCAACCTCTTCCCTTTTGTTCAGGTGATACATCACCTGGTCATTGAAGGAAATGAGATTGGTCAAGCAAGACCTACCCACAACAAACCCGTGCTGGCTATCCCTCAGAATGTTGCCTTCCATTAGCCTGTCAAGAATGGTTTCTTTGATAATTTTTTCCAAAATCTTCCCAGGGATTGAGGTCAAACTGATTGGCCTGTAGTTTCCTGGGTCGTCTTTTCTCCCTTTCTTGAAGATGGGCACCGTATGGGCACCGTACTTCACCTGAGCACGAGTTCTCAAATATCCTCACTAATGGCTGCGCTATGATGTCTGCCAGTTCCTTGATTACTTTTGGGTGCAACCTATCCAGACCAGCTGATTTGTGGGGTCCAGCCTCTCAAGATGCTTCCTTGCAAGATCCACACCAGTGGTGGGTATATATTCATCTTCACCCCAGTCATCCTACATCCTGTTAGGCATGGTGGTCCCTTTGGGCTGGTGAAAAACTGATGCAAAGTAATCATTAAGCAGATTGGCTCTTTTCCGGGTGTCGGTAGTCAGCTGCCCCAGCTGGTTTAGCAGCAGTCCAATGTTGCCCTTACTTTCCTTTGACTCCCCACATTATTGTTCTTGATTCGTGTAACCAGATGGAGTTTAGTTGCAGCCTTGGCTTTTCTAGTTCAGTCTTTGCAGGTGCAGACCAGTGCGGTATACTCCTTCTTAGTGGTGTTTCCTGTCCTCCATCCATTATACACCTCTCTTTTTAGATGTAGGAGGTCCATGAGGTGCCTGTTGAGCCAAGGGGGTGTTTGAGCCCTTTTTCCACCTTTCTTACAGCTGGGATGGACTCCCCTTGTGCTTCTAGGATTGCTTCCTTAAGGAGCAACCACTCGTCATGACCTCCCATCCCTGTGAAATCATGGTCTCTCAGAGTCTCAAGAACAAGCCTCCTGACCTTTTAAAATCAGCTTTCCTGAAGTCAAGGACTACTGCATTGCTGGCTGACTTGCCAGCTTTGCGATGAATAGTGAAGTGACCAACTCATGGTCACTGTCACCCAGCTTCCCTTAGGTCGCTGATTAGATCATCCCCTTTGGCCAGTACCAGGTCCAGCAGCACCTTGCCTTGCCTTAGAGCGCAGAGAACACCTGAATGTGCAATGCGTGGTGCCACAGACATGTCTGTGGTGCCACAGACCTCATTCATTTGGACTCAGACTGTTTGACTTTGCTGTGTCCTTCCCACAAACTTTGTATCAGTGCCTCTAGTCACTGTGTATCTGTCAGCCAGCTGTTAGGCAGGAAGCAGGTCATTGAATTAAGCCTTACTAAATGCATTTGTGTTATTACCTTACCTTGGCCTGTCCTGTGTGTTCTCTGCTGACAAAAGACAAGTGGGAGAAGGCGGAAGCTGTGGTCAAAATGCATTAGCTGAAGAAGCATGGGCTAACTTGGGTGGGGGGAAAAAGTCAAAACAAAAAATAACAGCAGAGATAAGAGGGTGTTTCCACAATTTCCCATGTTGTGCTGACATAATGTAACAGGACAGCTCAACTTACACAGGGAAGATCTGGGGCTCTGGAAAGTTCCTAATATAATATAAATAGCTTTTACAGAATATCTACAGAAACCTATTCATCAACATGAAAGGCAAATATTCTGGGAGGATATGGAATTAAAATGTGAAAACCTAAGAAATTCATTTGAGGATACAATATTACAGTAATTGAATTTAATTACAACAAACACCCTTCTTGAATGAAGGTCATATTGCACAGGTGAATCTACTGATCGAGGTCTGTCATAGATTGTATTTTGATTCTCCATTTCATTAGTGACTTGAAACTCTTTTCACTTAACTGTAATGTATATCTGGCTGATGATGACAAAATATTGGGACAATAGAACACACTTGATTGTATGCATTTGTAGGCCTTTCTCTGGCATGCATCATGCTATTATGTGTTCTTGTGCTAACAACACGGTAGGGAGTTGGGCTCAGTAGATTCTGTCTATTAGATAATTAACTGTTGTGTTTTATGAGGTTTATTGTGCATTTTTTCTAGATCTAATGGAGGAATTGAACTGGGACATAAGGACTGTTCCTAATCTTAGAAAAATGGTGTGGTACTTCAAATTTATCTTATAATAAATGGCATTCACTATTATTGAGAAAAGATCTCTGATTTGTTTTGTAATGGTTCTCTTTTGGGTTGCACAGTGCAAAACTAGACATTTGAGGTCTTTATTAGTTTTTAATAGTGGTGTGAAATCTGGGTAGGTGAAGATGAAAGTTTGTGTTTGTATTTTTAATATATGAGTCTATGCTATTTGGATGTGTGAAAAAATGGGTTAACCGCATTTGTCCTACTGAACATACCATTTAGGCTGTTTACAAATGTAAAAAAAAATGGCACTTTAAACTCTATGTGCCCCTGTGCCAAGCCCAACACATGCCTAGGAGAGGCGTCACATTCATTGGACCTGGCTCACCCAACATCTGTATAGATCAGGTGCTTTAGCAGGGCTTTTGTGGCATTTTTATCGAATAGCTGATTGAATCTATTAATCTATTAGATAAAAGCACTGAAGTGCCTGATTTATACAGACATTGCAAAGCAAGGTCAAATTAATGTGCTGCTGCTTCTGGTAAAACATGTTTGGGGGGTTTTTTTTGGTTTTTTTCTCTCACATCTGTCTGCAGCCATATAACTAATCGGTAACAGTGCTGTCATGTCCAGGACCAAGACAGAGAGAAAGTACTTTTGAGTAAAAGTAGGTGTGAAAGCAGTGCTTTAAAAATGGGGGAAGGTAGTAAATGGCAATGAATATAAGTTTTGAGTTAAAAATATAATGGACTGCAATTGAAATGGGTGGCTTTGATCTTCCAAACTTTCAACAATATTACAATGCCTTCTTAGTAAGTCAGGTTATGATATATCTGATAACTCTCATGTATGGGTGGAAGTTGAACAGGCATATATGTTTCCCCTTCTATTATCAAGCATCAGAAGCCATACTTATCACGAGGGATCCTGGCTTTTTATCTGTTTAAAAATTACAAAGTCTCTGCTTAAAAAAATCACAAATTCTCTGATTTAAAACCCCCTAAATCTACATTTTTCCATCATTAAAATAAAACAACACTATATATATATAGGTATCTGTTGAACAGCCCAGTCCAGCCTCTGGCTTCTTTACTATTTATTCCATCCAGGAAGAGCACACACCAACTGCAGAGACTTCCTCAGTGTGACAAAGGGTATTTAAACCTGAAAGCTTGCTAAGAAGAATTTTTCTAACTACTTGAGTTTTCTAATAAAAGATATCAGATTTACCCAAAGAACCTTGTCTGCCTATTTCCTTAGACTAAGATGGCTACAACATACACCTCAATTGAAGACAGTGCTTTATTGATATATTTACAATTTTGAACCAATTTGGAAGTCTACCAGTGCCTCAATCATTATAATAAAATCAATTCTAAATACCTATACATTTTGGTGTTTGATTTTGGATTTTCTATCATGGAAAATAAGAGCTCCCTCTGCCTCCTTTTCTCACCAGGACACAAGTCCAGCTGCAGCTGCCCCCTTCCCCCCCGCCCCCACACACAAAAACCGGCTTGTGGTGCTGAGCAGCCCTGATATGCTGGTGCCCTGCCCATGCCATTGCCCCTCATTCCTCACCCACAGCCCTGCTGGTGCCCCTCACTTCCCACACATAGCCCCCCCAGCCCTGCTGGAGGGGCACCCCAGTTGTCAGAGCTATGGGGCCAGGGGCCGAGGCCCGGGCCCGCAATCCCCTGCCCCACTCCCAGCAGTGCCTGAGCCCCAGCAGCAGTTGCTGCAGCCAGAATGGAGCACGGATCCCAGTTCCCTCTCCCCCATGGGCAGCATGGCTAGAAAAGAGCCTGCGGCAAGGGGGTGGCTGTGGGCTGGCTGCTGCAGGCTCAGGGCTCCCTGCCCTGCTGCCCCCCCATGGGCCAGCAGGTGGGACCTGGGCAGGGTGGGAAGCTTGGTGCCACCTCCGGGAACCTGCACTGACATGGTGAGGCGCCCCCTGTCCACACAGCAGCAGCAGGGGGCACAACAATCTGTTAAGATCAAACATTTTCAAAACTAATTTTGGTTATTTATACCTCCAAATCTTAAAAGAATGAGCCAAATTACTTTCTGAACCAATAATGTTAATTTTTAACAAAACTTGGAAAACGGGGCAAATGTGAAAGTTTTGGAGGACTGCCAGTATAGCTCCAATATGTAAAAAGGGCCAAAGGTGTACCAGTTAATTTGAATTTGATCCTGGGTAAAATAACAGATCATTAATTTGGGAACATATTGACGTGGAGCTATATACTAAAAGATAATTAATGTCAGTCATCATGCTTCAGGGATGGTAGGCCTTGCCAAACAAATTTGTGATTTTTTTTCTTTGAGTAGAGAAATGGTCTGATTGATAAGGACAACTGTGTTGATTGTAGTATACTTGGATTACTCCTATGCATCTGACTATACATGCTGGTTAAAAAAAGGTTGCATTATGTTGAATTAACAAGGACATTAGATAGATTAAAAACTTTCTTGCTGGCAGATCTCAAAATAAAGTTGTTAATGGTGATGTATCAGTGAACAGAGCAGGTTTGTTTTTTTTACTTTCTTTTTTTGGAGTCTCTGTGTGCTGCTCTTGATGTAAGGCAATTTAATGTTCTTACCAGCATGCTAGAAGATTCTATAAGCCCACTGCTGATAAAGTTTGCACCTGGCAAAAAATACTGGCGCAGTATTAAATGAGGAGAAGGACAAGTTGCTGTTACAATGGTCTGAGTCATCTGGTTAAAAGGTCACAATGCAACAAAATGTGTTTTAATGGAGTCAAATGCAACCAAAGGCATCTCGGAACCAAGATCACAGGTTCTCCCTACAAGATGGGAGAGTCTGCCTTAGGAAAGCAGCAACTGAGGAAGGTTTAGGGGTTGTGGTAGATAACTGCCACAGCATGAACTTGTTGGTGCATTGCTGCAGCACAAAGGGCTAATGCCATTCTTTGATGTAAAAAAAGGTGACTCTGTCAAGCAGAAGTACAGCCACGTTTTTGCCTCTGTACATAGCACAGGTGAGGCCCCAACTCTAAAGCAGCATCCATATCTGGTGTCTGTTATTTAAGAAGGATAAAGAAATACTAGTGAGAGTTTAAAGGTGTGCCACCAAATCCGGGATCTAGAAAACAAATGTTACAATATGAAGAGTCAGCTTATTGAAGAGAAGGTTGAGAGGTAACTCAGTCACTTTTTCTAGGTACTTACAGATAGAAAAGATATTTGATGGTAGGTAGCTTTTCAATCTTGCTGACAAAAGCATGAGAGCCAATGGCTGGAAGCTGAACTAAAACAAATTCAAGCTTGAAACAAGATGTAATTTCTGAGCTGTAAGTGTAAGTAAACATTAAGCAATTTACTGGGGCTGATGGACTCATCATGTGGAGTTTTTGAGATGAGATTAGATATTTTTCCAAAAGAGATAATCTTGGGGAAATTGTCAGCCTCTGTATGGGGGGAGTTGGGCTGGAATGTTGTGATAGTCGTCTCCCAAGCAAATACCATGAGCATCAAGGTGTTGATCATCCAACATCAATTTCGCTGTGTGAGCCACATCATCCAGATGTCCAGCTTCAGATTCCTGAAACAAGTTTTATTCTCTCAGCTTAGTAAATGTGTACACTGAAAAGGAGGGCAGAGAAAGAACTTCAAGTATGTCTTCAAGGCCAGCTTGAAAAAAATGTGACATTAACATCAACTCATTTGATATTTTCACCCAGGGACACTCCAAATAGGGGAAGTCTCTTCTGCAAAGATCTCAGTACTTTAAAACCTTATGATGACAACAGGAGATGGAAAAAGTGGGAGCAGCAGAAACAGCATGTTGCAGATCAAATCAGGAATCCAGAGCCACCCACCCTGCACAGAAACATGTGCCCGAGTTGCAACAGAGTCTGTTGATCCTGGATTGGCCTTATCAGCCATCTTTGGACCCACAGATAAAGCAATCACAGAAGACGATCATCCTTGGCTGTGAGGGATTGCTGATATATGTTCAAATATCAAGCTTTAGATGTACAGCTGGTGAACTGAAGGAGTCGGGAAGGAACTGTTTCTGCTAACACACTACTAGGTAGGTATACTATGTCCTGGTGTGTGTATAGCATCCTTGCCCTCCCCCCCATCTGTAGCAGCAAACTGAATGTGGGGAACAGTGTTTTGAGATGGTACAGAGAATCATCTTAGACACTTGGCTAGCTTGTCTTGCTTGCACACTTTGGGTCATTACTTTTCAGATTTGAGGTTTAGAAATAACTTTGTATCTCAGAGTGGCAGAAACCTGGGTTTTTCCTCTGCTTCTGCAACATGAGTATAGTTAGCCTGATGGGAGGTTTAGAAATAAATAGGGGGCACAGTAGGGGGCGCTTCTGTGCTGAGCCACCCATCTCACTGCATCCATCCACCTACCAAGCTCCGAGTGCCTCCCTGGGGGTGCCTTCCATCTGGTTGACCCCCCTCCTGGAGCATACCCTTCCTGGGGACAGCGCTGCCACCACCCAGGAGTTCTGGTCTGTTTTCAGGTCCTGTACCCCCTGGGGTACACTGGCCTTGTAGACCTTGAGGGTGCTTGACCCACTGCTAGAACCCGGGGTGCTTCCTTTAGCCTGGAGCACAAAAGTAGCCTCCCTTAGTCAGCTGAGCATAGGGAGTTTGAAGGCATGCCCACAACAAGTTAACCGCGCTTGTACAGTGGATAGCTTTATTGGTTACCTAGGGTAGGCTTGGGGAAGGGTATAGGTTAGAAAAATACCAAAGAATAACTTTAGAGCAAACAGTGTCAGCTAAGTAGCTGTTTGATATGCTTCTACATTACAGCAAGCTATATATCTAGATAAGTTCCAAGTAGTTTACTCACTGGAGCATCCTGAGAGAGAGAAAAAAGGTTGCAGATCTTCCAGTTGCTGAAGGTGTCTCTGCGTGGCTGCTGCCCCTCCTCCTGGGCAGTCTTGGCTTATATAGGCCTTTTGACATTGCCCACCTTACCCAATCCCGGCCAGGAGTAGTTGAACACCAACCAACCAATTTAAAAGCATCATTGGTCAGCTCCTAGAGTGACAGAGGTTGAGCTCCTGCTTCCATGCCATAAGGTCAGTGCTAACACAGTAAGAGCTTGGTCCACTACCCCTCTCACCTGGCCCATGTCATGTAGGCAGAGCTGGTTGCTTAGCAACCAGTTGACAGACAGGTGAGAAGACAATGGCAAGAAAGAAAGAAAACAACAAAAAGAAGAGACTGAGAAGAGACTAATACAGAATTTTTCCACAGGAGCATCAGAATCTCTCTTACCTAACCAATTCTCAAGTGCCTGACATAGTATTGGCATTGTGGTCTTTCTTATTCTCTGCTATAGCACGTGCTTTGATTTAGTGAAAGTCTTTGGAGCAAATATAGTGTACCTGGATGAAATGCAGTGCCTGCACTAGTTGGGATGTCTAGCAAGTTGTTCTAATAGCCTTTTCTGACATTAAGCTCTATAAAACTATGAAAAGGAGTGGGTCAAATATCGTTTTACTAACTGTTACGCTAGTAAAATAAGTTACTGTTCATCTTTTAGCCTATATCAAAATATTTTGGGTTTTGAATTGTAGAACGGATTTTTTTAACAGAGCAACAGAAGTGAATCTGCCTACCAAACTGCATGCTGGCAAACAACACAGGTTCACGAGAGAATTTAGCATAGCTGTGGTCTAGCATGGTGACTTCCCCAAAATGAGTGCTGGGATACATCAGTACTAGTATATGATCCATTGCTCTCATTTCTTTGTAATCCATCAGTGTTCTGTTACATGATTTCTGCTCCTATACTGCCAAACAGTTACTCTCTTGTTCTTATCTTCGTATCTTATGCTCTCATACCTGAATGTCCAAATGCAATATATTTGGACTATCATTTATATAGTATTTTACATAACAACAACAAAAAATCTCCAATTAAAGACAGGCTTTTTTACTTTTACAGGCTATTAGTAATTCCCCTGGATTTTTCTTAATATCTCTATAGCACATTACATTTTCTATAGCCTAGGGAAGAAAATAAATACCAAAACTGGTAGCTTTTGGCATTGATAAAGAAGTCTAACAGTCAGAATCCTGCTCTATAATTACAGTGCTCAGGAAAGATGAGCTTAAATAGTTTTGTATAGATTTCTGAAAGATCAATATTGTCACCGTGTTGCATGACATAGATAAGTTGCTAGAAAAGTTCAGTCTTTGACTGCTGCAGATATGGAGGAGTTACTGACATACGTCCTCAAAAGTCTGAAGGAAACTTAGAATTTTTATTACACTGTTTAGCATGTAGAAGCGTTACCAGCAAAGGGGTTCTGTGCCTTCTGAGTCCTGTTGCCAATTAAGTAATTCTCTGAATCTGGATTTTGTCAAAAACTTAACTGTAGCAGGGCTCGAATCTCTCTGTCCTTGTTGCCTCATAAAGGAAGTACACAAGATGAGAAAAGGAGGAAACGATGTCAGGAAAAGCTTGTGTTTATTCCCACCCTTAGTTAAAGTCCTTCACAGCTCTCATTCAAGTAACAAGTAAGGATGTGGGATTGTGCCATTTTTACACTAATTTTTTTTTTGTTTAAACCAATGAGCAGGAGAAATCTATTAGTTCACTTATACAAACAGGGATTAAAAAAAATAGAGAGATTAATTCACAATGTAATGTTATAGTTGCAGTACGTGCTCATCAGGGTTGCATAAAATTAATTCCCAATGTAACGTTATAGTTGCAATACATTCTCATCAGGGTTGCATAAAAAGAGAATGGGGATAATTGGAAAGGCTTCAAATCCACATGTCTTCCTGTCAGTGCACAGTCTTCATGTATGGGCAGCATGCATTCTAATGTATGGGCAGGGAAATACTTTTAGAAGATGATGATAATGATTGGTGGTTGATAATATAAAAAAAAATGGACTTGCACAGGAATCTGAAGATAGACTACAATTAAAGCATCAAAGGGCAAGGAGAACAGTGCTAAAATTAGGTGGTGGTGATGTTTGCAGCTGGGAGAATGATTAGAATAGTGAGGTGTTAATAATATTCAGTCAGAAGAGAACTTTAGAGAATTGAACCAATAGGGGTGAGAGAAAAAGTAATTAAAATTAGATTTAATGAGAGAAGTGGGAAAATGATAGGAAGGGAACTTAGCATTGTTTGCTTCCTGAGGAAATGGGTAAGAGAATGAATGTGCTTGGATAGAGAAGATTTTAAAAAAACGAAAGGTAGCCGATGAGGAAAGAAAAAAAATGAAAATTGCTATTTTGTTAACTTTGTCTCCTGGTATAATGGAACAAAAACCAAAAGGTAATTGTTACATTAAGGAAGTGACACATTCCTGGTGGGTCCATCTCTCCTGTCCCTAGTTTTTAATTTGGTCATCTTAATGTCTTAATTTGCTAACAAGATTAAATTGCTTTAAGAAAGTAAAATTGAAAAAACAACATTGTAGGAGGCTTGTCTGTATTTGACATGAACTTTTCAGTCCTTGGATGTATAATGCTCAGTTTTTGCCAACATGCTGTGGAAAAGCATCTGGCTTATACTTACATATGGAAAAGGGCACAGCAGTATACTGTGTGCTGTGGTTAAACTGCTGACTTTAGCATCTGCTGAAGTTGAAATAATTTTTATTTTTTAGGCCAAACAGTATCAATGCCATACAATATGCCCATGTTTCTTCATACATTTTTGTATCAAATGATGCTATAGGCACTGAGCAAGTGTTGGGATTCTCTCTTATATCTGGGAGGATGGAGGGTGCAAATGCATGGCTCATTTACACGAGCATCATTTCCCTTTATGTTGGTGTAAATGTGGAGCCAGACACACAACCTACAACCTTCAGTGTAAGTTATTCCACTGCAGACTAAGTTACCTCCTCAAAATCTTTAAGTAACAATGCAGTGGTATAAATTGAATATTCAGGTATGAGCATAGTGTTCTGAGCCGTTTACATAGAGAAAAGCCAACAGGATAAAATATATTCTTTGCAGAGAAACTCTTTGGGTGCAGATTCTACTCCATGTCTCATTCCTAGAATCAAAGCATCTCTGCAAATCCTAGTTGAATATGTGCCTTTACCACCTGAAGACAGACTGATATTCATTAGGAGATGGTGAAGTCAGTAGTGCTCTGCAGTGTGGCTGCCCACAGATAATGTAATGCCCACTGTGATGCATGCATTTCATTGAGCAATATAAATCTCTGTGAACAGAGGAATGTATGCTGTATCATTGATTGACTAGCTGTCCTTATCTCTCAGGTATTATAAGGCTTTCTAATATATCCTTCTAGGAACGTGGGCCACTAATGTCTGGCAACTGGTCAGTAAAGCAACAGACTGAGTTGCCTTTTTATAAATGCTTGCTGTACCTCAGCTACTTCTCAAATGGTCTGTTGCCTATTTTCCAAATAATAGCTGGCTCTGGAGAAGTAATGTTTGACCTCTACCTTGCTTCTTGAATTATTCTGCCTCATGGAAGAAACCTGGCCATGAAGCACAAGTCCCATCTCCTTCTCTTACCTCAACTTCTAGATAAGCATTTGTAATAGAAATATAGGTCCTTTATATATTGGTCTTTTATTGATCCATTAAGAATGAGCAGAGGATGTGATAAGCCTGGTATGAAATTCATTGCCTCTGCTAGAGGCCTATTTATCCAAGTATTCACATGGTGGCAGAATAGTACTGTCTTTTTTCTATCTAAACATTATTTTGATGTGGAAAGATGATTGGGGGCAACAATATATTATAAGCTCCTTCAAGGAAAGAAGATTCAGATACCATTATGTATATATTAATATTTCGCCGAAGTTAAAAACATTGCTTTTACTTTTAAAGTTCCAGCTAGAATTACTTCATTTTTGCCTTCCACTGAAAAGCTTTGTTTATTAAAAAATAACTTATCAAAATGTGATACCAATGCAAACAAGGTTGAACTTTAAGAAACAAAGTCTGCAAAGAGATGTGTGTTCTGGTCTTTTCTGCTAAAGGGGCCTGCCAACTGTGAATGTGTCTTTTTGACACGGAATTTCAGTGTGTGAAAGCCTGTGGTTTCACAGCTCCCAAGTATATGTACATGTGAGTCGTATCTAGGAGTTCAGAAAAAGCACCTACAGCATGACTTCCTGTTTAGAAGTAAAAGAATTAAAAAGGTGTGTGTGTATGTGTGGGGTAAAATATGTACATGCATGTGTGTGTGTGTATATATGTGTATATATGTGGATACATGCACACAGATGTTTTTGTTTACTAAAAGCTTTCAAATAATATCAAAACTGATTTGAATTTTTTCTGTGTTGCTAATTGCAAACTAAATTCCTAGAAAATATCACCACTATTAATACCAAATGGTGTCTGGAGAGACTGTTATTACTACATTACCACATTTATTACTGGCTCTCATATTTTCCTGGCTCTTCACAAGAGGAAATGAGATCCCAATTGCAGAGCAAGTGCCAACCTCATATATCATTTTGAGTGACTTGTAATTATTCCTATGCCTTATAACTTAAAACTAAATGGGACCATCTTCTAGAAAAAGAGGCCATATAACTTAACCTTGCTTCCACCTGATGCATAAAAGGCTAAACAGAGAGAGGGGTTTGTAAAGAATCTTTGGCTAGCTTGGTTTTTACATTTGCCACTGTCTTTATTCTCCTGTTCTTCCCTCCTCTACTTAGGTTCTTGAACTCTATCATTTTGTGGTCATTGTCACCCAAGTTACCTGCCGACTTCACATTCTTACCTGGTTCCTCCCTGTTTTTGAGCAAGTCAAGAAGAGCTTTGCTCCTAGTTGGCCTTTCTACCATCTGTAGCAAAAGTTATTCCCAACACACTCCAACAATTTACTGGACTGCTTCTGCACTGCTGGGTTTCTCTCCCAGCAGATGTTCCAGTAATTGAAGTCTCCCATGAGAACCAGATCCTCTGATTTGGGAGCTTCTATCCGTTCTTTCTGGACCAAGATACCCAGTATGTTTGTGGTCCTGAGAACTCCTCCGTTGGTTAGGACTTGCGAATCCCATAAGTGATGGCCAAATCCCAAAGGACATACTCTACAGTGAGCTGGCCACTGGGAAATGGCAACTTGGATGGCCCAAAATCAGTTTTGTTGATGTCTGCAAAAAAACCCTTTTTGAGCTGTGTATCAATGGCAACACTGGGAATCAATTGCTTTGGACTACTGTAAGTGAAAAGCTGCCATGAAGCAGGGCCTTTGGTGGATCCTTAAAGAAGACCTCATCCACCTCTTCATCCTGATTTGGTGGCCTATAGCAGATATCCATCATGGCTCTCCCATCTGTCTTTTACCCAGAGGCCTTCAGCTGGCCTATCTTCCACTTCATACAGCACCTCAGAATCCACATACGTCTTCCCTTTTATATACAGGGCAACAGATCTTTTCTCCTGCCTATTCTTCCCGAACAAGGTGACTTCTCTCTTGAACAAGGAATATTCCAGCTGTGACTTATCCCACCACATTTCCATAATCCTGTCATCAGAGGGCCAAATTAGTCTCAGCAAACTTTCTGTGATGTCTTTGGATGAGGGCTCCTGGCAGGCAGCAGACTCCTTCAGCCAATCGGTGAGGCTGGCAAATGGATACCTCTGTGCCCCACACGAGGGTGTTGGCAACCACCACTACCCATCATTTCTTCTTGGCAGCAGTGGTTTTGCTTATCCTACCTCTAGGAGTGCATGGATTGGCCTCTCCTGCCACTGGAGAGGCATCTTCTTATCCAATGCTATGGCTTAATATCTATTTTTCAGCTGAATAGCTATAGTTTCAGAAGAGGAGTTCTGTCTGTTACTAGAGATGACAAGCTGTCAGCTTCCACCTTCTTATAAGCACTATGAGTTCATTAGTTAAAGACTCCTATAGACCTTGTTGGTAGTCCCCTAAGCTATTGAGTCCTATTTGCCCAGTATGATTTCGCTCAGTCAGAGATCCCTTTTTGTGTTCTGGACTCTTAGATCATCTTCATAATTTATGGTGTTTAAATTTAATGTTGCCCTCTTGCTGAGTTATAGCAGAGTTACAAGATGCATAACAGTTTGAATTGAGGTGAAAACAAGCTATGCATAGGCAACTCTTTTTTTCAAAAACCTAAGATCAAGTGTCTGACTTGTTCCAGAAATAGGTGTTATAAGGTCTACACTCTCACTTTTGCCTGGACCTGCGCTAGTTGAATGGCTCCAAGTGCTTAGTACTCTTTATGCTCCTTTTCCTTCCTGCTGTCCTGAAGTTTCTACCCTTTCACAGTCTAAGTTTGTATCCTGGTTCCTCCTAGTTTCAGAATCCTGAACCTAGAGAGTTTGTCTAGCCATTAACCTTTCTTTTTATGCAGCAGCTCTGTGACACAAAGAAAAGAACTAAACTGAAGCACAGAAGAACCAAGAATCCACACACTAACCTTAACAACTGTAGATATTGAATGGTTTCACATTATCTTTGGCTTGGCTGACACTGTAGCTGTGCAGGCCTACCTCTGTCAGCCAGGAGTGTATTTGGGAGGAGCGTGGAGGCCAGAGGAAAATACATTCCCTAGCTGTCATGGAATTATGCCAACGGAAGAGAGCTTTTGCTGGATAAGCTAATATCACTTGGGATGCAATATAGCAGTGTTAGCTGAAACACTATTTTTGACAAAATATACTACCTTTCCACTGAGGGCTCTGCTAATATAGCCTCTAGTTATTCTTTTCAGAGGTTTCATGCTGACAGCTTACACAGCCGTGACCTGTGATGTGAACATCATTGATGACAAAAGTTGCTATTACCTTTTGTATGTGTGTACACACACACATGACCACACACACACTAGGTTATGGGGTTTGTTCAGCATCTCACTGTTGCTTCAAATGCCTGGTGACATGTTTCATTATGATATGCAATGGCAGTTGGCACTTCCACTCAGTAGTGGAATGAGATTCAAGTCTTCACAAGGCACGTAATGTATGCAGTATCTGTGCCAAAGTAGAGACTATCTGTTGTAAAATGGCTTTGATACATTGATAAATGGAGCTAGCTGACAAAAATTCTTTAACAATGAAGTATCATTTCAAAGCCAATATTTTTTTTAAGCACTGTAAGGTACAAGGAGCCCTTAATGACTAACTGAGGAGCATTATGTATGCAGGTGCAGAAGGAAGCTGACAAGGGTTTTACATCAATCTCTCACATTATGCACTCACCTGCCAGCAGTGAGTTTTTTCACCCTTTTCATTTTCCACTGCCAAATACCACAAAACCAGACCTGTAAGCAGAACATTTTGGGAAAGCATTTACATTAAAAATGAACCTTTTACATAAATTATGACCCTTTTGTTTCCCTGCTGACTGATGCACTTTAGCTGTCACATGCTCATTGTAAAGGGACTGTTGTTTCATTGATGTGTGCATGCAGTTCTCATTAACATCAAGGGGAGTTACAGACACTCATTCACGGGAAGACAGAACCCAAAGTGCCTCTAAGTGCCTGTAACATTGTTCCACGGTAGGGGGAGTCTAGCAGGAGCAGCAAGAGGAGAGTTGTGGAAGAGTGTGGACCAGATAACCATTTCTGTGCACCATACATATATATATAACTGAGTTTTTTGGTAATGAAATAGGGTCCAGGGCCTTACACCTACTTTTCCCTGTAACTGTTGTGCATGCTAGTGTTGCTGTTGGGCTGTGCAAAGATGGGCTGAACATGACTCTCACAGCGATTTTGGAGTGCCAGAGGATGGGAAGGGAAGGGAAGGGAAGGATCCTAATACCTTCTCTCCACTTTGTCTTATGGTGGTACAGACCCAGGCTGGCCACTCAAGACTAAAATCGGACATTCCTGATTAACAGCCAAATAAGACTGTTGCTTTGGATGGGCCCAAGATAGCAGGAGCATCTCAAACAAAGAATGAATCCTCAGATGCTGTGGGATTGGATGCAGATATAATTCTGTATATGAGGATGCTGGACAAGATCATTTCAATATATTTGGGGTAAGGTGTTATTATTGTGCTACTGAGATCCATCTTTCGGATCTCACCTAGGCTACACAGTGTTGTTTTTTCCCAGTGCTTGGCTGTAGTTAGAGACTGAATGTGTGCAAACCAATTGCAGCTGAATTGAAACACGACAAGGGTGCGCAGATTGCTTGACCTGGGGTGGGACTGGGACACCTACTGGTGTTGGAATTCAGCCTTTCCTTGTCACTCAAATTTGCAGCCTTCGTGTGTTCCTGGATCCTCTGCTGCATCTGGGTCCCCAGATGGCAGGGATAGCTAGGAGTGCCTTTCTGCAACTCCATCTGATGAGAAGGTTGTGACTCTTGATTTCAGATTTGGATGTCATCATCCATGACTTTTATAACCTCATGGCTAAACTACTGCACTTTGGTCTGTGAGCAGTTGTCTTTGATGACCGTTCAAAACTGCAGCTAGTGCAAATGTAACAGCCCATTGTCTGAGAGGAGTGGGTCACCAGGAGCACATAACTGCCAGTTCTCCACAGTCTGCATTGATATTCAATAGTTTTCTGGGCACAGTTCAAAGTGCTAGTTTTGACCTGTAATGCCTTAAATGATCTGGACCCTTTTGCCCTCTCTCAATCACTAAGGTCATTTGAGAGCAACCACTAGTACACTGTGTTTGCTTGGCAAAGACATGTGGGAGCTAGTTCTTGGCAATCATTTCTCAGTTTTGGAGCTCCCTTTCCCTTCAGGCTTGCAAAAATGCAAGCCTGGACATCTTTAAGAAGTGCTGTGAGACCTTTTTATTTGGGCAGATGTTTAGCAAGTAGGGTTAAGTTGGGATATTATTTAGGGAGTTTTTGTTTTATATCTTATTTTAATAATCTGCCTACTTTTATTTTGTCTCATTGGAGCCATCCTGAGCATCAGTTGGGAAAGGTGATATATAAATAAATACCTCAATAAATAAATGGACTCAGCACAGTCTCACTCCTCAGAACTCTCCTAGATGATGGATTATAATGTCTTCACATAACCCCAGAACCCAGAATCTTTCAATGGTGAAGGACTATCATTGCAGGAAAGGTCAACTGCATTCAAATGACCTTTTGAAGCACCAGGACCAAGAGACCAAGACCAGGGTTGGAAATGCAGCAGTTATTTCAAGAATTTAATCCATTTACACAAGAGAAAGTGACTGATGGAAGAACTGACAGAATTCAGGCTTACTGTCTGTAAATCTGCTCCTTTTGTCTTCTTGGGTGGTGAAAGAAAACAAGGAGTCTTTATGACTTCTATTAATCGAGACTGCCAATTCCTCTACATCTTGCCCAAAACATACAATAGCCCAGCCAGCACTAACAGAATTTACGCTTGACTCTAGCATACATTAAACTTAGCAGAGCAGGGAATTGAAAGATAAAAATACTCTTAAAGCATTTATCTCCCAAGGGCGATGGCATCTACTCTTGGCTTACAAAAGATTCAGGACCAATCATAACAATGAAATCTTTCACAGATGTCCACAGTTTACTAAGGAAAAGGAAATTAAAGTGGCCTTCATTGCTGGCCAGCTAAAGCTGAATATCAGTTATTACTCTTCTTAACAATAAAAAATATGAAAGCAATAACTGGCAAAAGTTAGGAAAATAAGCAACAGTGTTGTGATGAGTTTGGAAATCTCTATGTGTACAACTTCAGGAACTTCAGTTTATGTTAAGAAATTACTCTTTCATGGCAGGCCTCAGTGTATGTAGAATCCAGTATGTCAATCCTGCGTTTGCCAGATCAAGAACAATGTTAGGCTTTAAGTTCAGTAATTGCCTGTTCAGGTGGAAATGCCTCGAGACAGTAGAACTAATTCCTCCAACTTCTCTGCAGGGAGATCGAAATGATTGTGGAAAATCCCCAGCAGTAGAACTAGATACTGAATTGTTGATGCATGCTAATCCTTTAAAAGCACAGAGATAGGGTAGGTCAGGAAGACTTACAAAAACACAGTGAAAAAAGAAAATGTTTTCAGCAGGGGAATCTTGCCTAAGTGCAGGACCAGACAAGGTCAGAGCTAGCTGACTTTAGGGAGAGACTGACAGACACCTTGATTCAAACTTGAAGCTAGGTGTAGAAGTCCTCTAATGCATAGAACTCTTCAGAGTAGTGAGGAAAATAAGGTGGGAAATACATAAAGTGTTTATTATTTTGTCTAGATGTGTATTTCTATGCTAGTCAAATAAAGAGTAATTTGTTTTAGAATCCTTTTGCAGAGTCTTTATGCATTATCTGCTGCACCTGTCTTCATATGCTACTGGAAGCACTAGATTAAAAAACCAACCACTTACTATTAACAAGCCCGGGGCCCAACAAAAATAGAGCTCTGAGAAATATCATGCTTAAGTTACTGGTCAGCACTGTTTCTGGGGGCTAAGGAATAAGGATAGTTGTGCCAGGGGTCATCCCATTCTAAGAAAGGATAGACCTTGTGCCCAGTAACAGACCTTGTAACAGTATAGATCTTGTGCCAGGTTATATGCCAGAGATACCCAGGTGAAAGAGTGTAACAGCCCACTTAGGTCAAAGGAATTTAGGAGAATAACAGTTCAGTCATTTGAGATGCCCATAGAAACCTAGAGAGCATCTAGCTACGGAGGAATCTTCACCATGAAGACAACAGGCTTTGCTTTTCCTGTCTTGCACCAAACCCAGTTCTTCAGTTTCCCATGACTTTTCATATTCTGTAGCAGTTGCTTCATTTGAAATTATTTTCTTGGTTTACATATATCAAAATGGATATGGACATCTTTGCTTCTATCTTTGGGAAGATTATATAATGCAAGCAACCTGTTCCAGCCTTAAGGCTAGGTGGCCTCTTCCTCTATTTTTTTATCAGCCATTTTCCTCCCATCAGTGTCTATGGGTCTGCCATGCAGGAACTGTTAACTCCAGTATTATTAAACAGACTTGGGAAATGGGCTGCTATGCTGCCTCCACAGTACAGCACAGATCAACACCCTGACTGTACCCTCTCCCACCTGGATCAGTCGGAGGTTTCCTTATAACTTGAGGTATTGGACATATGGGAGTGAGCGGAGGGTGAGAACTGTCTTTTAAGACTGAGAATGCTGTTGCTATGGAAACCGGGCATTCACAGTATTGTGTGGTCCTCTGTATGTTTCACAGGCACTAGATTAAAAAACCAACCACTTACTATTAACAAATGAAACCAAACCAAAGCCACCATTAGGTAGTATTTACAGACACTATTGGAACATGTATTCTTTCTCTTAACCCTTTTTTCTGTCAGGCAATTGGAAGTATTTAGCTTTGCCATGCACCAATTGCACAACTTTGATGCACAATATACACATTGTGATATGTTACACTACTCAGTTATGTAGCTGTTTTCAATAGGAAATATCTTTTCAAATCTCTTCTTCATGCCTCCTCCTTGGGCACAGCATTCTAAATATTTGGCAGAAGGTTGTCTCTTTAACTGTAAGCAGATGGACAAATTGCCAGCACAAAAGTATCTGTTGGAGTGAAACTTAATAGTGCTTAAGAGGTTGGAATCACATTATTTGGGACGACTTTTAAGCTTGTGATCAACTGCAATTTTCATTTGCAGAGTGGAGATAAGTCTGAGAAGGCAGTGAGGCAACATTAGAATTTATGGTCATGCAATTATGACATTTTCAGCCGTAAAGAATTAAACAGGCACTATAACTAGTAAATACCTTAAATAACCTTCCCTGAGTAAGGGGTAGCACATTGTACCCAGGAGCAGACCAGCAGCATTGTGCCCAGGAGCAGACCAGATAATACCCCAATGTAGTTGGGGATGGATATTCTTGAGCACTTCACTTACACACATGCAGGAAGCCTGCTCCAACATGCTGGAAATCCAGCATATGGGAGCAGACTTGGTCAATTGAGTCTGCTGGAGCATGTAAATTGACACACTCTGGAAGCCTCATGTGTCATGGATGTCAGTGATACAGTGTGCCTCTGCACTGAGAAAATGGTGATGGTGTGCTTTGAACTAAAATATATTCTACGTTCTTTAGTTCAAAGCACACTGACACCGTTTTCTCAGTGCGGAGGTACACTGCACTGCTGATGCATGTGGCACGTGGGTGTTTTTAATTAGCACAGCTTGCCAATTAAAAGTGCCCATTGCTGCATCGGGAGCACATGTAAATATGCCCTTAGTTTCTGAGCACTCTCTGCCTACCTTTCCTGCTTTTATATGCTTAATCCTGGGAAATACAATGGGGAAGCCATTCTGGATCATCTTTAAGGTAGCTATTGAGCATGCCAGAGACACAGGTCTCAAGAGTGGCCCTCCAAGGACTGTTCTTCAAGTGGCTTTACCATCATACTTCCAGACTAGGCATGTGTGACTGGGGGTGATGTGTGACTGGGGGTGCATGGAGTAGGGTGTGCTTAAGAGCACTCATCCCCTGACTTGCTGGGAGTATGGTGTAGCATGATGCCTGTCATGACATGCAGGCATTAGCTTCTTCCTGCTTGTTCTGGAGAGGTAAGCTACTTCACTTTGTCAAGTCCCCTTCCCTTCCATAAACCTAACCTGGAGACTTGAACTGGCTACAAACGAAGTCTATTTCATGAAAAATATAAAGTTTTCAAAATATGTTTTTGTTTCACTTTGGAACCCAGAATTGCCAATGGCCACTGATTCAGAGCAGGGATTTGAATTTGAGTCACCCCGTTTCTCCCTTACCCACAACTAGAAATTCTGACCTGGTTCTGAAACAGTCTTTTCACGACCTTTTTGTTTTCAACAAAGAATGTTTTATTAAAATCTTCCCTACCAACAGAGGCTGTGACACTCCCTGCTCACAGCTCTGAGCTGCAGACAATGTGCACTGCAGTAACTGTGGCTTACATGGAGATGGTTTAGCTAACTTAGGTGCTGGTAGCTGTGGTACCAGAGCGCTGCTTAGGCTAACCGCTGAGTATTTGTGTAGTGTCTCAGGTTGGTTTTGTGGTCTGTTCTGAACTCAGTGCATGTGCAGTCTGAACAGGACAGTTAAGCACCAGCACTTGTCTACAGAGTCCAATAGGAAGCACGATACTGTTCCTAAATAACAGCTCAAGTGTTGTCATCGTTTCTATTCCATAGGATCAGCAAGCGTCTCATTGCCAAGGGATCACTTCCCACTTCCCACACCACTGAAACTGTTTTCCTGAAAACTTCCTTTCCAAGAGCTCTTCAAGGCTGAGTACTGACAGTCAAAAAGCCTTAGGCTGAATTGATTCAGTCTTTTCAGGTTTGTCTAAACTGTGTAGACTGAATGAATGGATAGCAAGTGACCTGACGTTCACTTTTCAAACAGGAAAGGCAGCCAGATCCCTGCAGTGGCCCATACTCGTAGCCAGGAGGCACTAGAGCATGTATCCTAGCCTGCTGGCCACTACAGAGAGCCAGAGCCGAGCGATTTCCCCCAGCCACACTCCCTCTTCAGCCTTTAGGTGGGTTGAGGATGGGGTAGTGGGAAGAAACCCACCAGCACAGGGGGAGGTGGAGCCTAAACCAGGGGCTTTACTCCACCTGCTGGGAGCCCGGCTAGGATCCCCCAGCCTCTGAGCCAGCAGAGGGGAGGGGGAGCTTGCATCGGGGCTTGGATCTGCACCCTGGTGTTGGGAGCAGGGCTGGAGTGCCCCAGCCATGCCCTCCCATCAGCCAGCTAGTACTTCAGCCCTGCTCCTGGCTCCTGCCTCCTGGCTCCTTGGGGTGGAACCAAGCCCCCTTCCCCCCCCATTAGGCTGCAGAGGGGCAGGACAGGCCCTGCTCTGCTGGACCAGACAGCCCAGGGTTGTAAAGCATCTTGGGATGCTGTGGGATTGTGAATTAACTTGAACTGGGAAGGGATCTAGGGCAGAAGTTCCATAAACTGGTTTGACTTAAATCAGTTAAGTCTCACACTACATCCAACCAGGTTTATCTCAAACCAGTTCTGGCTATTTTGAAAGTGGTTTAAGTGTACTGCAGTTTTGTTCTGTTACAGATTTAAATCTGTTTCTGATCACTTAGCCTAGTTTATGTGTAACATCTGTTCCTAGTACAAAGGTACAAGGCATTGGTGCAGTGCAGAGCAAGACGTGTCCAGTTGAAACTGCACAATGCTCAAGTAGGCAGAAATGACCAATCTAGAATTTGGTCAAGACCAGCAGAGTTAAACCTGCTTTAAATAAGTGTTCAAAGCGGTAAGTAGCATCACTGAGCTGTCTCGGAGAAGGGAGACCTGAAAGCTGGGTGTTTCTATGGCTGTTTCCATCCATGTCAGAGCCTGATTCTTTGCTTCACTGCAAAGAGAAGAAGATTCATGACAACTGGTTCTATTCCACAAAACCAGTGCAAACAATAGAAGCCACTGACCGTGTGGGGAAGAAGGCGCTATATTAGTTACTCCTATAATTACACACATTGCTTTACTTTTATTTAATCACTCTCTATAGATGTACAAAGCAAGGTTCAGAAGTAAAATGCAATACTGTAAATGCTCTTTCAGCAAGTATTTCAATATCTTCCCATTAATATTGAAATAGGTTTCAAGCTGAGCTTTAAAAATGTTCCCATGGCGCACAACCTCTGCTTCAGGGGATCATTTCATCTTGATCAGTTGACAAGATGCACTGCTGTTCAGTCCCAGAAATATGGCTGGTTTGAAAGGTCTAACAGAGTCCACAGTCCTTGGAGAGTTGTGGGCAGAATTCATACTGAATTTCCCTTCAGTATTTGGACAAAATTTCACAGAAGTGTTGGAAAGAGAGTGGTGGCCTTGTAATCAAACCATAACCATGTATTAAAAATTAAAGAGATGTTAATGTTTAGCTGAAATGGAATTTGAAAAGGCAAGTACTGTCACTAATAATAGCCATCAAACACATGTTATAGTAAACTTCTAAGATTTCTGTGGACTACTGAGATTATGCCAACTCATACAGAAGTATTTTGTAAATATTGCTTGTTTGTACTGCTGCATATATGGTGATCACCAGGCTCTCTGGTCAAAAACCTGAAACAGATTCCATGTGCATATTACTATGATGCAGCTTTTTCAAGCCCTCCAGTAAATTGAGGATGAAAAAGTTTCAATGGAGCTGTGCAAAACTGCTGAATGTTTGTAACTTGTTTTGCCTGACACTCTTGTCACAGGTTGAGTAGTACCATTCGCTGTGAGTACACAAAGAGAGTTATTATGGTGTGAGGTAATAGAGGAGACAGAGGAACAGAATTTATTTTGGCTACTTGCAGAGTAAAGTGCTGTTCAACTTGTTTAAAAGTATCAAAACTTGGCCTTTACCTTTTTAATTGTTTGTCATCTGAATGTTGATTTACACGTAGAAAAGAATTATTAAGATTTATGTTGCATCCCAGTATCAAATTCAAATTCATATTCATGTTATCACATTTTACAACTGACAATATGTTAAAGCTGTAGTGAATAGGAACCTGGTAGTGTCTCTTTAAATAGAGCCTTGAGTGGCCTCCTGTTTTCTGTTTCAAAAACCATCAAAACCAAACTAAGAAACTGGGTGTGTGAGGGTGTATTTATGCATATGTAAGAGCATATATGTCTAACAAGGCCTGATAGGTTTGTGTGTAGTTAGCAACCACAATTGTTTAGAAACCAGTTGTCTGTGTGGTTTCTTCGTGTTCTTAATATTGTGCAAAGCAAACCTGCAATGGGGAGTTTAAGGCTCAGTGCCAAAAGCAGCTGTAATGATCAGGAGCGGAAATAAAAATGCTAATAGAGAAGACTAAAGGAGAGTTGTATAGTGTGAAATGTGGAGAATAATATTACACATTTGAAAACTATCATGAATTGTTAATGCACCGTTTTTCTTCATTTGGTTACAATGTATTTTTCTCAAGTCTAGTTATCTTCAGATTAACATCCGGTTTTAGATATGAGGTCTCTGACCGGTGTTACTAGAGACCGGTATTGCTAGAGACTGTGCTACAATAGACATCTGAACCCTTTACTTCTGCACAACTCTCATTTTGCCCAGTCTCCAGTCCCTCATGTTGAAAGAAAAGACTTGGAAATGGTGAACTAATTCCCCTTCCTCTATCATTTAAATATTTTTTGGTACAATAACCTTTCAGCCATTTGATTTTGTGGGCACTTAAAGGCACAGGTGACTGGTGCCTCCTGAATCTGGGGAGGTGGCAGTAGGGCATGAATTTGGGGGGAGGGTCCCCCAGCGGCCAGCCGATGACCGGGGTGGCGGGGTCCCCAGTGGCTGGTTGCCGAGTGTGCTGCCGGCACTTTTGCTGACAATATGCCTCTGGCAGAGCCAATTTCAGAGGAGGCACTAGCACTCTCTGTGCCTTTACCAGCCGGAGTGCTTGCTAGTGGCCTGTTACAAACTAGTCAGAGGGGACCAGCAGGCACTGGGGAAGTCCCTGTTCCCCCGTGCACTACCAAGAGTGACCAGGAATAACAGTCACAAGCTGGCAGAGGGTAGATTTAGGCTAGATATCAGGAGGTGCTACTTCATGGTCAGGGTGGCTAGGATCCAACACCGCCAACAGGGCGGCTAGGATCCAACGGCTAGGAACCAACTTCCAAGAGAAGTGGTGCTGGCTCCTACCCTGGGGGTCTTTAAGAGGAGGCTAGATATGCACTATTTTAAAAGCCAGCCTACCACAAAGTGTTAAATGGCAATCAGAGAGAAACCAAAATATAAGAAATGGATATAAAAAAAAAAAAGTGATCGGAAGCAAGCAAAGCACTACTTTGTTTAGCTCCATAGAGCCCCAATATACTTCGCTTCTACCAGTCAGGCCAAAGCACATAGTAAAGCCCGCCCACCACTAGCCCATTCAAAGAGAAGCAGTGGGAGACTTCTCAGTCATTTCTACATTGGAAAATTATGCTGTGTGATTTAAAGAGCAGCATTACTCATTAAATGAGTAGCATACAAAGCAAAGAAGAGGCTTGAGGTCTGCCTATTCTGAGCTTTTTTACTTGCTAGGACAAATGACGCTGGCCTCATGGTGAATTATGGGTTGTAGTTTTCTTAGTGTAACCTAAATGGATAAATCTGTGCAATGTCCATCTGTTTATCAGCTGGATAATGTTGTTTAAGAGCTCAATGCCATTCAAATATATGTCCATGTTCCTCATAGGATGACAAGCTAGAGATTGGCAAAAAACCTTAGAGGAGTACTAATTAGTACAAATTTGTTGGAAGTGAAATACTTTTGAATTAAGCAACAGAAATAAGCTAGGTTGTAGGGAGAATGGAATGAATTAGCAGGAAAGTCCTTAGGTGAGGAAGTGATATTCATACTACACTATTTTGACACTGAAAGTCCACATTTTCTGTATCTTTGTTGCCTAGCACTATGATGCCATGATCTGGCTGACCTGGAGGTGCTACTGTAATATGCATGTTAAAAGAAAAATCATCATTATTATAACTCATGAAATGGGCAGGTGGGGCCTGATCTATGAAGTAGCTGTGGAACTTAAGAAAGTGCCCATGCAGAAGTTGTAAAAATATTATAGTAAAACCAATAAATGATGTGTGTCGGGAAAGAAATGTTATACATGTCATCATCAAAAATAATTGGTTTTCCTCAAAGTCCTTTCAATCTGTCAAGCCACTAACACTCTGCAGTTATGTACAAGGGAGTTTCATGATGAGTGTGTTGAAAGCTATATGGACAAGAAGAAAATGAAGGGCTCCTAAAACAAAGACAACGATCAAAGGGTAAGTAGGTATAAAATCTTAAAACAATTATATATTAAAATTAATTTCAGTCTAATTTTTTATAGAAGGCATTTAAGGATTGTTTTGTTTTTTTTAAAGTGAAGGTATCTGTAGCCTTATTTAAATTCTACAGTGGCTATATGGAATTGTGTGAGAATACAAAATTACTGGACAAATTGTGCAAATAATACATATTCTACTGCGTCCCTACTAAGAACTGGATAATCTTTTTGTGTATTGCATACAGAAACTGTTAAAGATTTTCTTCTTCCAAATTGCATAACTTGAAATGGAGAATTACCTAAAAAAAGAGCAGGAGAGTAGGCTGAAAATACTTTTGCTAGGGAGACTCCTAGTTGTGTGAAAAAAACACTCTATTACAGTAAGGCAACAACCTTGGATAGGGCCTCTAGGTATTGCGATGCAAACAATTACAAGCAATAATACAGTTTGCAATGCAAGTGACAACTTGTACAAAGCAAAATGTACAACTTAAAAATATATATCTAGGACTTCTAGATGTAATGTATATAATACATTTCGAAAGCCAGGTTCTCCTTATATTATTGAAATCAATAATTCTTCTAGTTGTCAATCATATTAGCACACTGAAGCTATATATAATTTTTTCGTATTTGTGTACATGCATGCACACATGCAAACACGTACAGACACACGCACACGTATGTGCATGCACTTATGGGTTAATATGTAAATTTCCAATATGTATAAAGAGTTGATGCCCCAGTGAAAGCTAGGAAAATGCCAGAAGGCTATACCTCTGAAAGCCTATAACTAAGGGTGCACTGATAAGAGATTTTGGGAGCCAATACCAATAGCCAATTTTTAAGGAGGCATATTGGCCGATACCAGTCCGATTTCTGATACAGCTGTGTGCAACCGGTAAGTCTGATGGAACGGGGGTGGGGGAGGGAAATGGGCAGATCAAGGCCCCCACGGGGAGGGAGGGAGTGAGGCTGGGGCTGGGGTAGGTGCTGCCCGACTGAGGTGGGATGGGGCACAGACGGAGCTGTGCACATTTGGGGGATGCAGGGAGAGGGAGCAGCTCCTGCTGCTGTGCGCATACCAGGAGGGCACAGGGGCTGTGTGCCCCCAGATCTGTGTGGGGTGGGGCAGGCTGGGCTAAAGCTGTGGTCTGGGGCTGAGGCTGGGGTTGTGCCGGGCTCTTCCCTAAGTGGGGGAGGGAGGTGGGGAGCTGGGCTGTGCTGTGCTCAGGGTGGGCAGCAGTGGTGCTGGGAGAGGGGCTATGGGGGAGCTATGGTGAAATTTGGGCTGGTTGCAGCCCCCCTGTAGCCCCTCTCCCTGTGCTGCCACCACTTATGTGCAGTGTGGGTCAACCCCACCCCGTCACCAGATAGAGCCCGGTGTGAGCCCTGGCCCCAGCCTGCTGCTGTAGCCTGCCCTGCCCTGCCCTGCCCTGCCCCATGCAGATACAGGGGGCACACGTTCCACCCCTCCATGCCATGGGGGGCACTGATCTGGCTCCCCACTCCTCTTTCCTCTGCTCTCCCCTTCCACCACAACAGACTTACCAGCTGCACGCAGGTCTCATCGCTGCCTGCATGCTCCGCTGTGGCTGCGTGCACACACGGTCATTTATTGGCCTAATTATCGGTCACTTCAGGCTGATTTCTGATATTGCCAGTTGTCTTTATATTGGTGTCAATTCAATATCAGACTGATCTATTGGTGCACCTCTACCTATAACAGTAATTCGCAGCCAGGATGGCAGCAGATCCTTTGAAGGGCTCTGCAGGAAGTTTGAGGAGATAAGGGAGGTGTAAGCAGATAAGAAAATAAAGGCAGGCTTAGGCTTCAGGTTTGAGATGAGCAGGTAAGGGCAGGCTCAGTCTTTCCCTGCCTAGCTGCTCCAGTGCTCCCACTGCCTCCCTGCTCTGCAAGGAGGTAAGCGCTGTAAGAAATGGATTAGTATTTGAAATGAGATGACACTCAATTCACAAATGTTACAGAGGAGTGCTGGGAGTCTGGCAAGGGGTGTCTTGAGTCTGAAAAGGTTGAGAACCACTGGTCTATAATGAAGTGCCTAGAACAAGTGTGTGTTGAGCTAAAACAACAGAAGTTAGACTGGGGCTGTTCTATTCAGTACGGTCAAGATATGGGAAAAATAACTGTCTGTATTAAGGTTCAGAACCTATGTGAAATATTACTTTATTAAAGTAATCCAAGTTTTTAAGTCTGCAGTCATTCTTTTATATGAAAAGGACAAAAATCACAACTCAAAACCATGCAAGAGAAAAAGCACTATTGCTGAAATCTTTTCATATGCATTTAAAGTATGATTGGCCTTGTAATAAAGCATTCGATACAGCTATAATGTCAGGTCAGTAATGCAGGAAGCAAGAAGAATAGTGTTAAATTAGAGAAAATGAAAGATCTGAGGATCAGTTTAGCACTATTACTCATGATGAAAAGTAAAATGAGGTTCATGACCCCATCCACTCTACCTCTACTCCCTGCTCTTTTGTGTCCTTCCTCAAAATGTGCTTCTTCAAGGAATCTCATAAATCCATAGTTTTTCCTCCTCAGAAATGACACATGCTTGTGCTCATACACATACTTTCATAAGCAGAGGAGAAAAGCTGTAATTCTGTCTGAATTTACCACATGACCTTATGTTACGCTTTTGTTTCTCCCCCTTTCCTCCCCACCCACTGTTTGTCACAGATGTTTGTCTTGTCTTTTTTCCTAACCTAGGCCATAAACTCTTTAGTTTCTATTTCTTTTTAAACTGCTATGCACGCTTATGGTACTACATAAATGACAAAGAACAGCAACAATCACCTGTCACTAGCTTGGTGCCAATTTATTTCAGTTCGGAGGGTAAGCTGATCTCTTCAGTAACCAAATACCACTTCACTCTCCCTGGGAGAGCCTTACTAACAGGACCTTCAGCAAGACATTTACCCTGTACAGAAATCCATCTTTGCAATAATAGCTATTAAGAGCCATAAACTAATTGTTGATAATGGCTTACCATTCAGCAGCAGAGAATTTCAGCTATTTCGATAAGAAATATGAATTGAAATTGTCTACTTCAAGACCTCATCACAGACATAGAAAGGTTCATGAAAAGGCTTTGATAAAAGTTACAAAGATGATTATTACTAGTTATAGACTGGGGCCCTCAGAAACAGCTACTCTTCAGCTGAACATTTAATGACCTGCAACAGGAGGGAGCAGAAAAGCTTTAGCTAACGAAATGAGAGGTCTAATCCTGTACTGTGTTCAGCGGCCATCTCCCCATAATTTCGGATGGGGGCTGTGGGTGCTCTGTACCCCAGATTACTGAGAATCTTGCAGGTCTACACCTGGAATATTTGGTGATGTACAACAGTGAAAATGCTCTAAGGCTACAGTGGCTGAGGAAACTTGGCCAGGATCTAATAGGCTTGTAATAGATTATGCAGACAATGGGAGGGAAGAGTCTTCACTTCTTTCAGCTGAAGGAGAGAATGAGTGAGGACAGAAGATTTCTTTGCCTCCGTCTTCCTAAGTAGGGACCAGAACAGCCATCTCCCTGCTGGGCCCCCCTCGGGCCCCAAGGGAGGCACACCTGGGCCACGGGTTAGCGAGAATTTAGTTAGGGAGCTTCTGGAGGGGTTGGATGTATTCAAGTCAGCCGGCCCGGATGAGCTCCATCCTAGAGTTCTAAAGGAACTGGCCAAGGTCATTGCAAGTCCCCTGGCACAACTTTATGAGCACTCGTGGTGCTCTGGTGAGGTACTGGAGGACTGGAAGAGGGCCAATGTGGTTCCCATCTTCAAAAAAGGCAGGAAGGAGGACCCGGGAAACTATAGGCCAGTTAGTCTTACCTCGATCCTAGGCAAGCTGTTTGAGAAAATTATGCTGGCACACATCCAGGAGGGGCCAGCAGGGGACTGCATGCTTATGGGCAACCAACACGGGTTCATCAGTGGCAGGTCCTGTCAGACCAACCTGGTGACCTTCTATGATCAGATCACCAGATCATTGGATGCAGGGGTAGCAGTGGATATAGTCTTCCTGGACTTCTGGAAGGCTTTTGACACTGTCTCTCACCCCCTTCTTAAGAAACTGGAGGGCTGTGGTGTAGACACCCACACAGTCAAATGGGTCGCCAACTGGCTGGAGGGCCGCACCCAGAGGGTGGTAGTGGATGGGTCCTTCTCAACCTGGAAGGACGTGGGCAGTGGGGTTCCGCAGGGCTCGGTCCTCGGGCCCGCACTGTTCAACATCTTCATCAGTGATTTGGACGAGGGGGTAAAAAACACCCTGTTCAAATTTGCTGATGACACTAAGATGTGGGGGGATGTGGGCACACTGGAAGGATGCAACAGGCTACAATCAGACCTAGACAGGTTACAAGGGTGGGAGGATGAGAATAGGATGGGTTTCAACACAGACAAGTGCAAGGTGATCCACCTCGGGAGGAACAACCGGCACCATACCTACAGGTTAGGGAACTCCCCTCTTGTCAGCATGGAGGCAGAAAAGGACCTTGGGGTCATCACTGACTCCAAGATGAACATGGGCCGGCAGTGTGGGGAGGCAGTCAGGAAGGCCAACCGCACCTTGTCATGCATCCACAGGTGCATCTCGAGCAGGTCCAAAGAGGTGATCCTCCCCCTCTATTCGGCACTGGTCAGGCCGCAGCTGATTAGTTCTGGGTGCCACGCTTCAAGAGGGATGTGGACAGCATCGAGAGGGTCCAGAGGAGGGCCACTCGTATGATCAGGAGGCAGCAGGGCAGACCCTATGAGGAGAGGCTACGGGACCTGAACCTGTTCAGCCTCCACAAGAGAAGGCTGAGGGGGGATCTAGTGGCCTGTTACAAACTAGTCAGGGGGGATCAGCAGGCATTGGGGGAGTCCCTGGTCCCCCGAGCACCGCCAGGAGTGACCAGGAATAACGGTCACAAGCTGGTAGAGAGTAGGTTTAGGTTAGATATCAGGAGGCGCTACTTCACGGTCAGGGCGGCTAGGGTCTGGAACCAACTTCCAAGAGAAGTGGTGCAGGCTCCTACCCTGGGGGTGTTTAAGAGGAGGTTAGATGAACATCTTGCTGGGGTCGATTGACCCCAGTACTCTTTCCTGCCATGGCAGGGGGTCGGACTAGATGATCTGCTCAGGTCCCTTCTGACCCTAGAAATAATGAAACTATAAGAAGAGAGCAAGGCTAGAGGCTAGGACGCTCTGATAGAAAAGCTTTCAGGGATTGTCTATATACTATAATTATTCCTATTTTAATTTCATTTTCTGTTTTGTCTTCAAAGGAGGCATAGTACACATGTAATTCAGTGACTGGTTTTGGGGCATTATAAATTGAATGAACACAGCACAGCGCCAACTCTTCAGCAAAGACCTCACTCCTGATCAAATTAAGGCTGGTGCTTTACACAGGGCCTTGTCTCATGGGACAAGAAGCTTAACACATGATTTACTTAGATGGTAGTAAACATCACCATACTGTATCAAGTTAGAATGTGTTCTGAGCAGTCGCACTATAGTGCTTGCTACAATCTCAGTCTGCTCTGAACCCGGCACAGAACTGGAGATCAAAACTGACCCCAGCACCGCATGCCATAGCTTGCTTGTCTACCCATGAAGATGTACAATCCTGCACAAAGAGACTGCACCCCCCCTGCCTTGTGCCCAGCCCTGCCTAGCTCAGGAGCATCTGCCCAAGATGTCCTGGGGTGAGCTGGGTCTCTGCTACTGGTGGTGGCTAGATGGAGATACAAGAGAGGTGAGCCTGGGAGAGGGTGTTGCTCTGTTGCTGTTGCTCTTTTGCCAGATCATTGGTGCTGGCAGCCTTGAACTGAGTGTGTTGTAGTGCAGGGCATGAGATTGAGAATCCCAGTTCCAGCCCTACAGCTTGCTGGAGCCTGTTCAAGACTCCTGTGTAATGCCAGGCGTGCAACTGAAAATCAACTAGGTGTTTATCTTGGCTCTGACTCTGTGCTGGGGCTGGGGCTAGTTCAAAAGATCAATGCAGTGTGATGGCTAAGACTGACAGTCCCAGCCCCTGCATTACACTGGCATCTTGGAACTTGAATTTTCTATGTGGAATGGTCAGATGATAACTGAATGTGTATTACGTAATACAATCTGGAGAAACTTCTCTTGGAAAAAACAAGAATAACTTTGCTGTGATGTGGTCACACTTAGCTTATGTTTTACTGCTGAACACTTGGACACTTGCATGTTAGGTGTAGTTAGCACATCCTAAGTGTAACGTGCGATATGGCCCTAACTATTGATGATTTGTACAGCAACATGAACCCAAGACCAAGGTCCGTGGAGGATGATACCCGTAATCTTCAGTGACTAAATCAGTGGATTCTGGAGTAAATCTCTCCTCTCCCCTCCAATTTTCACCTTACACTATCTATTTCCTATCTTATCCTTACTGACTAGAGTCAAGGGGCTCAAGCCCACACCTACGAATTATGGGCCCCATAATTTGGCAGTATTGTTCAATTGTCTGCACCCTCAAAAGGCTACAGCAACTGCACCGGAGCATGCAAATAATAGCCTTCAAAGGCAGGCTACAAAGGGCATCTATACACAATATGCTCTTGCAATGTCCAACTTTACTTTAAAAATTGTACCCTCCACATACCCTATCTCCACCCAAACAGATGGGTTTTCCATTCCCACCATTAGCTGCCCACCTGCCTTGCAGTATCTTCCAAGAGAAGCAATTCTCCCTTTCCTATTCAGTAAGTCTCCCATTCTGATATATAACAAAATGACACTACCATGACTCAGTTTTAGCTTTTTGCATTTTTTTCTTAGCTGGTAAGCGTGTAGGAGACTGATTCAAAACAGAATCAGTCTGCTGAAACTGAGGAAGATACAACAAGGAGAATTTGTAAGCAGCCGACCCACTGTGGCCTGTTAACCATTAAGAAACAAGAATGTAAATATTAAGTAGGATGACTGGCATCAATATTTAATTAATGGATGAAAGCAAAGATACCATGCCTTGATGTGGAGAACAGTGAGGCTCCTGCTGAGGCAAGAGTGATTTATTTAGAAGGTGTTGTCTTATCCTGCGCTGTGCATGGGGATATAGGAGGGGCTTTCTTGTAGCATTTACCATAAGCTGGAAGGAAAGCAAAAACCGTATGAAGGAAAGTGGTAATAAACTGAAAATAATAAGAACAATTGTTTAACCAAAGTAAACAGGAAGTGAGATGTCTGAATTACAACAATGCATTACAGAGGAAGGAAAACTGGGCTGGGACATCTTGTGCCAGTTCACAGCTGAGAATCTTGATGAGAAAGCTACTTACGTCTGACCAGTCTGCTACTTGGGCACCTCAGCCCCAGTCCATTCTTTGCATTGCAGCCCTGGCTATGGCTAGCTCTGGCAGCTTGCCTGGTGTCTGAAGATCCCTTTCTTATACACTGTATTCTCCTCACTCATTGTGGGGCACCTAGCTGAGGGCTGAGTGTGTTCTGGTAGGAGCCTGGTAGGGAGGTGTTGCAATTTCTAAGGAATTTTGAGGATTTAGCTGTAGAATCCACAATGTACAATAGCACAGAACAGGTATCGATCGTAGGAACACAAGCTTCTGCTAGTAATCATGTACTGGGGGACCTATCTCCTGGAGTCAGGGAGTTATTCTAGTCTCTATGCCCATTCAGTCCTTGGTATCTTTTGAGCCTGCCAGGAGTGATGGAAATTTCCAAAGAGATTTTTGTGATGTAGATAGTGACCCAGATTCTTGAAACAGAAAACCTTTATAGTGTTGTTGAGGGAGGAGTAAAATAACCGAACTTGGGAGTTCTCTGACAAGCATCCTCCCAGCTGTCAAGCATCCTCCTAATATTTGGCCTTTATCCGAGTTCTTTCCTAATTACTAAAACCCTGTTTGCCCCATGGTTAATGATGACAAGCCCTGCCCAAGATGCCCTTCCTGCCAACAATTTCCTATCTGTGCTGGCTGCCAGAGGTGCTCCATTGACTGTCAATGTCCATAATTATTTTTTTATAGATGCCATTTCACCCATTACTTAGGCGCAGTCATGCCTGAACACTGTACAATACACAATACAATGATTTAGGACAGGGAGTCAAACACTCTAGAGGCAATTAAAACACGTGGGGTAATTTTAGAGAGACAGAATGTAATTACTGATGGTGGAATTAGGTTTGGATATATAACACCTTATTCACTTGTGAAAAATGCCAGAGGATTTTTTTAAATGAGATTTTCAATTTAGGTGTTGAGCTGCTATCAATGCTTAGATGATAAGACTACAGTTTGATGGGGTATGACTGTAAGAACAGATGTATATTGTGAACTGATCTACTGTAGTAGAGCAATTAGATGCTACAAGAGGACTAATGAGCAAGTAAAAGAGATATATAAGATATCCCCAGGGCAAAAAAGTAAGAGAGATTCTGTAATAATTTAGCAAACACTTGTAGATAACAAAATTGTGGTTATGGGTGACTTGAGGCATGAAGTACTGGAGAAGAAGAAATTAAAGCTCTGATAAATTAATGTTCCTTGAACAAATGTGCTGCTAGGCATAATGCATTTTAAAGGACAGGGTAATTAGGAAACTGGAACTGGTATTAGTAGGACTTCTGGGATCTAACCTCAGTGGCATGACTAAATTTAATAGTGTTCTGATCATCAAAGCCAATTTCATCATTCTGACTCTGGGAAAGTTAGAACTGAAGAATGAATGTGCAAAACAGGTTAGTTATCCATAACAAAAAGTAGGCATGAATCAGGTTTAAAATATCCCATTGTCTCTGAGGGTCAGCTCTGCCAGGGGACTTAGTGCCTAATGGCCTTATTTAGCACCTAAGTCCAACTTGAGGTTCTACAAAGATCCTCTAAACACCAGTTCAGCTACCTCTAATCTTGGAGGTGCCTACAATTCTGCTGCTAATGTTTCCTGGGTATCTATGTTTGCACCGAGGTGCTGATGCTCCTGACCTCTTGAAGCCCTAACTTTCACCTAAGCCCTGATGAGATTGTCAAATTAGATACTCTCTCATCTAACTCATGGATGACATCTAATCCTGTAAACTGTTTTAGAGTGTGTGTAATTCGGCTAGAAACTGTGGATGGGACATTATGGGCTGACTGTGTTTTTGTGCAATTTAATGTGGGTACAATTTAGGAACACAGGCACAAGTCAGAGATCTACAAAATCCTGTTTAACTGTGTCTAAAATTTCTGCTGCTGCAGAACTGCCCACTATCTTGGCTGAGCTGAGTGTCTTTGGTCCCTGCCTCCTGCTTAAGCCCTTTTGGCACCTAAATTCTGAAATAGATTCAGGGACTGATCTGGTAGGCATGCTGAGAACATGCCTAACCCCCAGCAACAGCACTGAGTTCAACCCAAAGCACAGCAGTCACTGAGCAGCCAGGGGCAGCAAGCGGGGCAGTTTGCAGGTCAGCTTGCTGCCCCCTCCTAGAAGGGAAATCTTTAGGTAAGCTTTTAGTGTAAGTAGCTAAAACTCAGCAGTTAGTTTACAGGGGAGTTAGATAGGGAAAGTCTGCCTGAAAAAGGGGCAGGAAGAGAGAGGCAATTGATTAAAAGACCCAAAGAAATGTCTGGAGGACATTGCAATGCCAGAACCACTGTCAATGCCAGCTCTTCCTTTGCTTTCACCTGTGAGGTCTGTCCAGGCAGGACTGTTTACTTTCAAGGCTTCCACCCAGGTCCTGGTTTCATGCTGTGGAGTTTGCAGCTTGCAGATTCCTTCCAGTGACAGCTAGGTAGGGGAGTGCCTGCAATGTGAGTGGTGCCTCCTGGTGGTGTCCCTTGGGAAGCAGGCAAGAGAGCTACAAGAGGTGATGTTAAAGCTCTAAAGCACCCTCTGCCATGTTAACATTATTGATTTGATGCTGGATGAGACCTCTAGGACTATGGAGGAAGGATTTTCAGAGGTAGCGCTAAGGAGGGAAGAGGACAAGGACTCCCAGGAAGGTGGAAGCTGGAAGCTTGTGATCTCTGGCATCAAGCAAAACTCTTCATCTCCATCTGTAGCAGTTTGCTTAGAGAACAGATATGGAGGCCTAACAACAGAGAAGGAGGAGCAAGAGCACATTCTGTTGGTGGAGAGAGGCTAGGCCAGGCATCCCCAAGGTTGGGAGGATCAAGATCACTGCCACTGAGAGGAAGCAATGGGTGGTAGTGGTAGGACCTTCTGTGGGGGACAGAGACATCCATCTGCTGGCCTGACCTGTTGTCTCAGGAGTCCAAATCCAAGATGTCACAGAAGGATTACCAAGACTTAGCGGCCCACTCTGACTACTACCCCATGCTGCTCATCCATGTGGACACCAATGATACTGGCAGGGGTGACCCAGAGCAGATTAAAAGTGGCCAAGGGGCTCTGGGTGCAAGAGTGAAGGGAATAGGGGCTCTGGTGGTCTTCTCCTTGATCCTTCCAGTCAAGGGAAGGGCTTGGGTAGGTGCGGATGTGGATGCATCCTGCAGATCAATGCCTGTCTGCACAGATGATGATCCCAGCTGGGCTTTGGCTTCTTTGATCCTGGGATGTTGTTCCAAGAAAAAAGACTGGTAGGAAGATAAGAGATCCATATGACAAAGAGCGGGAAGAGCATCTTCATGGATGAGCTTGCAAACATAGTGAAGAGGGCTTTTGCCAGGGGATGGAGACCAGGCCTGGAGGTAAGAGGGGAAACAGGTGTGCACAGAGCCTGAGAAACAAGTAGGACAAACTGGAAGTCCTTGCACAGTCACAGAACTACGATGTGATTGAAATAACAGAGACTTGGTGGCATAGCTGTCATGACTGGAGCACTGTCATGGATGGGTATAAACTGTTCAGGAGGGACAGGCTGGGGAGAAGAGGAGCAGGAGTTGCGCTTCATGTAAAAAAGTCATTTGATTATTCAGAGCTCCGGTGTGACACCTGGAGACAGATCTATTGAAAGTCTCTGGGTTAGGGTCAGAGGGAAGAGCAACAAGGCTGATGTCATGGTGGGTGTCTGCTATAGACCACCAGATGAGGTGTTGGATGTGGTCCATAACATGAGATCCCTCCTGAGCATGTGCACACTGATTAGAACCTTCCCACCGCTAGAAGAGCTGAACTTTCCTCCTTGAAGTCAGTGACCCACTTACGTGTGGGGAGCCCGTGCAGTAGCTTGCGTGGTCCAGTTGAGTGCCGTGTGCTGCACCTGAGTGCCAAGAGCACAAGAGTAGGCTGTCGTGTGCACATGAGTATGATTGGTGAGAAGAATGACTGACACATGGTGTGATTTTGGTGAGTGTTTAAGGAATCCTGAGGCGTGATTTGGAGTGCAAATGGAATATGGATGCTTGAGAGTACTCGAGGTTTGAACGGTGTGCCAGCTTACTTGGTTGGTGATCACACCTGAGTGTCTGAGGTGTATAAGCAGAGACTGTAGCAGTGAGAGAGAGATGGATGGCCTATTGGATTGGATTATAATTGGATACTTACTTGTAAAAGCATTATTGGATCAGGACCTTGATCTCCAGTTGAACTGGTAATTATCACCTTTCCCTCGCTTTCGGTCTGAGACCCTCTGAGGGAAAAGACTGAGGGCCTGGCTGTCACTCCAGCTCAGGGAGCCTGTGAAGGCCCTTTGCTGGTTATGGTACAGTGCAGTTAACCAGTGTGTATAGTTAATGTTACTTTTCCTAGTGTTAATCTTGTTTTTGTTGTGATCGTGAGTTTATAGTATACTTTTGAACTTTACTGGAGCCCCTGTGTATTTATAGGGTATATGAGGGTGGGCTGTAGCTGTATGTATATCCTTGACCCCAAAATCCATCGCTAACGGTGATAACACATGAAAGGCCCTGGCTGTCTGAGGAGGCCTAACAACCCTCCGCCCCTTAGATTTCTCATAGGTGGTCAGCATCCAGGGCACCCAGTGGTGTCTGCCTTTCAGATTGGCGTCCTTGGGTGGGCATGAAGTGGTTAATTTTTGGATTTTTGTAATTTGGACTTTTGTGCTAAGATCGTACTGTGGTGTGGCAGTCCGGGGGACATTTGACCTGAGGAGGGGTCACCACACACAGGGTATTTTTGCTAAGATCTTTTTTGAGGGGGGGTACACCAGTCTGTTTAGTTTGTTGGATTTGAGATATGCTTTTGGAGTGGCTCACAGTAGTAAGTTGTGCCTTGTCACTAGAGAGACAGAGAAGCAGGATGCGCCATTGCATCTAGCAAGCACTTTTGGTGTCTGAGTCATGTGCAGTGAAGCTGCTATTGAAATGGATGGCTCAGCAATGGTGGCTGAGGCCAGAGGTCCAGGGGAAAGTGCTATTGAGGTTTTCAAGGCGTGAGTGGAACCCCGCTTCAGGGACAAACATGCCTGGAAGTTCCCTGCCAAGAGATTGATATTTTGGAAAGAGAACAAGTTGATGGATAATGAATTGGCATATGAAAAATTATACGAGAGATGGCAGGCATGGTTCAGCAAGAAGAAAAGGGATGAGAAGGCTGGTATTAAAGCAGCCACTCTAGGGTTGTTTACATGTATGTGAGAATTGGCTGACAAAGCTAGGAAAGAGATGGGTTTGGTAAAAACCCTAAGGGATAAAATCATAGCGCTTGAACAATGTAGGCAGAACAACACTGAGCGCCAACAGGCAAAGGTCCAAGCTCTGCAGGGCTCTGCCTGGAGGGACGCTAAGGAAATCATAGCGCTTAAGGAAGCTTTAGAGGTGGCTAAAAAGGAGATTAGATTAGAGGCAGACACAAAAGACCATTGGAGACAAGAAGCGAAAGATCTGGAAGCTGCATTCCACATAACACGAAGGCAGCATATACAGGAGTTGTCAGAGTGTGCCGCTGTTGTTACACAGGAAATGCCACCATGCCATGATCTATGTGAGAGAAGGATTTTGGACTTGAAAGGCCAGTTTCAGATTTATGAAAAGAATGGTGCTGAATTCAAGGGGCAGCTAAGAGTGTACGAAAGAGGGTATTGGGCCCATCCATGCAGGGCCAAGGAAGGAGACAGAGAGCTCCAATGATTTGATTTCCTCATGTGATGACAGCACTTTTAGCTTAAAAAGTGGGAATGCTGTATTGAAAGTTGTTGAGACACAGCCTAGTGCACCTGCTGCTCCGGAGGAGAGGGCACCAGTGGCCCCCATTCGATTCAAAGAGGTGGTTAGGCTAGGGGCAAGGGGGGGGGGTAATACAGTGGATACAACCATCATCCCTTTTACGCCCGAACAGGTTAGAGCAGCAGGGAAGCGGACTGGGCCACTTTGAAAGGATAATGCTGTTGAGTGGTTGACCAAAATGGCCATGATAGGGGAGAGTGCTGATTACACATTGGCTGATTTAGTGAAGATTGTACAAGAATGTATGGAAAGCAAGGATTTTGCAGAATTACCTTTGGCCATCAGGAATAGGCAAGCCCTGAACAGTGTGGCTATTAGAGATGAAATTTTAAAGTTATTCTTTCCCATGGAGTCAGTTATTGTGCTGTTCCATAATGAAAAACAGGCCAATGGGGAATACCCTGAGGCCTATGTGGAAAGGAAAAAAATATTGTTCGTAGCCACAGGGCAGATATGACTTTGATGTGCCTGAATTTAGGCACCCGTTAGTTAAGGGTTTCAAGGCTCAGTTGAAAACTTACTTAGGAGGTGGCATTAAAAATGCTCCTTTAGATGAAATTATGAACCAACCTACAGAGGGATACGAGTTTGAAGCAAGCAGGGGTCTGGAAGTGAGAGTGCATACCAGAAAGAAAAGGTGTTTAGGAAGTGACCAGACCATGTGTGTTTTGATGACACAGGTGACAGCACAGGGAGTAAGAGAGTACTGCAGGGATGGCAGCTGCACATTAATGCTGTGAGAGTGTCTGACAGATTTAAGCAGCAGCTGCCAGTCAGAAATAGGGATTTTGGAAAAGCGCAGAGCAGCAAAGTGCATCCCAGAGAGATAGAAACAGGAAATAAAGGTTATCAAAAAAATGAGAAATGGGAGTTTTGTCCCTCTCGTTTGGACTTCAGAGATTCCGTATGGAAGGAATTGTTGAAATATACCAGTAGGGAAGTTATCCATGGCCTTCCCACCATCCAACTGCTAGAGCTACTCACTGAGTATAAAAAGCAGAATGTTTCTAATGGCAAAGACACCTCTGAAGGCAGACAATCAGAGTTCAGACTGAGACAGCCCGGCACTACCTGGTTCCCAGCTTACAATATCATTTGGCACTATTGCATTACGATAGCTGGGGGTGTCCTACTGTTTTAGTTTCTTTTGAGGATGATTTTAATACAGGAGTGCTGTGGCACAAACAATGTATGCTAATTGACAGAGGTGCCATGTATAGTTTGGTCAGTAATGACAGAGAACCATTCTCTAAGTGGATACCAGCTTGAGATATGATATTATAAGGCTTTGATGGCTCAGAACAGAGGGTAGGGTTCACTACTTCGAGAAGGGCAAAGATTGGATCCCAAATTGGAGAGTTCTGTTTCGGTTTGTTCAAATTGGGTGAAGTGGGGATCTTGGATAGCGATATCATGTGGAAGTGGGGAATGCTTGTGGATTTTCTTAATAAGGTTCTCAGGATCACAAGAAGCCCAAATCAAATGATGGTTATCTCGACACAGGTTGTGCAGCTGTGAAAACTGCAGAGGTGTTGACCTTCCCAGAGCAGGAAGGGGATATAAAGATGTTGGCATTAATTTTAAGCAGGTGTGGGCAACACACAAGCTCCAATGGGGAAAAATTGACGTCTGCATGAAGGTGAAAGGAAAAGACCTGAGGCCACAGCAGCAATACAGGTTTCCTCGGGAAGCGGAGACAAGCAACTGGGAAATGATCAAGGCCTGCATGGAGCAGGAAGTGTTGATAGAGACCCACAGTTTGGTAAACAGCTCAATATGGCCAGTGATGAAGGCTGACGGAGTGACTTGGCGGTTGACTGTAGACTACTGGCAGTTAAACTGAAGCACTCCGGCCCTGGCAGCTATTGTGGCCAAACATCCGGAGGTGCTGGTGAGTATCGCCCATGAGGTGACTTGGTTCACTGTACTTGATCTTGCCAATGCCTTCATTGCAATTCCTGTAAACCCTAATCACTTGTATAAATTTGCTTTTACATTCTGTTCCAAGCAATTCACCTTCACTAGGCTCCCTCAAGGGTATCATAACAGTCCATCACATTGCCACCAGTATGTAGCGCGGATGTGGAAACAGCTGCCAGAGCGACAAAGGAAAAGTCATCTCCTATGTTGACGACATCCTGGTAACTGCAGCATGAAATGAGGAACGCATGGCCCAATGTGACTACCAGATCAACCATTCAAGAAGGAAACTATTCTATAGTGTACCAAATGGATAAGGAATGTGTTTGTGTCAATATAGCATGCATAGAATTGAAGTTAATAATTGGTTTAAATATAAGATATATTGGTATAATGCCACTTTTTGTATATGCAATGTAAAGAGCATCCAGTGGTGTGACTTTGAGTTAAATCTACATGATTGGCTATCTAATGTAAACACAGTTAATTTAACTATGTTTAAAGCTTTGGAAACAGTTCCCCGAGGGATGTCAATGAAAGTAGTCCAGGAATTGTTGCAACATCCAGAATTGGTCAGCATGCTGAAGGAAAATGAGAAAAGAGCCAAACAATTGATCATTGAGGTCTCCCATGATAACGAACAAATTATGAAAATTTTGAGTAAGGTTGAAAAACTAGGGAGCCATTGCTGGGATGGTCTCCTACAGCAACAGGTGTTTTAAATGTAATGTTACACCACATAGTAATATTGATTGTATGTGAAGTTATTATGTTGATCTGCATGATTGGGATGTGGTGTGCTGGCATACTCTATAAGAGAATGAAAGCTTAAGTGAAAGAGGAATGAACAGATATGACACACTCTGACTTACCTGGAATTGATGCGGCATATGGACTTGGATTACTAAACAAATGAACCATATGGATGCAACATCAGGACAGCTGTGGGTCTTGAGAACAGCGCTGTCCTAGGTCATCGTCTACCAGGTGTTGCCCACCTGGGCATTGAGCTAAGAGGAAGCCTGTGGCCCAAGATATCATCCGCTGATACTTATAGATACTGATGGGATGGGATCTGTACACAACCCATCATAGGAGGGTGAGACGGATGAGACTTTCTTCAGACAGTTAGCGGAAGTTTCCTGATCGCAAGCCTTGGTTCTTACAGGGGATGTCAATCACCCTGACATCTGCTAGGAGAGTAATACAGCAATCTAAAGGCAATCCAGGAAGTTTTTGGAAAGTGTTGGGGACAACTTCCTGGCGCAAGTGCTGGAGCAACCATCTAGGGGCTGTGCTCTTCTCAACCTGCTGCTTGCAAACAGGGAAGAATTGATGGGGAATTAGTGGATGGTAACTTGGGCAGCAGCAATCTTGAGATGATCGAGCTTAGGATCCTGAGGAAAGGAAGGAAAGCAGCAGAGTAAGGAGCCTGGATGTCAGAAAAGCAGACTCCGACTAACTCAGGGAACTGATGGGCAGGATCCCCTGGGAGGCCAGTCTGAGGGGGGAGGGGCTCATGAGAGTTGACCGTGCTTTAAAGAAGCCGGAATAAGGGTTCAGGAAGAAACCATCCTGATGTGCAGAAAGATTAGCAAGTATGGCAGAAGACTAGCTTGGTTGAGCAGGGAACTCTTCAGTGAGCTAAAACACAAAAAAGCAAGCATATAAGAAGTTGACACTTGGACAAACAACTAGGGAGGACTATAAGAGTATTGCATAGGCATGCAGGAATGCAGTCAGGAAGGCCAAAGCTTAACAGCTGACAGTGGCAGAAGAACAGGTTAGGAACTATTTAGAAAAGCTGGATGTGTACAAGTCCATGGGACTGGACACGGTGCACCTGAGGATGCTGAGGGAGTTGACTGACGTGATTGCAGAGCCACTGGCTGTTATCTTTGAAAACTTATGGTGATCAGGAGAGGACCTCGATGGTTGGAAAAGGGCTAATATAGTGCCCATCTTTAAGAAAAAGGAGGAGGAGGATCCAGGGAACTATGGACCAGTCAGCATCACTTCAGTCTACAGAAAGATCATGGAGCAGATCCTCAAGGAATCCATTTCTAAGCACTTGGAGGAGAAGGTGATTAGAAATGGTCAGCATGGATTCACCAAGGGTAAGTCATGTCTGACCAACCATATTACATTCTCTGAGGGAGGTGACTGACTCTTTGGATGCGGGGAGAGACAAGGCTTTTGATATGGTCTCCCACAACTTTCTCACCATGAGGTAAAATTCCTTCCTGAACACAAATCTGGTGATTGCTGTGAACCCTGGCAGTAGGGCAACACTTTCAAAGTAGGGATTTCTAGGTTATAGATCAAGTAGGTGCTTTGGCACACCCCAGTCAAAACCTCCAGCCTTGGCTGTAGCCAACACTCAGTGCTTCTGAGGCAGGAGGCTCTTCCCACGCTGCTGCACCTGTCGGTACAAGAGGGGGGAAACTTCCTTTCCAGTCCCATTTGGCAAAGCCCAGAAGCATGTTAAAATACCAAACATCCTCTACTATGTTTTGCAACTTGGTGAGAGTAAAGAATTTGTGCCCTATTCTTTCTGTTGTCCTTTTCCCTCCATGAACTTAGCTCAGCCCTTTTAAGTTTACTTTGTAACTAAACTGATTGTGGAGCTGCTTCATTCTTCTGGATCTTTCCCTGACTTGAGAGAGGATATTTTGTACCTGAAAGCTTGTTTAACATCTCTCCCAACTAAAAAGTTGGTCCAGTGAAAGATATTACAGAGCAAATATTGCTTTTTTTCATATTCCCTGGACCGTCACGGCTATAACACTGTGTTGACTGGGAGTGGCCAACCTGCAGCATGACTGCCACAGGTGGCTTGGGTAGCCTTTGTGTGAGACATATGCATCAGACTGGGGAGGGATAAACTGGTTACCAATTGAAGCACGACGCTTAAAGCACAACATTTGACTAGACCCAATTTTTTTTCTCTTAATGAGAGAAAATTCTTTGTGCAATGGTTTTGAGCAGATGTATGCTAGTAGTGTTTCTCAAACTGTGTGACACGCCTCCCTTGGGGCCAGGGCTCCAAATATTCCTGGCCAAGCTCAGACAGCAGTGGCAATTGGCAATGGGGGAGCAGTGGTGGTGGAAGCAGTGGTGCCAGTGGGAGGAAGCAATGGCCTTGGTGGTGAGGGAAACAAGGGGAAAATGCAGCCCTATCAGAATACATTGCCCAGTGTTGAGTGGAGGTTCCCTATATGATGTATGGGGGAGTGATAGGCACCTCAGCAGCCAGTTTACTGAGCTGTGAGCCACATGAGTAGCCAATAAGAAACATTGAAGACATGGGGGTGTTACTTGAGTTAAACTGTCCCCTGTGGCCTTCAGAATTAACAACTTCTAACAATGAATGGGTTCAGCTAATACTGCTATTTTTCTGTCTGTTTAGCATGTGAAAGTTTTAATTGTGGCTGAAGGGGTTAGGAATTAAAGTTTAAATTCTACAGAGCTCCTCAAAAACTGATTGGGTTATGAGGGAACATTGCACCACCGTGTGATAGCTTGATTCAACCCATATGTATCGTGTGGAAGACCTGCAGTATTTCACGTTCAGGATCCCTTAGCTTCTAGGCTAATCAATTTCTTATAAACTAAGGATAGAGAAATTTCTTTTTAATTGAACTTGAAACATTTTGTCCACTTCCTATGAGTGACTTTTTCTGAACTTTTGTAGATGTCTCCTTCACCGTACATAAATTACTCTTGCCTCTCAAGGAGCCTGTTGGTTAGTTATTACTGAAACAAAAATGAAATAAAACAAATGATTAAGGAATCTGGGTTTTTGATTATGCTGCTCACCACTGTTCATGAATATTCAACTGTGCAACTAACTGCAACTGGGACTTAAACAGCAACGCTATACCTAGACGTAGTGGCAAGCAGCATTTTCCATTTAGTGACTCACAAATGTTATTACCTCTGAAGTAGATAATTTTTTACTTTTTGATCAATTCTTATAATCACAAATATTATTAGTAATGATTATCTTATCTTTCTGTATGGAAAAATACCTATGAATATACAATCTAGGTCTATAAAGAGCATGAATGCAGTGGTTTATGAGTATTTATTAAATAAAATGAAGGCTTTTAGGCAGTTTAAAATATGGATGGATCAGGATTAAAAAGAAATATGATTTGGTATAGTCAAGAGAGCCTAGTTAATCTTTGCAATTTGGTCTAAGGCAAAACTACTTGATGCTATCTCTATACTAGTGGCTAATTTGTACTCAGTGCTCCCAGTAACGCTTGTGGAAGGTTAGCATCAGAATGATTGCAGGATTGAGTTCTGAGAGCCAGGTCTTCCAACATTAAGTCAGCTGTATTTAGATCAGTCATTCCAGATGTCCTGATCCTACCAAGCCAAACTGTGCATCTCTAGTAAGGGTAGCAGACTCCTGTAGAACTCTGCTTGGTTGTTGGGTTGACCTTCAGAAATGAATCAAGGCCTTAGACTTCAGAGGGCAGCACATGGCTAATGTACCAAAGAAGTGATGCCTATTTCTTGGGCTGCCCTTGACAAGGGAGGGTATATTATTTTTATGTGAATAATGGCTACAGGCTAGGGCTCTATGAGTTTAAGATAATTTGAGGCAGACTGAATCTAACAAAATATGGTGTGTCATCTTTTTATTCTAAAAATAAGGTTCTTTTCTAACAAATTAGACCCTATTAAATATTGTGCTTTTTACAAGATACTAAAAAAGACAATTTAAAAAGACTATCTTGAAAACAATCCATCTAAGCATAATAAAAGGCATCAGGTATGGGATATTTTATGAAAATGTTTAATTCAACTGTTTCTTTGGAATGTAGTAGTCATAGTTTGGAAATTTAAATTACAGTTCAGTTCTATGTGTTTTTATGCTACTCCGTGTCTGAGAATACAAATGTCATTTAAAGTTAAGGCTTCGCTGTTCATTTTGAAACAACAGTTTACAAGTGTCATATTGTCATAGAAAATAAAATTTCTGTAAAAAAAATTTGCACAAAATCTTATGATGGTACAAAACATGAAGCAATAATATACCAGTAAAATTAAATCATTTTACTACAGAAGATTTTTTTATAGTTTTTCAATAAAGAAAAAATATGTTATTTTACACTTTAAAAATTATGAAACAATCTAAAACAATATAAACTGAACATTTTGTAACACTGCCTTTACAAATTAATAACTTTATAAACATATTTTTTAAATATATTTCTCAGTGCAAGATACTTTTCAATGTAAAGTTGCAGTATCATTTTTCCTTTATTGAAGGGCAATTTTCATTCCATTACCTTCAGAGAAACCAAATCTTCATTGCTCTGTATGCCTGAAGACTGTAAGGGAGATATTTTTTTTCTTTAATTTGTTAGGATCAATTGTTTAAAAAAAAGCAAAAAAGCTTCCCCCCAAATTTAAATTGGACCAAGAATGGACATTGATCTGAAATCCACTGAAATCAGTGGAAAAGCTTCAGTAACCTCAGATCAGGCCCATGCACCAGGGTTTCCTCTTAAAGGCAACCCATGTGTGTTGCTCCCATTCTGTTTAATAGAATAAATATGTTTTCATCTAAAGGAGAACAGACCCTAAGCAATTAAATTATGATACTATGATACAAGTGCAGTAAAAATAATCTTCTTTGGGATAATTCACTAGCTGTCTTCTTACTCACGTGGCCGGGTTGTGGTATCAGGTACGTATGACTGAAAATCCAGGCTCCGCTGACATCATTGAGAGTTCTACTGTTTATTTTAAGGAGGCCAGGATTTCACCCTCAAACCTGACTTCTGAGGGTATTCCAGCTTTTCAGATCGTTTTGAAGGACTCCATAGTATCATTAACTAATAGTTTGCTTTTTCCATTGTGACTTAGTAAAAAATCTTTCATTTTTTGACTACTGCTAACACGTAAGATGTTATATGGTGGATTGAGATTGTATTTAGTTTTATCCCTGCATGAAGATACTGCATAGTGTCCTATGGGAGCAGCCCTGGAGAAAAACTTTATCTTCCCTGATTCAGCATTGCTCCAAGGAGGAATTAAATTACTGCAGCACTTTCCATGCTCTCACTTGCCCCAGTGTCTTTCTGTTGGCTTAACTCCACTGGAGCTTTTAGTATATTGTGGAAAATGTGGAGTTAAGCTTCTCTACTTCCTTCCCTCTTCATCCACTCCCCACCAATCTGCTAAAGGGGAAGGGAAGAGGTCCTAGGAAAGCAGCTCTCCCATCTTCCCCAAAACTGGTGATCGGTCATGCCAGGAAGGAGATGGAGGAGTGGGTTTTAAATGTCTTTGCTTACCTGCACGGTAGCACAGTTGTGCCCTCCATAGCTAACTTCTTACCTTGTTGGACCAGCTACATAAGCCATTGATTTATTATGCCAATAATTTATTTAAAACATTGGAAATTGGCACTTCAGTTGTCAAGCTCATTCTTTATGAATCTTTTTTTTACATTTTTCATCCAGTTGTATCAATCACTAACTTCACAAAGTGAACATACAAGGAAGCTGTATGCTCTAGGGATAGTATTGTTTATTCTCTTGAAAACTGTGAGAAAAGCACCTAGACTAAAATTGCTTCCTTGATATAACCTGACCGTAATCAATATGTCGCTGCACATTTCAGGTACCCTCAGTACCCATGAATAACTCTGATTAACATGGATATGATCCTGATTAGTATGAATAGACAGACCTCAAGGAGACCACAGAACCCTCTCTTGGTTGAAAGTAGAGGGAAAAGGATCATTTCTATCTTTGAAGGCAATCTTTCAATAAGGAAATTCTTAATTATTTTCCTAAATGTAAATACCTATTAATAGGCATCTGGGTAAAAGTAAAAGAGATTTTTCATAACTTAAGGAAAAAAGATACTGTCACTTTATGCTGTTAACAAGAAACCCAAAGTTCGACTTTGGAGGGTAAAGTTAAGAATTTTCCCTTATTTTTTAACACAAATCTAGTAAAATCTTTTGCCATTACCAGCAAGTTAAAGCTGCAGTTTTCTTTCCTTGACAATGGCAAATGTTTATGCAATCTACTCAGAGAGAAAGAGAAAGAGAGAGAAAAGAGTTTACATTTGAAAATACATTCTATATGAAAGAACAATAAAAGAGAATATTGCAGCTTTATACAAAAGGGTCAACAGACATGAAATTGAAATACAGAAAGCAGAACATTCGAGCCAAGTTGTCAAATTTGATTAGCCCTTGCCTTGTGGAGGCTATTTCTTACACTAAAATATACTCTCTTAGTCAGTGAGCCACCAGAGTATGATTAAAGACAAGGGCTTTAACTGGAGGGAAACAGAGTTGTAGCTAATGTTAACACAATGAGAAGCAGTACAAACTAAAAGGCACTTGAGAGGACATACACTAGCCAGTGCCAAGGACTTTTGTTTTGATTATAGGCAGTACACTCAGTTGCCAGTTGTGTCTAATGATGGCACATATTCTTTTATGGAATTCACAAGCACGAAGTTTAGTACAACACTGAAAAACATCAATAAAATTTGACTGTATTGCTTTGTAAACAGAGCTGACACACCATATCGGTACTGAGGCTACAGTACTTTTCAAAAACACCCTAACCTTCTTTGCCTATGCACAACACGAGCAATTATACACAAATACAGGTGCAGGAGTCCACTTGCTGTTACTCTGATTATTTTCTGGCCACTAGGCTACAGACAGCATGTCCATCAAAAGGACCCCACTGAATACACTTTGTGACAGCATCTTGGATTTTGCACAGTAAAAATAAATCTATCCATAAAAGAAAACCAAGAGAGAGGGAGAGAAAGAAAGACAAAATGAACTGTAAGTCATCATACTTGGTCTCAACACCAGCATTTGATTATTTCAAATGAAACCAACAGAAAAAGCAGACTGTACATGATTCAGATTAACACAGATTGTTGTCCATGTTTATTGGTTACACCCATTGAAGCTCCTGAGAAAAGCCTGGCTCAGTGTCATCAACGCACTTTTCAGCCTGTACAGTAAAAGATCAACAGTTCCCAGCACAATCAAGTCATGTCCTTCCATTCCAATTCTCTGACACTTCTTTAGTTACTTTATACCTTCATGCTTCTGAGTAAGAACTCTGTGTGTTTAGTTTATCTTTTTTCAATTTAACGCCATCCACTAGTTCAAAATTGTAATTCTCCAGTGCAGATAAGTTCCTGTCTGACATCCCATTGTGCCAACAGGCACAATAAAGAACAACTCCACAGATGGCTCCTAACAGCACACCCAATGCACTCATGGCTATAATAGTAATAAGAATAGGGTCTAGGGTCTTCAGCACATTGCCTGGCTTCCTGGAGATGTTATCATTATATTCATCCCTTTCTACAGGATACGAAGAAGTAAATCCTGAAATGGAATAAAAAATTGCAACATTTTTAGGACTGAGTGTAAGAATTGATTTTTAATTTGAGTTAGAGTTTTGGAGGAAGAATGTCTAGATTTTAACAAAAGTGTCTGCATTATTTTTCTCTCTGGAAAAGTAATTTATAGCTAAAAACTACAAAATTGCTCAGATACTGATTATTATGTGTTTTCCTCTACCTCTGGGTTTGCTGTAAGTCATTACTGATCTGATCCTTTTGGCTCGGGATTCAAGTGAGTCCTGAGATAATACAGCAGGCAGATAGAATACATCTGGGCTCGTTTGTCATTTTGTATAACTTGACTACAGACTTAGTTTAGCCACATGGGAACATTTACAAACCAAAAGACCAATTTTGACCTCAAAGCCATTTGGCACCAGGTTTACTCTTTTAACTTCAATAGACAAGAATTAGTCCCTGGGATGTGAATGCTGGAAAAGTAATGTTTTGTCTCCTCATGTCATCATGGTTTCCCAGAACCTTTCTGGATTTATGATAGAGATATGATGATGGATGACCATAAAAATCCTGCTAATTTTGTAATTAAAACTGAGAGAGAACTTTGAAAAAAAAGCATTGCCACTGACTTCAGCAGAGGCATGTCTCAGCTCTTTGTTTGAAAAAAGGAAAATCAGGATAATAGGATGCATTTAATACTACATTTACAACTATTATTTTATTGCTGGGGAATAAAAGCACAGTATTTTGCTAGATTGGCCGTAATGGGACATTTTCAGTGCAGTGTGAGAAATGATTAGCTGGGAGAGTTTTTGGCCTAATTACCTAGATACTGTAGGCAACATAAATTATAAGATATGATAGGATTTTTTCAACAAAGGAAATTAACTTTAGATAAGAAAACTCTAATCAAGCAGATTCTATTGTGAGATTTAATATAGAAGTGCATAGCTTTAATGCTTCTGCATGATTTCATGGACTTTTATTTAAGGCTGCCTTAAATGTCATATATATTATAATTTATATAATAAAAAAATCGGAAACATTCAGTATCATCCATGATTACAGCACTTAACAAAAAGGGATTACAGAGTTCCCGAATGTACATGAAAATATGCTGTCTAATATATTCCATTTTAACAATAAGATTGCTTTTACCTGTTTGATTACTTTCTGGGTCTTCTTCATCTATTTCCTTCTCCACATCAGTTGATTCTAATGAAGCAAAGAGAATTGACATTGATTATTAGGGTTACAAACACTGATTGACTATCGTGCTGGCAATAATGGGATAGCAGATTTTTCTATGTTAGAGCATCATTATGTCAGCTTGACAGAGCCGTTCATTATGATGGGCTCTGAAAATTAACAGAAAAAAAGGTTTAAAAATTCCCCTCCGCCCAATCTTGGCACACTGTTAGAGTTATCAGCAGGGGTTTTCCATGTCTGGGAAAGAGAAATCAGTATGCGAAATTAGCATCTCATTCACTGTATTTACAATTTTGAAGCCCAATTCTTCAACCCTTCATCAGCAAAGTATTTAATCACAAGAATAGTTCTACTGGCTCCAGTGGGAGCTACTTTTCTGAGTAAGGACTACTTGTGTGAGTAAGAGTTGCACAATTGGGTCTTTGATTTGAACAATCAATCAAGTGTCATGCTTGTTGAGAGGGTTAGTGACACGATGGACAAGTGCTCTCCACTTGGCTCTGTCTGTTGTCAGCCTTTCTGCTCTATTTATATGTAAATAAATAAATTGTAATTGATTTGAACTCCAAGGCCCAAATCCTTCAACTAGCATCCAGCCTGAATAAGTGAGCCAGGTGCTTAGGAAGTGTGTGGAGTAGGTAGAAAATTATTCTCCTAGCTAGGCAGCGGTGTGAGAGAGGGGCCAGCCACACTGCAGCTTAGCATTATGGTTCTAGCATTCTGCTTCACGGTGGCAGGGTTGCTGTGTGTGCATTGTCCTCCACAGGGATGGATTCTAAGGTTTATAGAGAATGTACAGCCTCCTCAAATCCACCTCCACCCTAGACTATGTAACCAGATTGGATCTGTCTAAAATCTGTGTAACGTGCTGCCGAAGTTTATTAAGCCCCCCTCTAGTGGCTAATAGATACATAGGCTAGAATTATACTGTTAACTAAGATGGTATGAGTTTGTAATGACCATACTGGTTCCATTCTCACTTCCTGTGATGGGGTCATTGCCAAGGGCTTTTTAACCCAAGGACAACACTTTTTTTCCTGAGATTGCTGCCAGATTAACAGCAGTATGTGCTGTACATAGGATCATCACTGAATACAGTAAATAGGGACTGTTCTGTGTCCAGATGCTCACAAGTCTCTCATAAGTACTCAGCTTTTCTACTGAGCAGCTGAACATGCCATGTTCTTATGCTGCAGAATACACCCCATCTTTAGAAGCTGATCATTAGAAAAAAGCTGTCACAACCATTGCAGAATTATAAAACAGCAGGTGAAAGAGGCGAAAGGTTTTATAATAAATCTAGATTTTCATAAAACATTTAAAAGTGCTTTACAAAATCTTATCTCAATGGTAAATTATATTGGTGTAGGTAGGATACAAACTAAGAGACCATAAATCAAAGGTAGTGATTATGATGTCAAGTTTTTGGGAAGGTGATCAGTGAAGTGGAACATGGATCACTAGTTGTACATCTTCTATAATATTTCCATTGATAGTCTAGCAGAGGGACTAAACAACTAGTCAGAGATACTGACTGATTTTACAAAGCTGGTTAGCATTTTGAGCATCAATTAAAATAAAGACATGATACAAAAGGACTAAAAAACTTAGAAACATGATGATCTAAAAAGTCTCTTAATTTCTATTTTCTGTGACTATGTGATTAGTCTTACCTTGGGAAGTTGTTCTTAGTTAGCAGTCGGTATTGTAGAAATGACTTTTATTCAAAATGATGTCATACAGAAGATTAGAAATATAACTAGCCTCCTTTATTTGCTCCAACACTAACACCATACCTAATGCCAGCTGTGGACAGTGTTTTAGGGCAAAGCAGATACAAGTTGGGTTATGTCTATGGTGCAATGCAATGCCATGTAGAGAGATGTGTGCTAGCTCTGAGTAAGCTGGTATAGCACCAAGTCAGCTTCTAGGATCTAGGGAGGTGGCTGTACTTGCTTCTGGTTTGGAGAAAGTTCAGTCAGATATAGCTTGGATATCTCAACATGGTGCTGTTTTGTGCTCTGTAGACATATCCTTAATGGGATCTTTAGAAATTAAATGTTGGCCCCAGTCTGTAGTCCTTGACTTAACTGCAAGTTTTAACTAGGGAAAGACTCAAGCAGTGAGCTGGATCATGGTTCAGGGTGGAAAAACTCTCACTAATATTAATAAATAATAGCATAATATGACCCTTTCTCAACAAAGCAACAGTGACTAGAGCAGAATGAATCATATTTTGGCTGGGACTTTTTAGTGGTTTCTTGCTATTCATACTTACTTCGGCAATCCTCTTGTGCAATGCGGTTGTCAATATTAATGTCATCGACAGCAATTCCTCCAGTTCCTTTTCCAATTTCTCCCTCAATGACCACCTGGAAAAATGTTGTAAGTTTACATTCTTTTATTGCTAATAATAGAGACTTTTTAAAATAAACATGAAACTTAAGTTCACATGGTGTCAGATGTGCATACTTGGCTTGTTATCAATCAATACTGGTCACATGCCAATGTTGTATTCAATAATTTGACAACTTTTCTAAAGATTTTTACATTATCAATAATAGCTGCAGTGCAAGTGCAACATTTGGACATATGAGAAATGATTTGTAAAGTAGTTTTTCTGACCTTCTCCAACAAATTGCTTATATTGCTGTCATCTGGAATACCATGAAATATGCTGCTGTTATTTACTGTCATGGCAACAGTATTCCACATACAGGTATATAATATTGTGTACAAAACTGTCCATTAACATTTTCTACAGTGGCTTATAAAATACAGCCAGCAAAATCTCTTAGACCTTGACTCTGTGGATCCAAAGCAAGGCTGACTGATCTTACTTGATAATGTTTCATAGACTTGTGAAGAAGAACACGTCCTTCCTTCCAGCAGTTCCCCTGGTGTCCACTCAGTGTCCACAGATCTTGATCATAATCATCTGGCTTTTGGTATCTCAGTTTGATCTTCAGGGTGCCAACGTGGGGGCCAGACATATGATACCAGAATGTCATACAGTGTGCCGAGTTCTGCGAGTAAATCACAGGGCTTAGCAGCCGTGCGACCTTTCCTTTCTGGCTTTCGTCAGCTTGTGAGTAAATGAAATTGCCATCTCCTGCTGTGACATTAATACTGTGTTAGAAAGAATGACCAACTTTTACTTTTCATTAATCTAAAAAACATTTCAGAATCATTCTGTACTCTTCCAGATGTGTATGTCAGAAGCTTCACTAATGAGCTAGCAGGAAATGATTAATTTGGTAATTCTAAGGAAATGTAGGGGAGAGCACCACCTACCTTGGGGGTCTTCAAGAAGAGACTGGACAAGCACCTGGTTGGAGTCACATGACCCCAGCATTTTTTTTTCTGCCATGGGCAGGGTGTTGGACTCAATGATCCACTGAAGTCCCTTCTGACCCTAGCATCTGTGAATCTATAATCCAGCCTGATGCACCATGGATGTCTCTCTTTAGTAGGGACATATTGTAAACTAGAGCAGACATCGTAATGCACATGGTGAATCTCCATTTCTGAGCAACTGCAAGTGAGCTTTGCATGCCACAGTGAACATCAGCCACAGTACTATGATTTGGTTCATAATTAGGCTTCTCCATCCTGGCAAATTTTTTAAAAATCACTATGGTGAGTTACAACAAAAAAGAGATGATATTAATGTACATTTCCTAAGAATTCCCAAGTTAATCATTTCCTGCTAGCTCATTATATAAATATATAATAGGTATATAAATATGCCTTGGCCTACTCATTGTTTTTAAACTTCATTGCAGAAGAACAAGGAAGTTTTTTTGGCTCCCTGCCTGCCATCTGACACCTCCCGGGAAGGAATTCTACCTGATCAACACATCAAAGAGCTACTCAACACAGCTCACAAAGACACTCTCATGGACCCAGAGGGACAGACTTCCATCTTCAGCTCCCTCTATGCAAAAATGAAGTTTATTTTCTACCTATGGGGACTTTTTACCATCTTGTACCATCTACACGTTTCCCTGAGCCTGATGAAGGGACTTTGATCCTGAAAGCTTGCAGAAAAGGACAATTTTCTTGCCATTTTCCAGTTGGTCAAATAAAAGGTACTATTTTGGAACCAAGAGTTCTAGTTTTTTGTATGTCTTTTTGTCTTGGACCAACATGGCTACCAAGTACACCCTTGGCCTACTCTACATTTTTCTGTGAAGGGCTATTTTAAATCTGCTTTTAAATACTTTACTGTATTTTATTTTATCTTCTGTTAGGAATAACCATACAAGAATAAAATGATTTTACACAGCCACATTTAGAGATCAGGGTCTGAAACACACTGAGTGTGGTTGAACTGTTTCTCAATAAAAATATATTGCCATAATTAATTTATCAATTAAAGCATCCCCAGGATCACTTCATTATCTTAAGGCAGTGGTGGACAAACTGTTTGGTATGTGAGCTTCAAATTAACCCCTCATCCTCCCAGAGTGCTACTCCAACCTCCTTCCCCTGCCCAATCTGCTGCTCTGGCTTTTGCTCCCTGTCCTATATGACACTGTGCCGCCTTTTCCTTCCCTGTTCTGTTGTGTGCCACACAGAGCCTCCCTGTGCCACTTGTGGCACTCATGCCACAGGTTGGTCACTGTGTCTTAAAGGATAAAGTTGGCATAATATATTTTTGAGACACTCTCAAAATTATGGATCAGGTTTTCCAAAGAGTACAAGAAGCTGATACACTGGGATTTGGGCACTGAATTTGTGTAGGTTCCTTTGAAAATCTCAGTCATAATCAAGTTAGAAGAGAAGAATGGACATTTTAATCAATTTTGATGACAGGCTAACACCAGACTGTTTCTTGTGATATTTTTTATTTCCATCCAACAGTGAGACATTCATACTCTAAATACTCAGTTGTATGCCTGGATCCTATGCTCAATGAAGTAATTCTCCCCCAGACTCAATGGACCTGGGTCAGCTTACACAAGCTAAGAATCTTAAATGTGTAGAATAAATTCCTGCCAAAGAACCAGATGTCAGAACACAAAGCTTATCAAGAAATCAGGTGTCAGTGAAATTCTAAATTACCCAGCCACAGTCATATTCAACGTTTAAACAAAAGAAAAGACAGGAGGAAAAAGGTAAGGTGAGATTATGGAAGCACCAGTAGCATAAGTAGGGCAGGGCAACTGGAGCATCCCCCTCCATGACGAAGCTGTGCTGGATGCCCAGCTGTGTTGTTACAGTTCTGGGGAGCACAAACTATTTATTATGATTGTTTCTGTCTTACTGCAGTAAAACTTTCTTCATCTTCTCCAGCTAAGGTTTCCATGCCTTCATGTTCTTACATCACTCTCTGTTGTTCATCTGGCGACATAAACATGTAAAAATATGCCCAACAGATGATAGGGGGAACATCCAGATGGTGACTGAAGAATAAGGATTACTGACGTAGTTGCAAGACATATCAGTCCAGATATACATGGTGGTGCAAAGGTTTTCCCAGTTGAACCTTGAGTCATATGCATATTTTGTAAAGCATGCCTAGTGTCTTAATGATTGCTTCAGGGAGGAGGCTGTTAGAATGAAAATTATTTTGTAGGGATTTACTCAAGTGTAAATGAGAATTGAATGTGACTAAAAATAAGTGTTGCATCTCCATACTATAAAAAGTGCTCTTGGACAGCAATTGCCTAACTTCAATGACCTCAGGCACTGGTTGGCTTGTTGATCATTGCATTTCCTTTCACATTACTAGTAGTCTGCCATAATACTTATTTTGTAGCTGCTGCTGGGTGGGTGGCAAATGAGGCAGTGGGGAGGGGAAGGCCACCTAAGAATCACAGAAGAAATTTGGAAACCGTTGTGTGTTGCAGTGGGAGGGAGGAGAAAAGCTTTAAGACACTGCCTTGAAAACTTATCAAGGCTAGAGTTACTGGAAAGAATAAGTCCTTTACCATATCAGAGTCCAGTGGCAGCAATAAAATCTCTTCAAGGAATATAATTTCTTTAGCTCTTGATTGAAGACAAGTTCTTCCTCATAATATTCTTTGGTAGCAAAGTGCAGATATCTCTCATTTTCAGAATATTATTGGAGTTCTGGGTCAGGAACTCTGTCTTCATTGTCTTAATTAGAGCTTTACTTATGCATGCCTTTTAGGTTTTGTCAGTCTCTGGCTAACACAGCTTTTAACCTCCTTTCAATGTCAGATCCTACTGAGCCATTTCACATTACTTTACATCAATTTTTCCATCATTATAGCCTTCCTTTCAGCTAACTGCATTTAGTTAATTTGATGCCATTTATTTGTACAGTGCCATTTATAGTCAAAGTATTTTAAGTTTTTTTCTAAAACTGCTGTACTTGTCTTAAGATTCAATTGAAAGTGTCTCAGAATTTAAGAAGTCCAATTTTATCTAATTTCCTTGTCATTCTCATTAAGCAAAGGGGCTGCAGAAGTGAAAAGGGGGAAGTTGTTTGTAGCACATTTGATTAATCTACATGTATGAAAAAAGAATGTTAAAGCTAGAGGTGTCCAGGTCTTGAAATGTCCTTTCTTTCTATTTGTTGCTTTATTGTGCTGAAGCATGAATTGGGCAGCACTTCTGGGAAAAAAGGTCAAGCATGAGTTGGGCAGCACTTCTGGGAAAAAAGCCCAGCCAATCAGTTCCTTGAGATGTTATTTGTAGAAGAACAATGGGTGGGCAAGGGGATACCTAGAATCTCCAACTAGTGTTTGAGGAAGATGAGTGTTTAAAGAAGTCTTGGAAGTTACAACAGCGGTTTACACATTGTTCGTTGGCAGACTATACCCATAACTTAACAAGAAAATACAGGGCTTCATTCATAATTATATATCTCACTAAATAGTGATCATAAGCTGAGTGACAGAATTGAAAGGTCTCTGGACGTCTGAAAGTCTTATTGCTCCATAGTACTCCACAGTTACTAACTGGGGACAGAATGGGCTAGGAGTAGGGAATGGGTTAGGAGTAGGGAATACTGTTCATTTCTGTCAAAAAGTATACTTTCTCAGAGGCAGTAACAGATTCAGGTGACTGTAACTAGGTACCATCCTCTTAAAAATATGTATGTTATAGTGTAGGTGACTTTACTTGATATAGCAAAGTCTGAATTTCTGGAGGAGCCTTTGAAATTATACAAAATGACCCTTCCCTGTTAAGTTGGCTTAATCATGAACTCATGATTACCTGTGTGATCTTGAATAGGTCCAGTTTTGCTAGTGAGGACTGCCCACTTTAAGTCTACTTGACTGTCATGTTCCCAGTGGCAGAAAGTCTTGTGAGATCCCCGGCCAAATCCACAGCTGAAATCATATGCTGGCAACTCTGGAATAGAGGGAGGTAAGGAGGAAGAATGACATTATACATGTAAATTACAATTTGTACTAAATCACCACCACCACAAACTGTCTTGATCAGATGATGGAAGTAGCTATTTTTACTTGAAATTCTGAGAAGCCCCTACAGATCAGGATTGCTAGGATATAGCTGAAGTATCAAATGATGTCTGATAGCTGCTTTAGCCATATCTCTCTTCTGGTCTTATAAGGCAGACTGTGTGACTTTTCTGTAAGGTGATACACTTCTCTGTTTTTCAGACCATTTTAGATAACTTTTATTGAAAACTTGTCCCTAAAAGAGGAACACTGTCCCAGCTGTCAGAATCTTTTGCTAATTGTTCATATTTTTTCATACTCTATTGTTTCCCTATATGTAAGAGCTCACAGTAATGCTTAGATTAGCACAAAGGCAAGTTCAAAACCCTACTGCAAGGACCAAAGGAACTTTGTAAGAAAGAACTTTTTCTCAATCACAGCCTACAGATTTAGTAAAATACTGCATCAGCATGTTTCAGGCAGTTAAGATGGCCCACAAGATGGCAGCATTGAAATGAACAAATTGAAAATGGGAAGAGACAAATGTGGCCCATTGCCAATTCAATTCAAAATAAGCTTCAAAACAAGCTACATGTAAAGCAAGGGAAGTCTGGTATTATGGACAGGATGAGATCACATCTTGTTTTCAAGCTTCTCTTCAATTCTGCCCAAAGGTTTAAGACCAAGTAGTTTATTTTTTTTCAATTGAACTTGGAATTTGAATGGAAAGATTATACGGGGCAGATTTCTTTGTATTCGTGGATTCTAAAACCTGTTTCAAAATCTGTTATACTCCGTTCCCATCAATATGAACTCTTGGAAAAAAGGGTTCACCTTAAGCAATGACCACTCCATTAGCACAATCTCCATTCCCTGTCCCCAGTGCAATACTGTGACTGCTCAAGGCATTACCTTCTGAAATCATTAATCAGTCATTTCTCAGTCCTTATCAAGGAAAGACTTTCATTAACTTCAAATGAGAGTTTTGTATGGGTAAGGACTAAAAACAATGGGCTCCATGCTCTCAACAGTATCAGTTTTGGATAGGACTTCTGCTCTTTTGCATTCTTCTTTCTGACAACTCACTCTATTCCAGTATTTCCTCTTTTTATTGTGGGAGAAGAATGGATAGGCAGAGATGGCAATTTCTGTTGAGGGAAACTGGAACATAACACCTGTAGGGCATGCTCTCCTAGGAGCTGCAGGGCTTGGGAGGTAAGGGCAAAACTGTGTAGATTTCCCATACAGCCTCTGGATCTCTGGATTATATAACCCTGGACCTTGGGGCTTCAAAAGTTTGATGGAGCAAAACTCCGAGCTTTTCCACAGACCAGGAAGACCATTTGTCATAGAAGAAAGAATGAGTAAGAAACTCCGCAATATGAAATTCATTAAGGTTTCTCTTTGAAGGGAGGTTTTTAAAGAAAGATTATTAAGTTCGTGAAAAATATCCCTTTACACCTAAGAACATCTAGACAGAGTTATATTGCCAGACTCTAATACAGGGGTGGGCAAAATGCAGCCCATGGGCCAGATGCGGCCCTCCAGGCCATTCTGTCCGGCCTGCGGGGCACCTAAAAATTTTAGAAAATTAGTATTTATCTGCCCCTGGCTGCCTGTCATATGGCCCTTGATGGCTTGCCAAAACTCAGTAAGCAGCCCTTCTTCCAAAATAATTGCCTGCCCCTGCTCTAATATCATAGCCATGGACCTATTTATAAAAAAAGCACTATAGGAAGAACCTGATACACCATTAATCTTATTTGCCCCCAAAAGGATTGCAAAGTTTGTGATGCAAAGTCTGTGATAACCCTTAACAGTCTACAAACCCAGTACAGGAGAACTGTGATATGCACACTACATTGATTGGCAGACATTGCACCATATTAATGAGCACAAATAGAAAAAAAAAAAGTTTTCCTTAGAAAGGAGACAAATAACAGGGACACCATACATACACAAATACAGTTATACATACATGTGTATGCATATGGTTCTGAATGAGCCAGCAGGAACGCTCCAGAAGAAAGACTAGGAATTTTGTTATGAAAACTGATCAGCGAGAACACTTCCTCACATAACATGTTTGAAACTTACTGCCACAGAACACCATTCAAGCCAAAAACTTAAGAACATCTAAAATTGGATTGAACATTTAAAAGGATAATAAGAATATCCTGAATTATAGTAGTAATACTAAAGAAGTATGGGAACTGAAGCAACACCTTGTGCTTTGGGGTTTAAGAAATCTCTGTATGTAGAGATTTAAATGACACTTTACTTTCATGGGAGGTAATACCTGTTTCTGCCTAATGTTGACATATTTGGTATCATCCACTGATGGTACTGTACTGGACTGGATGGATTATAAGTCTGATTCAGAAGTGTTCCTAAGCTTTGACATACTATGATTTTAGACAAAAACATGCTTCTTCAGGAATAATCCTATTGATGGTAATGGGTCAAATATCTCAACGTACAAAGTGGTCCCATTAAAGTTAAAATGATGCCTCATGTGAGTAAGGTTTGGCTCACTATATGTACTCCATTACTTAAAGCATTCCTTGAACCCTGTTTGTTTCCTCAAAAAATCTTCTATTGCTAATGTATACTTCAGAAAAACAGAGCAGAAGGCAGGTAGATATTTCAGATGCTGAGAGAACAACTTGAAGGAGATGTACCAAAATGGGCAGCAACAAATTACTTGAGCTTCTTTTCTACCGTGGAGAACTCATAACAACAGCGGAGTCTCCCCAGTGCCTGACAAAAAGTGTTTGTGCCTGAAAGCTTGCAAAGAACTTTCTTCCAACTATCTAGTTGGTCTAATAAAAGATATCACATCTACCTTGCCAAAAATCAATTAGGGGCTTCAGGGCCCTAAAAGAAAAAAATAGGCTTTTGACCGTTTGGCTGAAGCATATATCTCCTAGGGTTTTTTGTGATCCCTGGAAAAGTTGTGTCTCCTGACCCCTGATGTAAGATAGAACAGTTCAAAACCTGCTCTAAATTACCCTACCAAAGATCACAAGGGATTGAAACAGTAGCTGTAGTCATACCCTCATTTTGTATGTCCATGCACCTTAGTTTGCCAGCTAGAAGGAAATTAAATAGAGGAGCTGTTGTTTGGCCTCTATAACACTGGATGTTCTCCTTATACCAGGGTGATCCTCCAGTGAATATTTAAGCCATCTCCAAGTTTGTTTGTATTGACAGCAAGGAAGGCAACTGAATCTTAGACTGTTTCTGTTAGAATCAATGGCCAATGTGAGACAAAAACCATATGACACTAAAAATATGGGGGCTCATGCAACGGGGAGAGATTTATCTTTTCTGCAAGTAGACAACAGCTGTGCCTCTTGGCTACATCTTGTTCCCAGCTGGAATCATTAATGTTGCACTTGGATAAGTAAGTCATTTGAAAATCTAGTTGGGTGAATTTCTTGCAAGCCTATTAATCTTTCCTGCCCACAGTCTTTGACAGATTTGTGCAGCTCTGCCAACTAGAGGAGAGAAGGAGCATGATGGTGTTTAGGCTTCTAAGGAAACTGCATATGATGCTACTACTTAGAGGTGTAGGAACATTACAATGGAAAATGACCAATATAACTGTACTGCTTCAAAGTGCACATATTGGGACTAATTCTTATTTACACCCAGGCCTTTTATACTACTCTGTCAGTGTACAGTCGCCTTAAAATGAAAGCCACTGAAATTTACAGACATCTTGAGGTTCCTTTACCCTACTTTAGGAACTATAACTACCCATTCTAATGATAATTAGACCCTATATATATCATATAATTATTTTGTATAATAGATCTTAGCACCAGGGTTCCTGAATTATACTTTTTCTTAAACCAGGCATTAAGCATTGTAAGTAACAAAACAGTTGCCTTCTTCAACATTCTGATTTACCCGGACCTTGCACATATACAGAGAGCATATCATGCAAATGTACAGCTAAGTCTACATGTCAATAGGTAAGAGCTGAGCATTTCACCTCATTTTAAAAATCAATTCCTTACCATTGCAAGGAAGTTATTTAAAAAGAGCTATATTGGTGAGGAATAGAATTGGCTCCTGACAGGTAGTTACCTTGACAGGCAGGTTTATTAATAATATATTAGATGCCAAGGTAGCTGGACACTTTTCAGATTTGGGGAACAATTTAGATTCTCACCTAAGAATTTTCAACCTTGAAACATTTTTGTTATTTTGACATAATTATTCTTTCTAACGTTCTTAGGACTTGGCCCCAGGGAAATCAATGGCAACATTTTCATTGATTTAGAATTTGTCTACATAGAGATGAATTCCAGATACTTATTCCTGATTAACTATTTCAGTTCCAAAGTGAATTAAGATAAGTCAGAATAAGGTACTCTTAAGCTGGAAACATAAAATATACACAGGAAATTAATCAGGAATATCTGTTCCACTTAAAATTCATAACCAGCATCAATCAACATTGACATCCCTCTGTTGATAAGCTCATGCAGGGAATAAGGATTAAATCTATGGGCTCACAACTGGTTCAAGTGTGGAAAGGTAGCTCTAATCCATTTGCCCAGTTCTGGGTCAGATGGCAGCCTAAGTAGTTTCTCAGTAATTCAGCATCACTTCAAGACTTGTTTAAATTACACTTTTTGTAGCCAGTGACTTCAGTGGATCAGAAAATGGAAAACTATCTTGCATGGTGCCTTAATAGAGAATCCAGTATTTTTGTGTTCATTCACTGTTCTGCCACATACAGAACAGGATTTGGGGATTGGATCTTATCCTTTATTCCCTGAAAAGGAGTAGTGACCAATGACACAAGTGGCTTCCTCTGAACAATGTAAGGAAATAACATTGGAAAACTCTGGAGAGAACCTCATAGGAATCTATCTTTATAGCAGGAAAAAAGCTGGCTCAATAAGGTGCTGCAAGAGGGAAGTTAAATGAAGACAATGAGGAGATCCTGAAAGATTTTTGCCAAAAGCAGTCAGTCATATGATTGGACAGTTCACTCAGTCCCACAAGAATAAGCATAACTTGCACATGCAGCTAAGTGGGGAATGGAAAGTATGGTTCAAGTAGGGCTTAGAGTTATTGCAATTAATTTTCTTTCTAATTTACAAAGCTTAGAAAAGATTTAATCTTAAAAAAATCTTTGTTTTAGCCAAATTCAAAACAAAAAGTCATTTCAAAAAGAAAACTAAAAACAGTTTGTCTTGGAAATGCTGAAACATCACTTCCTTCTACTTTTTGCCCTCCAAATTGAATTTTTGGTCAAAATCAACCTGATTCTCTGAAGCATTTTGATTTCAGCAGAACTGCAACAACCTGAGCATTGTATCACAGTTTCCCTGACCAGTTCTCACAAGCTGCTTGTTCCTGTGGTGGTACAGGAGGGAGCAAGTAGAGCTGTCTGTCTCATGAGTCCATTCTGACTCTAACAATGGGCAGAATAATAATTGCTGACTAAGCAAATTCCTAGGACAAGGCAATCAAATTTTGAAGTGGGGAAAGTTTACGTCTCTGCAGCATGGGAACTCAGAGGTTAAGAACAAAAGCAACCTCTAAGATAAGTCAAGTTACTGATTAATCAGGTCCACACCATCAGTGTTCGTAAGGAAGCGTTCTTATTATTAGTAACATTCTTTTTGCTTGAAGTGCAGCCTGACGGTGGCATATTGTTAAGAAAACATTGATATACACTTACACACCCTGTTAATAAATTACTGTGAGACTGTGCCTGAGTTGGCTTTAATATAGGAAATGGGAGTAGCTGAATGCTGAACTCTTTACCTCCTCACAATTCTGAATACAAAGCATTTAGAACTACTTATTTTTGGGTTAGGGACAGAAGTTGCACATAAACCAGTTTAAGTGATCAGAAACTGATTTAAACCTGCAGCCGAACTAAGTTCAGTGCACATAAACCAGTTTCAAAATGGCCAGCTGGGATCTGAGCCGGTGGGGCAGGGAGGGGGGAATTAAACCCTCTCCCTGCCAGTTCACTTCAGGCTACTGCCAGGGCTGGCCATGGCCCCCCAGCACAGCTGCTATGCAGCTGAGGGTGCACTCTAGCGCCCCCTTGTGCTGGCTTGGGTCACTGCATTTCCTAAATGTCTATTCACTTGCAAATTGGTTCAATTTAGGCAGGTTAGACTACCCTGTAAAGATTGAATCAATTCAGGCTCCAGCTTTTTGAATGTCTGTCCCTAGCCTTGGAGTTTGGGGCTTTTCCCTGTAATTGTACAGGATATTAAAACTTGGCAGACCTCCGAGGAAGCCTTGGGAAGCAGCGAGTTCAGGATTTTAAAAGGTGTTAGCTATTGTATTGATTAAGGGAAGAGAACTCACTGCTGATGATGGTGCTTTTCCTCTCAGTGTAAATCAATGGTAGCAGTTTATTTAACACCATTTGGGGAAGTGGTTGCTAAAAAACAGTATTGTAAACATACCAACTCTGTGGTGAAGAAAACTGGCAAACTTTTCTGGTCTCAGTTTTGCAAAACCATGCAGGGTATAAATAGTGAATCTATGTGTGTGTTTTTTTTACTGGAGTTTGCAAACATGCTTTGTGTCATAGATGTGCTGCATTTAAACAAAGTGTGCTGTGTGATTAACTTAGTTTAGTTTTAGCACCATTTGGCATTTGCTGATGCAAAATGAGATCTTGCTTTCTGCTGGATATACATGTGGATGAAAGGAGTGAAATATTTATTGTATAGAGTTTAGAGACCAGATGCTCAGAGTTTACATCAGAGACTTTTTTGAAAATAAAAAGCCAGGAAGTGCTGCAATACATTATTTTTACCTTTGGCATGAATTCTGGGTATAGAATTTACTGTGTATTTAACAAGAAAATATCTTTCTTCATACCTGGCTGCAATGTAGTATCTGTTATCATTGGTTTTTCTGTAGTCAGTACTGTAGTACCACCTGAAAAATATCACACATGATATAAAATATGGAACAAAAAAGAAAAACAATGCAATCATTAGGCAGTTCCTAAACATACATGTAAAATATTATGTGCATGTTTGTCTGCTAGACACATAAGTGAGCAGGCATGCACAAACACAGAATTATTATGGTTAAAGATTTGGTTTCCTTTATCAAAAAAGAAGTGAACAGAAATAATCAGCAGCACTTCAGTAGAGCTTTACATCTTACAAGCTCTTAACAAGTCATCACTCATTAAACCTCTTATCATCCACAGTGACTGTCCTCACTACAAATGGTGAAGATGAAGTGAACTGCTGCAGGTCACACAAGAAATAAGTGGCTGAATTAGGAGTGGGATCTAGGACTTCCCAATGCCCATCTCTGCACTCATTCATCTATATTATAGTGACTCCCATGTCAGAGACAGAGTAGACCTCCATTAGATAAGTTTGTCTGATGCTTGCCGCTGCAGGATGTTTCAGCATTTTTGTACAGTTAACTTGTGAGAAATGTTCACAACCAAACTGTAGACTAGATGCAACAGGATTTGGGCTCGAATTTGCCTTGGATTTGTATCAGCCCATGAGAGTGAGAGGTACTAAAAACCCTGCTTGTGTGATCTGCCTCACTCTTGGATGCAGACCAAGGGATAAGGGAACTTTTCTATTGCTTGTTTTATTCTTGGATCATGTGGGCCTTGGCTCCTTCCTGCACTCCATTATTTACTGCTGATGGCTTGTGGACACTTTGCCTTCACATGTTTCAATGTATTGATAAAGGAAACAAAAAACAAAAAGGAAAAATTGTGTACCAAGGCATAGACTACTGCTTATCAGCCAAAGAATCATTCTCTGTGGTAAACAAGCAGTTTAAGTGGTAGAAGAAGGATGATTAAGATGAGGTGCAATGCAAAGAAACACCCAGTCTTATGTCTAAGAGGATGATCTAATGGACAGTTTGATGAAAGAGCTGTAGGATAAACAAATACATTTGCTAGATATGTGGTTAAAACTATACCTGGCCTACAGTGTAATTATGACTGTTTTACTAGGCAAAGTTATGTTGATATTCACATGGGTGCAAATACCACTGAGGAAGTATAAACTTAGTAAAGGGAAGTGGCTAAAAAGTCACCTCTTCATCTGTCCTGTACCCTTCCTGGGACACATGTAAAACCAGTGCATTTCCTTCTTTACATAGAGGAAAAATGTTTTAAATCATTTAAAATGTGTCTACATACATTTGTGTTATTTGTAATTCACTTAAGATACAATGTGTCTGTGCAGTGCCTACCATGGTGAAGGCCTGACATGAGTTGGGATTTTTAGGTGATAGCATATTGAAGTAATAAAAAATAATCATCTTGAGCTAATCATTTCCTCTATATAAAGGCATTGTGGTGCGATGGGTATAGGGCACAGGGCTTGGAATCAGGAGATATTGGTTCTCTTTCTTCCCCAAGAATTCTGTGCTTAGGAGAGACAAAAGGCTGCAATGGTTTTTTTGGATAGTTTTACTGCACCTTGTGATGTACTCAGTTGGCCAGGGACTATTGTGTATATTTCTCCCATCCCAGGAGACAAATGGGAATGAAGTTTCTGTGTTCAGTGAACTGTTAGAAATAAATAAGTGAACAAGGAATGTCCTCATGTGCTCCTTTCATTTCTCCTGTATACTGTACAAAGGTCATACAGAATATGTCCCTAAGTACTGCGCCTTGCAACTAGGAGGCTCAATTAATTTGCTCTATAAGTGGCCCCAGATTTTTTTTTGTACTGGCTCTGGAATTATGTATATGTAATAAAGTAAATGCATGAAATATTTTACCAGTATCAAAAACTTTTTGAGATAGTTTAACAGCCAGATAATAGCTCCTTTTTCTAATTCACTGCTTTGGCTATTTTATAAAAAATTTAAAATAATCTGGGATCTCTGATTTGAAAAGCAGGGACTATGGCTGAAGTATCATATCTGTTCAGAAGGGGGGATACTTTTTTTTTTACTTTGAGAAAAACTCCCTGGTTGCATTCTGAATTTACAGGAAATACTGGGAAGGCTCAGAAGGAGCTAGGTTCTGAGATTGAAGGTTTTTTTACATTCACTCTTGGATGTTCTGCTTGACTGCTTCCCAAAAAATCCCCTTCTTTTTACCTAAGGTTATCCATAGTTTCATAGTTTCTAGGGTTGGAAGGGACCTGAACAGATCATCACGGCCAACCCCCTGCCCTAGGCAGGAACAAGTGCTGGGATCTTAATACCCCAGCCAGATATCTATCCATAGTCACCTTAGTCAGTGAATGCCAGATTTCAACTTCATTTTTTATCATATTATAAAGGTGAGCATGCAAGGGGGTGCAACACAACAATAATTTGTTTCAGTTTGTCTGAAAATAAGTTTGATAACTACAGGTATGTAGCTCTGCTAACTGAGCTTGACCCAAGAGTGGAGACATAGCCTTGCAAGTGAGCGCTGGTAAGATATCTGAATAGGTTGAAATAATATAAATCTTTTCAGGGAGAAGGAAGCTCTGTCTAGAATGGCCAAAAACCCACTATAAATAGCTTAGGTCAGGGCATGTGGACAGAGTAACATGGTTCTGGGTTTCCTTAGCTTACTTTGTGCATGTTAGCTCCACAACCAGAGAGAGTAGCCATGTCAGTGCAACACTGTTCCTGGGCTACTTTGCTCTGCTAATTTTGTGTTGTACATGTAGACTTGCCATGCAAGGTAACCCATTATATCTCCATACAGCACTACACTGTGCATAGAGACATAGCCTTTATCTGTGAGTATACCATCTCATTGCAGACCTCTGCTTTGGATTCCTATCTCCTCTTCCTATTCCCTGATGATGAAAGCAGTCTGAAGAAGTTAGTAGCCATCCCTTCATGACTCTACTGAAGGGTTGGTAGAGAAGGTCACGGGTTTCTTTCCTTTTGTGCTTGTGTGTTTGTGCTTTCATCAAACAAGCCTCTGCACAGGGTAGTGGCTGAAAAAGGAAATGTACTACAGATAGATGACAAAATTATGAAATAGGGCCTCTTGTGTCTGAGCACCACTCTCATTTTGAGTTCAGTAAGAGAATAAACCTTCTGAAAAAGGTTTGTCCGCCTTCTACGTAATTGGGGAAAGTAAATAGGACATTTGATTACATGCAATCCCTGCTCCAAAAATGACCTGCCTGCCTGCTAGTTGCTATTATTTGCCTCACAAATTACACAGTGGAGAAAACAATCAAAAGTATTGTCACACACAAAATGCAGATGCCTATGTTTTGACAGTGCTGACAATGCAAACTGCATACCAATGTCCATTCATCATGAGTGATTAAATCAAGATAAACATTTAGCTGGTAACTAGTGATTGACATGAACTAAAATGAGGCTGCAATGGAATGAGGATGGTTTCTGCACCTGTCAATTGGTAGTCATCACCTGTTCCACTGTGACAGTTTGCCTGGTCATCATCACATTCATCCACAGGTTTGCCCTCTGATGTGGTGGGGACTGATGTAGGAGCTGAAACAAAACCCAGGATTATTTCATTAGAATATGTTCTGGAGAAAAGTTTACTAGCTGCAATATTCTGATGAACAAAGTATGCTGTCTCTGTTTGCTATCGCAGGTGAAGAAGAATCACTTTACTTTACATGGGGGGAGGTTATTATTTCTGTTATTATCTGTACATAAACTCCCTTTCACTCCCTCATTAAAACTATCTTCAGTGTCTGAACTTAAGTGCAGAGATGATTGGGGGATTTGATTGTCACAATATCCTTTTACTATTTGTGGTTTGAGCAGTCATGGAGGGAGTGGGGCAGGAAACTTAGGAAATGGAGTAGCTGGTACAAGCATCATCATTTTGATGCCAGTCAAAGTGCCTGCAGGTGGATTTGTGTTCTGAAAAGGAGCTGCTTGACTGGTGTATGCTGCAGACTGCAACTACATACTCACATGCTGCATGTTTTATGGACTATGCTGGCAATTTCCCGCTGGGGCAGTGGAGTGCTGGACTGTACAGTGAGTCTGCACGTAGGGGGAATAAAGAAGCAGATGGAGGCTCTTCCTACTTGACAGGCAGGAGAGAGGCTCAGCTACCCTGAAGGCCTATGTACTACATCACAAACAAACACCATCTCTTGTTCAGGGAGGCACCCTTCCCAGGCAGCATATACATGTCAGTCAGCAGCACATAATAGTCTGGGGCTCACTACTACTTGTCTGAACAACAGCAACATGTCCCACCACATATAAACAGGTCTGTCCAGCAGGATCATGCCTCGATCATAGGATTTGGTTCTAGCAGCCCTGCCTTCCTTTCATTTCTAACTAGGTCAACATTTCCCTTTCAGGATCATAAACTATACAGAATATAGTTAATTTAGCAAACATTAGTCTTAAGCTTTTGAACTAATGTTAAACCAGCCACCATTTTTAAACATCATCAGGGTCATTACACAATTCAGACTTGAAAAATGGTGAACATCATGCTTTCCTCTGAGCACATGAGAGACAGGAAGTGTCCGAGTATAGTCTGGGTAACACTGACAGGAAGGCATCTTTAAGTAGAAGGGCTGTTTGCTCAATTAGTAGCTCAGGGTTGTTTTTTAAAATAAGCAAGACACCAATGATGTTGGTCATCCCTTCTGGGCACCTGCTTGCTTATGGCCAGTAAGGACATTATTATGGTAGCTGCTGAATCTTTGTTATTGTGCATAAGAGCAATGATTTGTGCAAAGTGGCTAAAACAGCTAAGACTCAATTCTGCAAAGCAAACAGAGATAACAACTAGGGCTAAGTACAGACAGTCAAAAAGCCTGAGGCTGAATTGATTTAGTCTTTGCAGGTTAGTCTAAGATGCAGAGATTAAATTAAGAAACAACTGGGCAGACATTTACTTCTGATTCAGGAATGCAGGCACATGCCTGCTGTAGCTCAGGCCAGAAGCCAGGGGGTGCCAGAGCATGTAGCCAGCATGGGCTGTGTGTTCACTTCTTCTGCCTGCTGTCCCTGAAGTCTCTGGGATTTGCAGTCCAGAATCACAACAGCAGGACTCTTTAAGGTTGCTCATCACTTCCTCTTCTTGCTTCCAGATGCCTCTGGGATTTGTAGTCCACAGTGGCAGCCAGCAGTAAGTTTTAGCAGGTCAGGGCAACTCTGTACTTGGGAGAAGGGAAGTTTAATTCTTCTCCCTACAGACCCCAGACCCCAGTCGGGGTTTGCTGGGGAGGGGGGAGGGCAGTCTCTACCTCCCTGCCTCCCAAACCCTTCTCTGCTGGACAAGATAGCACAGCCCAACCCAGGGCTGGAAAGCATGCTGGGATGCTGGGGAATGTGATTTAACTTGAACCAGGAAGGGATCTGGAGCAGAAGTTTCATAAACCAGTTTAACCGAAATCTGTTAATTCTGATACTACATTCAACCACGTTTATCTTACACCAGTTTCAGCCATTTTGAAACTGCTTTATGTGCACTGAACTTCTGTTACAGGTTTAAATCAGTTTCTGATTACTTAAACTGGTTTATGTATAACTTCTGTCCCTAGTCTAGGGGATTGCAAAACACAGACACTAGACCTACTGTTTAAACTTCAGGTTTAGGTTTTGTAGTAGAACTACAGTTCACTGGCTCAGTACAATATCCTAACAAACTTGATACAAACTTTTGTCTAAACTGGACTACTCTTCCCAGTAGCAATGTATCAATGTACTTATAGCCTATACAGTGATGTATTCCTCCCCCTTCTTTGTCAACCTGCAAAGCTAACTGCGCTTTCCTGATTGGCCAGGAAACTTCAGGCTGGACTGAAGCTCCCTCAAGCAGCTGCATTCTGGGATATGATATGTTGTCTCTGCAAGGCCTGTATATGCCTTAAAGGCATAATTTGTCCCTATGCCAACACTTAACTATCCTTGAAGTTAAAAAGTTTTCCCTAATGCCTAGCCTAGGGAAAGTTTTCCCTAATCTCCTTTGTTGCAATTTAGATTCTTTTCTTCTATGCCTATCCCCAGTGGACATGGAGTTTATAATCTTTTATGTATTTAAGGACTATGATAACATCTTTTTTCTGTCTTCTGCTCTAGACTGAATAAACCCAATTCTATTCTTGCAGGTCACATTTTCTAAAGCACTGCTTATCTTTGATGTTCTCATCTGGACTTTCTTCAATTTCTCCACAATTTCTTTGTGTGCTGCCCAAACCTGGACACAAAGCTCTGGCTGAGGTCTTACCAATGCTGAGCAGAGGGGAAGGATTACTTCACGTTTCTGATATATACTACTCCTATTATTACATATCAGTATGATGATAGTTTTTTTCATAACAATATGAACTTGTTGACTCAGGTTCAATTGGTGACCTACTATAATCCCTAGAACCTTTACTAACCAGTCGTTCCACAGTTTGTATTTGTGAAGTTGATTATTCCTATATACTTGTACATGCTGAATTTCATCCTATTTATTTCATGCCATTTTTCTAATTTGCTAAGTTCATTTTGAATTCTAATCCTGTGCTCCAAAGCACTTGCAAGCCCTTCGGCTTGGTATCATCTGCAAACTAAATAAGTGTGTTCAGGTAAGCATAAAGACTGTGACTCCTTTTAGGCTCTGTCCAAATGCATAACCACCCTTTCCATTAGCATTATAGGGTAGAACACAATGTAGTCCCTGGGATCTGATTCAGGTTTTGATCCTCTTTAGTTGCAAAACTCCCACTGAGTTCAGTGGGAGAAGGATTGTATTCGCAGGCTGAAATCTTCATTGGACAACATTGTGTTTTCTTTTAATTTTATTGAACACTGAGCACAATGACCCTCAAGAGATAAGAATATGCACAGGAATTGGGAACTTCCTACAGGAACTGAGAACTGTCTCAAACCACACCACTTTCCGGACCATGTACAAGACATACTTCTAAAACCTGGACTTTACAAACAACAACACATAGGTCATCAGCTTTAACTACAAACACACAACATGCCCCTTGGGAAAGGGGTGGAGCAGGAATAACATGCGATGTAGTTTCCATCTAGTTCGTTTAATTTTTCTTTGGAACATGCTCACAGACCACTGTAATAAACATGGCAAAACCCTAACTATAATAGCATAACTATGCTTAATATAACAAAAATATTGCAGAAGGTCAAGACCTGTATAATTTATAGCTGCTACCCTATTGCACCATCATAATTTATTAATATATTGCATAAATAAAAGTATTAATTATATAACAGAAAGAAAGCCACTGTAATACTGTAGAGCAAGGATTAGCAATCTATCCCCACAGGTTAGATCTGGCCCATGGTGCCACTGGATCCAGTCTGTGGAGCTGGGGTTTTGATAGGATTCAGCAGAGAGTGGTCTCTGTGGCATTTATTGGTGGAGACTTTGCCCATGCTGTGGTTCTATAGTGGAGAATTTCATCTGTGCCATGCCACAGTTCAGCAGTGGGGAGAAGCGGCAGTGGCTCCTAGGTCCTTTGTGTTGACTTGCCTTCTACCCAAGCTGAGCCATTCTGGCCCACCACTGGAAAACATTGCCAACTGTTGTTATAGGGCACTGTCCCAAGATCAATGTCTCATACTTGTTTTTCTTGGCCCTTTATTTCCTATAGACCTGATCCAGGATTTGGACTTTAATTAGCAAATGAGATAAACAATAACAACTATTCAAACAGCTTGTCAACCCATAACACACTAGATAACATGATGCCCAACTGGCAGGACTAAACCTTTGTTTGTGAACATTTTCCTGCCCATTCCCAAAGGCCATCTTTTCCCATGTTGTACTGTACCTTACATAGAGTGTAAGCTTCTCTGAGTCCGGGTCCATTTAATTCTCTTTGAAAGTGTAATATACCTCTCCCATGTCCTTTACAACTAGCCATGACATTTCTCAAGGGCACAGAAAAGTTGATGAAGAACATTACTGTGATTCAGCAGGGGGTGGGAGGAAATAATATTTGTGGCCTCAACAAATTCAAGAGTCCTCAGTGAAGGAGTTGACTGAGCCAGGAAATTGATGGTAGTCACAAAGTTCTATGTGCAATCTGTACAGGAATATTAGTGGCAGTGCCCAGCAGTAGTCCAGTTAGAGTACATATCTATGAAAATAATAAAATGCATTAATCTGTGACAGAGCAATTACCTTCAAGCTCACAGCCTAGGAGTTCCATTCTCAGCCCTAGGCCTCCATGTGTGGCTCTCTCAGGGTAGACACGGATGAATCTCGTTGTTACAGGTTCAAAAGCCCGTAGCTCAGGCGTATCATAGTTGGTGTTGCCTTCAAAAGTCTGCAAAGTGTGACAAATGCTGCTTGTTAAAAAAATAGACACTTTCAACAATTGTTTTTTTCCCCCCTTAGGTCTCTAGTATTTGAATTGGATGAGAAGTAGGTCAAATCTTCCACATTTAATAAGTGGCTGACACTCCTATCTTAAATGAGGAAGGAACATATAGTTAAAGCCTCACTGAAATGTGACATGTTTCATTTTTCATCAGCTCAGTAGCAACCAATCCATCAGGGTCATAACAGGAGCTGAGTGTTTAATGAGACATGTTTTTAAATGACATTCTGATCTGGGGTTTAACTGGGTGACATTTTCAGCACTTCATGGGGAAAAAATGACTGAAGAGAAGATCCTGTCACCTTTTAAGTAGCTACAATAATAACCCAACTATTTGAGAGAATATTTCAATCTGATTTTCCCCCAGTGACAGAATCAGAGTTTCATATAGTTATTTCAAAAAGGTGTAAATTAAACTCCAGGAGTTACAGCAGCAAGTGTTCTTCTAGTCAGCTTGCTATTGAGTAAAAACAAAAGGTGAAAGCCTGCTTACTGACAAAACTGAAATGAGTACACATGTAATCTAAGAGGACAAGGGAAGTCAATGGACAAGCATCTAAGATAAACTTCTCTCCTCTGAGTTGTACTGTTGATCTCTTACTTGCATTTGTGCCATTATTTTAGCTTCTTATGTCCATGACATGGACATGGAACAGATTATTTTAATTTGTATATATATTAATATCTAGATACCCCAATTGAGATCAGGATTCCATTAAGTTATTTGCTATATATGCCTATACTTCTGGGCATGAAGGTGTTCCATCTTAAATTAAGTGCTGCTTAGGACTCTAAAGGCTAGAACTAATGCTCTGGGGGGACCTGTGGAATTATACAGTTTCCCAATGGAACAGGATAGCAATGACGCATTAGTAGCTGTAGTGGATCACTTCTAAGTACTGGGTGTCACCTACATATCTTCCCATTGCCAGCTAAGTAGCACTTAGAAGGTAAATAAAAGTAGCATGTCTCCCAGGAAAAAGCCTTCTGTCCTGGAATCTTACAAACATGTGGCCATTGTCCTGTTTCAAGTACCTGTGAAGTATGAAAGATAAAATGTGCTAACGTTTTTTCCTGGGACATTTTGGTGTGAGTCTGTGCAGTTACTGTGACACATTCCAGCAACAAAACTGTCAGGTTGTGTGCTATCACTGGCTATCAGAGCTGTGTGAAGCTTCAGGTACTGATTTGACTTGGAGGAGATTTGGCCCAATTTGGCGGCTGAATCTCTGAATATGAATTGAATGAGGAGACCATTTAAAAGGTCCAAATTGATTCAGAGAACTTCGACTCAATCTGGAAAAGATTCGGAGAGCTTTGGAATTTTGTGCAGTCCCTGCTCACTGCTGCAGGGAGATGGACCCAGACTCTGCACTGTTAAGTAGGGGTGGAGGAGAGGGGCAGTTGGAGAAGGGGAGGGGACCATGTGGGGACCCCTGCCAGGCGCCATCCCCTGCCTGCTCCCTCAGCCCCCCTGAGTGCCCCTGACCCCTGCCCGCTTTCCCAGCACCCCTCCATGGCTGCTCCACCCAGCTTCAGCTCCTAGCTCTTTAAAAAAAAGCCCCCACTCACTGGCTGCTGCCTGGTGGAGGGGTGAGTCCTACTGCCTCCCACTGCCCCATGCTGCGTGGGGGGCTCTGCCATGAGGACCCTGGCCCCTGCCCGCTCTCCCCGCTGCTCTGCATAGCTGCCCTTCCTGGCCCAGTTCACAGTTCTTTAAGAAAAAAACAAAAAGCCCCACACTCACCAGCTGCTGCAGCAGCCTCGGAGCTCCTGGGGGCTTGTGGCAGAGCCCCCCACATAGCATGAGGTAGTGGGGGGGCAGCAGGAAGCCACTGAATCCCTGTGTTTTTTTGTTTAAAGAGCTGGGAGCTGGGGCTGTGGAGCAGCCATGGGGGGGAGAGCAGGTGGGGGTCAGGGGGCTTGTGGCTGAGCCCCCAGCACAGCACAGGGCAGTGGGGGGCAGTGGGGATTGCCCCCCCCCGCCACAGCAGCTGGTGAGTGCTGGGCATTTTTTTTTTTAAAGAGCCAGGAGCTGGGGTCAGGCGGGGGATGGGGCTGATTCAGAGATTTGGCTGACTTCCTGGCGGACAAATCTCCAGATCAGATTTGGTTGAATTGATTTGGGACAGTGATTCAAATCACCAGATTGACTCATTGTCCTCTGAATTGGCCGAATCTGAATGCAAAGCAAATACTAGCCGCTTTACACAGGCCTACTGGCTACATACTGTTAGAGAAGCTGCAGTGCATCTTGGAAGGGTTATGTGTGTAAATGGCTGTGCCACTCCTGTTTTGTTCAAAACCCAGGACAATTAGGACCACCTCAGATGAGACAGCTGTTTACAGTCTTAGACATAAAGGTGGAGTAGGATTAGAGTTGAATAATTTACAATCCAAGAGCAAATGTAGGCTAAAGGAAGTTTTATGGGTGGGGAGCTGAGGCACAGAGCTAAAGCAAGAATTGGTCAAACATACAGAAAGAACTGTGGCATTACCAGAAACTGAAAGAAGAACTTCTGAATCTCTGTCTGATGCCTTAAACAAAAGGTTATCTTTTCCCTGAATTATAAGATATATAAAAACAGAGAGAAAAGAATTGTTTATAAAGCACTTTAAATTCTGTTTTATAAGATCTGACTGAATTACAGTACTAATCACAAAATCCTTTGAACTGGAATCCAAATTTGAGATTATGGTGACATTTTAGGGAACTTCCAACTCTTAGTCATGCATCATGAAGCTTCTTTTTTGCATTGATAGGAAAAGCAACTGCCAGGTATCCTTCACATTTGAATGAGAGCAGCACTCAACATACAGTAATTTCCACCTAATGTTCCAAAGATAGACAAAGAGGAGTGCAGAGAAAAAACTGATTTTGTTTTTTAATGCACAGAGGCCACAGGAAAAAGAAAATAAAATAAAAATCAATTACTAGGCGTGTTTCACTGCAAATCTAAAAGTATGTCTTTTGGTTTAAATTTCTATATAGTGAACCTGTAGTTCCCAGCCTTTTTTTGACAACTGTACTAATTTACTTGACTAAGACCCTGGCTGTAATATCTTGTGCTGTGCTGCTTCTTATTCAGTTCTGTGAAGTTTGGTCCACAATTAATCTCAGGCTGTTTGGAAAGTGTCAGATATTGGGCTTTGGAGCAGACCAACCCTTACTGCAGTGGGTTGAGTAAACTCAGCACAGTTGAATGAATGATGTAGAGTGGTAATGAATGGTGTATCACAAAGAACATGCTTTTACTCCTTTTTAAAATTAATACGAGCAGAATGCGGCCTGAAAGTGGGGACATAAGTTTGGACTATTATGAAAACAGGAGATATCAATAATGTAAGTGTGCTGGTAGCTGTGAACCATGGTATTAAAAAATACTTTCAGTAATGGCACTACTGCACCCAGCTGGCATGGTAGGCTGAATCTTATAGCTTTCTTTATATGGCATTAGGTTAGCTGCTTTTCTAAGAGAACTTGGAGAAGTTACAAGGCATTGCTCTTTGGATCAAATTGATTTGTAATTATTAAGGCTTTCTTTTTATATCTATGTTAATGCATTCAAAAGGTCAGAGAAGCTGCCTATTGTGTGAAAAAGGAATATAGAATGCCATTTTCTGTGTAAAAGTGAGTAGACATAAGTATCTAAGGAACCTGTATTCCTTTCTAATAATAGTCTTAATAGCAACATATAATAATGAAAACTGTTGCAAAAGACATCAGTACTGAGTACTGACATGTAGGCATTAGAATTCAGTAGGCAGCTAGAATTATATAGAATCACTGTCACTTGCAGTACAGACTTGCCTGCGATTTAATTTTGAGTGTTCATTTTCACCATACTTTCATCTTCTTTGTATAGGTGGAGGGAGAACCATAAAGTAAAACTCCAATTTGTGTAGTGAATTTCATACAGGAAATTTTCATAAAATGCTCTGATTGGTTACAAATTTAAATTATAACAACTGAATAAGAAAAAAAGCTAAAAACTATTGGCAAGAGAGAAAAGGCTTGCTTCTTAACAACATTTTAAAGCAAAATCAATGTGGTTAGAGAAATTAAGGGAGGTTGTTTCAGGTGACAGGAGATACAGAGAAGATACTAGCACTAACACAGCATGCCTACACAAGATGTTTACTGTTGCTTTGTAGTAAATGTTTCATGTCTACATGTGCGGCCCTATTAGGCCCCAGGAAACTAACTAACTCCATAGCAGTTATACAAGTATCACCCTGCTGCAGAGTTTTTTTGTGCACAGCAACACAAGTGTAGACGCTGACCTGGCTAGCTGGGGCATGAGAGTGAGGGGGCTGCCTGCTGGCTAGCCCCACTGGAGCACCCTTGTGCCCCAGCGAGCCCCTCCACAGCACACTGGCCCAAGTTGGAGCAGCCCTGGCACATGAAGCTGTATTGGGGGGCCCCCTGCCAGCCAGGGCTGCTCCAACCCAGCTCAACGTGCTGCAGTCCTGGGTGCACGTTCAAACGGTGCACCTGGCTACAATAAACTCTGGTGCGATATGTGCCGGGGTTTATTGTTGCGTGCTAATAGCGCACGTATGTGCGGCAGGAGCCATGTGGCTGCTGCCCTGGGAGACCCCCAGAACCCCAGGTAAGGCTCCCCCTATCCCACCCGGAGTAACTTGCTGCATGTCAGAGTGTGTGTGGCACAGGTGCTCCTCAGGGACAACTAGTGGCAGCACAATGTACACTGCTGCTGGTTGTTCACGGGGAACCAAACATCTACGCATGTCTGGATGTGGCCACAATGTCTAAAAGGCTTGGAAAAACAGAAAAGGTCAGTAGGAAACCAGTAGAATGGTGCATGGAAAGACATATTTCAAGCTTCATAACATAGGCAGGAGCAGTAACATGAAGGGTGTTACATACAAGAAAAGCAAACATCAATTGAATTGTGAAATTTGTGGTAAGCCAGTGAGGTTATCTGAGAATTGAAATGAGCTTGAATACTCAAGGTGAGAAGAGCAAGCTTCTGATCATGTGGGAATATGTAAGAATTAGAAATTGGGAGACCACAGAGCTAAGAGTTATAAAAGTCAAAGCAAAAGGAAATGAAGCTGTGGATGGCAGGGCAGAGTCAAGAAGGTGGTAGATGCAGGGCCATGGTTTATACAAGTGATTCTCAACGTGAGTACCAGGGTACCCTGTGGTGCCATGAGATCCTTTCAAGGGTACCACAGGGGGCTGGGCAATATTTGCACTGTTAGATGTGCAAACACCTATACAATTTAGAAGATTAACCCAGAGATTTCAAATAGTATTCTTTAGTGTTAAAAATATTCTGACCTGTTGTGGTCTTTCTGAGTTTTTTGCAACAAGTTGAAAAACAAGTAAAGTTACGAGCTGGCATTTCAGAGGGGTGCCTTGAGTCTAAAAATGTTGAAAACCACTGGTTTATGTTGTAGATGTATAATGCTGACATGCTTGGCTTTTCAGAGCTTTTCCTTTTTTTCTACAGCATGCAGTTGTTTGTTTTCAAAAGTCAAGATTGTAACCAAGTGAAATGATGTGTTTCATTTCATAAAACAGAGCTGTTTCTAATCCACTTTCATGCTGTGACTCATTATAGCTAACATTCCATACTATCCAACTTCAGTTACTTTTTAAAATGCTACATTCTTGTATTAACATTTTAAATCCACTAGTCTTCCAAATCCTAGGATTTATCTGATTCCTTTTTAATAAAACTTTTTCTATGAAAGAAAGTTTATTAAATGTTCTGAATTTTGGGGAGGATTTTACTGTTAGACAACACAAGATTGAATTCCAGCTCCTTTAATCTCTGGAATTAATTTTTGATAGTGATAAAAGCTATTGGTGGACTTACTGTATTTTTGTTTTTTTGTCAAACTGTTACCTTTCGACAATGATGGCAAGTGCTTGGATTAGATAACAGAAAGCCGTGCAGCATACGGTGTATCACTTTGAAAGCATATGGCAGTATATTTTTTTCTCTCAGTGAGAAATGGTGTGGAAGTACACGTCAAAACAACATCCATGTTAGCAGGGAACTGGTTAGATCCCACTGTTGATTTACACCCGCTTCACACTTTATGATGAAGTCAAAACCCATGGTAACAGGAAAAGTTGTTTATTGTAAAGGTTGAATCCATTCTGTGTTTATACCCGAAACAAATGATGGAAAAAGATAAACAAGTGAGAAAAGTCCAATATTTTCACTGAAGTTAAAATCAGGAAGAATAAAATTAAACTTTTCCTTGGAAAAAGCTACATGACATGGCCATAGGGAGGGAGAAGGCATCCTTGCTTTCATTTTAGGAAACAGGCTTGCCCAATGGCTGCTTGGGCCATAGAGGAAAAAAGACCTTAAATCTATTTTTGAGTCTAACACAACTGGGATAAAGAACAGCTGCCATGCTGTGGGATCTTGTTCTGTGTTTTTCAGTTGTTTTCCTTTCTTGATTCCTTCATGCAGGAAAAGCTCATATGTATGTTACCTTGCCATGATAATTCCTGTGGTAAAGCATTTTTCCTTGTAGAGTAAAGGTGATATCCTATATTTATAGAGTTAGGTGAATATTTTTAGGCAAACATGTTTAAGGACATGTTCCTGACAGAGGAAACAAAATAAGCCAAGAGATGAATGGGATTTTAACTAAATATTTTTAGATGTTCCACAGTACAGTGATGGTCTCTGAGAAATATGTATTCCAGACCACACCTAAGCACATGCATTATTGGGGCCTGCTCTCATTCTATGTTCTCTTTTTCTTCCTGTCAGCCTCCTTATCAGCTCTTGTGGTCCTCTGTGTCACTTCCTTCTTTCTAAAGTTGTTACTACTTCTGCTCAAGCATGTGTAATTATTGCCTTCTCAGGGACCTCTAAAATCCTTCACTAGTAATAAAAGATAACATTTTTCACTTTGAGCATTATCCATGGCTGATTAAAATCTCTGGGAGTCTAACCATTGTTTTCAATGGATATTGGATCAGACCTTTATAGGACACCTTTCCTCTGAGAACCTTGAAAAAAATTGCATGCAATTTAGAAGCTCTCTAGTCTCTCCCTTTATAGCTAGGGGAAATGAAACACAGAGATTCAGTGGCTCAGTTAAGTTCACATGAAAACTACAGCCCATTTCATTTCCCCCCCATGAATTGCTATGTTCTAAAGGATTCTGGGCCAGAAATGAGACCCAAAGATAGCTGCTACACATTGCTGAACAGAAACATGGATTTTGCCCTTTTAATAGGAATGATAAATAATAGGGCTGTGCGAAATTTCAACGGGTGTTTTGTGTGTGAGCTTTTTCGATGCATTTTGAGCTCAAAACAGTGAAATCGAAACAAAATGAAAGGCTTTAAAACAGCTGCGAAACAAAATGAGGGCACTTGAAATGTTTTGAAAATGTTGATATGTTTTGAGTTTTGAAGCTGGGCTTGCTGGCAGCTAAACAGAAACTAAGGAGAGGGAGGGGGGAGAGAGGGGAAGGACTGCTCTGATATTGGCATGTGTAGCTGGCTAGTGACTGTGATCCTTCCCTGAGGTCCCTTCCAATCCCAATACTTCGGAGGAGGGACAGAAGAACAGCATAAAAAGCATTGTATGAACTGAGCTTTCGCTGTGAGTGACACAAGTTTTGCTTTGAACAGTTTGAGGTGCAGTTTCCCAGAAACCCCTGCACCTATCTCCTTGAAATTTGGCAGGCTTCATGGCCTCAGCAGGGGCTACCATCTCGGCAGTTTTCATCCCACTGTGCCTTAACACACACACAAAGTCACACATGGCATGAGTTTTGTTTGTCAGCAGTTTGAGGTACAGTTTCCTAGAAACCCCTGCACCTATCTCCTTGAAACTTGGTAGACTCCCTGGCCTCAGCAGGGCCTACCATCCCTGCTGTTTTCACCACCCTGTGCCTTCACACTTAAAAGTGATATGAGTTTTACTGTGAACAGTTTGAGGTGCAATTTCCCAGAAACCCCTGCATGTATCTCCTTGAAACTTGACAGGCTTTGTGACCTCAGCAGGGGTATCATCCTTGCTGTTTTCATTCAAATCAGGAAAGAAATGACAAAGTTATAGGCATTTTCGTGATTCTCAATTATAGCCTATTGATGAAACATTGAAACGTGTCAAAACAGTATTGAACCAGCAAAACGGTTTTGATGAAACAAAATGGAACAGTGCTTCAAAACAGCAAAATGAAACACTGTCCCTTCGAAACGGTGAAATGGAAGTTGAAATGAAACAGTGCTGTTTCACACAGCCCCAAATAAGCAAAACTCAATAGCCATGACCAGCAACTTAGGACTGGCTCACTGGTGCATGAAAACAGGCACAGTACTGTTCAGTAACATGTCTTTAGATTGGATTAACTTAGGGTGACCACAAATCCTTTTCCAAGATCTGACCTATGCAAATACTTAATAATGTTTCACTACACTGATTAATCCCTTACCTTTATTTTCTTCTTGCTGGCATCCATGATCATTTTCCAGTCTGATCCATTGTTGCTGTAGCCAATCTTAAATTTTTTCATGAACACTTTGTTTTCTCTGTGCTTGCCTCCCTGCACAATTATGCCCCGTACTATTTTCTCTTCACCAAGATCTATCTGAAGCCACTCTTTGGTATATGGATGAGTAGTTGGTGGAAGCGCCCAGCCTGAGCGGCTTGTTATAAGACGAGCATTTTCTGGGATCCAAGTTCGATCTACTTGACTGGATGCAGTAATCTGAGAGTCGGTAATAAGTCCAGACACCATACCCAGCATCCCAGAGCAAGGGTAATCTAGAGAAGAAGATTGTGTTAAATCATTCATCTCTGCAAAACCCATGTAGCCAAAAACTAGCAAAAGTAAGAAATAACACACAAAATAGAAACAACTTGACTCTTTTTTTCTAAATCGCACATCTTTTGAGCAATTTTCATTTTTTAGTTTGAGTCAAAATTTTAGTGCCTGATGTTGGCAGGAAGTGGAAGTACCAAAATACTGGAAATATTTCTGGCATGATGGGAACCAGGAAGCATCACAAGCCATTGTCCATTCTATTTTTATGAGTGTTCCACCCTTGTTCCTAATAAAGGGGAGTGAGGGTCACATTTGAACTTGTGGATGCTTATTCAAATAGAAACTTCATACATGCTGTGATGAGCCCATCATTTGTTCTTGTTGCTGGAAAAATGTTTTGAAAATATAGACCAGCCTACTGCTCATTGACAAATGGAAATCTGGCCTTATGCAGATTTGGAATTATTTGGAGATTTACATGTTCACATGTCGGATATTTTTTAAACCTCAGACCCTACTATGTCCTATAAAAAGAACATGCAAATCCTTGTGCTCAAAATAAGAAATTAAGCATGGAAGATGGGCATTTATGCTCCCCAAATTTGATAATTGGCTGATTTGAACAACCAAATACAGCTGTGGATATCCTGTTTGAATATTCTTGCTAGCATGGGGAAGTACTCAGTCAATGGTTTGTCTTATCAGACCCAGAGGCTGGGTGTAAAGGGGTTTTGTCCGTTCTGTATTACTTTCTCATGGCTTGAAGATACAAATCTAACAAAAATATGAATCTTAGCAAATATGTTTCTGAAAGCCCTTGGTCTGACTGGGACTGGAGACTGATAGATGGGAAGCATCAGGATGGTGAAGGAAGTAGAACTAGGGTGAGAATTGTGAAGAGCTCAACACGAGAGTAAAATAATTGAAAGAAAACTAATGACATCAATTTTTCTCACCTTGAATCTGAACTCTCAGAAATGATGCCAAAGCAGTATCTATGAATACTCAGGGGGTTGTTTGATTGGTTTTAAAATGTTGCTTATTGCTACTTACTTCTTTATGTCAAACAAATATGGCTGTAGAGGGCACCTCCAATGCAAACACAGAAAATGCGTGCAGAAAAGAACTGATTAAAAAAGACAGTGTGCCAAACTGCAGAAACAAGTGATATTAAGTTTTTCATATTGGCACTTACCTGTTATTCTACAGCCATAAATTTCAAATCTCAGTGATATACCGTTTTCCCAGCTCATGGGTTTGATACGAACAAATCGTGTTAAAACTGGTTTGGGAAAAAATCTGTAAACAACATCTTTGGGGTTGGTGTTCCCTTGAAATACCTTTTGAGAGAAAGGAGAGGAGTTTTAAGTAATCTTCTTTTACATTTTGTTTATAATTCTTTGTTGCACAGATATCAAGGATACAAAGTTTAAACAGTTTTTTGCACAGTGGAATACTTAAGCTCACAGCATCATTCCTACAGAGAACTAAGGTTCTTTCAGGGAAGATATTGAAGACGACTCAACATACCTAACAATGTTAAGCGTATTTTAAAATCCATTATAGTTGGACCAGGATAATTTGGTTGTTCCTTGAAGGTCACATCCAGACAAACCACACTTAGTGTAGCATTTGAGGAGATATGAAGAGGTGTGGGTGCAGGTGATATGCTGCCCTTATACCCCTCTGAGAACTCTGTGGTCCTCAGGGACCCCTGTGTGATCTGGGGTGCCTCTTGATTTATCACTTATGCTAAGGAATCTGCATGGAGTAATGATATACAGCCAATTATGTTAGGTCTCTTCCATTTCAGGAGTGTCCTGTGCTGGTAGAATCCTCAGCTGCCTACCTAGTACAGCTGAATGACTTCTGCACTTAAAGATTTGCACAAAGATACTAGGGTATGAAGTAGGGTTTCTGTCTAAATCTAAATTAATAAAAGATCTAGATTGAATTCTTTGAGGAATCATTTGCATCTAGATTGTGGAAAGTTCCTTTACTGAATCAGGATAAAAAAATACACTTCTGTTTGTCTATGGAGTATAAGTTTTTCAGGGTATAATGTTACTATGTTAACCTATCATTTTGTAAATGTCTCCTTACAAAATTCTTTTGCATTGGATAGTGGGAATCTATTTAATCTTTATAACAAATTACTTTTAGTCTTATGAAATTCTCTCTATGCTCCTCAAGGCAAATAGTCAAACAATAAAAGTCCTCAAAATAAATGTTGTACTGGACTTTATTTTCTTGTTGGTATCTGATAATCAGATCCTGTGTAATGGGATGAGAACTTTGAAAAGTCGTTGTCCAAAGAAGGTGACTCAGTTTCCTGCTTCTTACTCAAATAGCGCTGAAACCAAATTTCCTGTTGTTTCCATATGTATAATCTTAGGAATTGTCCTTTTATGGGAGATTGGGCAGTTTCTTACACTTAACTCCAACTTTCCTGTTTGTCATTCTCGGTGGCTGCACTGATCTGGAGGAGAGGTCAGAGGCTTGCAGATATCAGCTCATCAACCTAAGCAGTTATTTCTTAAAGTCTTTAGTGAACTGAATGTTTTATCTAGGGAGAACCTCTGCATTGATGCTTGGCTCTAACCTCTCTCTTAGCAAATTCTTTCCATGAGGAATTGCTCTTAGTGAGTGAATCGGAGAGGGGAAGAGCTTTGTGCATTGTTTCTGGCTAAAATGCATGGAACTTCTGGTTTATATTTTAGCATAAAGCTTTCAGAATGAAGGCCTCCTTGAAGAACTCTGTAACCTCATGTGGTTGTTGTTGGTTCAGTAGTCCCAGCCCCCTCTCTTTTTGTTTTTTAAATAAGGATGTAAAATTGAGAGTAAGCCTCTGCTTTAGATTCAGTTCAGCTATTTTTTTAATATCCTGGTCTACAGAAAAATGTTGCTAGTTTCCATCTGCTTTACTTTGACCAAAGGGAAAGGTTTTTAAACTTCTTATAACTAATAAGAGAGTTGCAAAATCTTTTGATGAATAAAGCACACCATGTACAAAGGAGCCCATGTAAAAGTTACTGTCCTTGGAAAACTTACAATTTGAGGTTGCTTATGACAGAAATCTGATTTTGAAAGCATGGCTTGATTTTGAAAGGCATTTCTTCAGAAACCAGGACTGAGAGCCAGGAATCAACGAGTTCTAATATCAGCTGCAAAGCTCACTTCCACCATGGTTCTACTGCTTTATATATGGGTTTGTATACCCTCATTATGGCATTTGACCTTCTCAGCTTCTCATTCCACAATGGACACTATTGGGAATACTGGGATAGCCATCTGTGCAACTGCTCATATGCATAGGGTGAGAAGTATTTGGTGTATCATTAAAACACCTTGAAAGAATACATATAAATGGATTTGGAGTGCTGCAACTTGATTTTGAAACACTTACCAAGCTGAATCCACACCTTCATTTTTGGATTTAGTCATTTTTAAACTCCTGGTTTTTACCAAGCAGTTTAAAAGTTCACTGATTGTCAAGAGAGAGGTAGTTAGCAGTGTTAATCTGAAGTCAAACAGGGCAGGGGTGGCACCTTAGAGACCATTCATAGCATCTGATGAAGTAGGCTGTTTTCTACAAAAGCTTATGCTTTCTGAACCAGTGAGTTTTTAAGGTGCCACACAACCTAATTCTACTTGTTAACAGTGAATTGAAACAGAAAAGACTTACCGAAGGCTTATTTCCCTCTTTTAGTGGAATCCAGTCTTCTCCATTGGAGCTGACCTCTACTCGGTATGTTTTCACATAATATATTTTGTTAGTTTCTTTCGAGGTAGCTCCCTGTGTCCCAATGCCAGAGACGAAGCGGATAAGGCCCAGATCCACCTGCAGTAATGAATATGGAGATGTAGCCAATCCAGCTAAACCATAATATTACAACAAACTTGGAAGGAATTATAGGAAGAAAACTTGTTTTCTAAAGACTGTAAGAAATGTATATGGGACATGTCTCACATATTGATAGTAATGTCATCCTTAGATCCTGTTCTGTAACTTCATCAGTTACTTCTTATTCCCAAACTATGTAAGCATAGTACATGGGAGTAGTCTCCTGTTCAGTAGGAAGAGGAGGAATTATAGGTTAAAAATATTCTGTTCCATACAAAAGAGGCACCTGCACAGGAACTAGTGAAGTTCCTCAAGAGTTGGCTTTGACTATGATCCTATTTAACAGTTTCACTGATTAGCTTGCCACAAGAAGTAGGAGTTTAATATTGAAATTTGCTGATGACACAAAGGAAGAAGACAGTGTCAATACAGGGAAGAACTGGAATATCATACAGGGAGAACTGAATGACCTTGAATCCTAGAGCAATAGAAATGGTATGAAATTTAATAGTATGAAGTGCAAGGTCATGCACTAAGGGACTAATAAAAAGAATTTCTTCTAAAAGCTGGGAGCTCAACTGCAAGCAAAAGAGGAGGAGACTGACCTTGGTGCTTTTAGTCAGTCACATGATTATAAGCCACTAGTGTTATGCAGTAGTAAAAAGGAAAAATTGAGTTCCTAGGACATATTAAGCATGATATTTTTAATAGAGATAGCTAAGTGTTAATGCTAATACCTCTCTTAACTGACAAACCCAGAGCAGCTTTATCATTAGAATATAATGACATTTTATGGGCTGCTGAGGAATTGAATACTTTAAATGCATTTCTATAAAGTCTGTATTGTGTGTATGTATGTGTGCATGTTGGATGCCTTTTCTTCTTCCCCTTCCCCCCCTTCCCCCTGCCATAAACACCCATGCACAGCCAACATCTAAAGCAAGGTGTCAAACGCATCAGGGTCTACATACAAACCCCACGTGCTGAATCCGGCATGCAGGGCTGGTTTGGTGTGAGTACTGTGAGTGCCTTAGACTGGCCTTGTGTGCTGTGTACCACATGTATGCTAGATCCAGCCCCACATACTACGTGGAGCATGTGCTGAATCTGGCCCCATGCACTGAATGGAGCACATACTGGGTCCAGCCATGTGCACCGTGCAGGTCTAGCCCGGGACCCACAGATGGCACACAGAGCCAGATGATAGGTCTTGCAGGAAGGATTCAGCCCGTGGGCCAGATCATTACACCCCTGATTTAAAGGACTGAGGCTGACCTGAAAGCTTTCGCACAGGCATGGGGATGAGCAACTTTTGCTGCTCCTTTACCCCTTCTTTAGAGAAAATGGTAATTGATACATTTTCATTAAAATTGAATCCATTAACCTGCCTTCATCAGTATCTGTAATCTAGTGTTTCTTTCTTCCAACAAATTGTTTAATTTCAATATAAAAAATATCCAAAAATACCAGTCACATTAATCTATACCCCCCAAAAATGGAGGAAAGTTATCAATTCCACAGTGTTGAGTAAAGACTTTGCTCTTGATTGCATATGGAAATTACCTAGGTAATACAGTGATGGGCAGCATTACAAAACACTAAAACAGACTGATTTGTAACAGTGCTGTGAGACTTTTAATTAATTCTGAATGAAATATATTTATAAAATTAAGTTCTAAGTCAACATAAGCCACTAAAGCTTAAGAACTTGGTTGTAAAAGTAAAACAGACAAACAAAGATTGTCTCTTTCGTTGCAATACAGCTATCACTAAGGAATGAAATACTTATATTTTGGTTAAAATAATCCGTTTTCAATAACAGCATCTTCCAGACATTAATAAGTTGAAACTATGTTGAAGTAACCTCTCTTTTGTTAGTGTCTCATGCATATCTCAGCCTTTTTATTATTTTCATAGTATGCAGGATGCAGAATGTATGTCCCCAGTGTCTTACAAGCATCCTTTTTCCTGGATGTATGTTATACAGCCAAAGGCACTGGAGCAGTTAAATCAACATGCACTCAGAAAGCTGAAGGAAGTGTTATTCAGGACAGACTGGCTGCTATTTCAATTTTCATGTCATATATAAGTCGTTTTGAAGTTCTGCAACCAAGAACAGTAGCCTTGTGTCGGAAGGATAGAACTGGCTTTAAGTGCAAAGCCCTTGTATCTGCTATGGTTTTTAAGGCTGGTAAAGCCTATACTTACATTGTAGCTTGCTGAAGCCCCCCCCCCCCAGTATCTGAACTTCTAGGACTGAAATGCTGCAAAGTTTTGTTTGCAATTGGGAAAAATTCTCTCTTTCTCTCTCTCTTGTCTCTCAAAAAAAAAAAATCCTAATACTGCCTTACAAAAACAATCAAGTGATTTAAAGTAACTAGAGAGTCTCAAATGTTAGATTGTTGCAATCTGAAAGTTAATGGGGGAATCTGGGCACAGAGCAATCTCAGTTTAACTTGAAATGCTCTCAAAATTGTACTCTGCTGATTGTAAAGTGTGCTGCACTGAGTCATGTCCAATACCACATCCAGTTCCAGGCTGAAGTGCACTCAACAATCTAGAAGTCTAAGGGAGTGTAGTGCTGAGTTATTTAAATGAACTGCTGCTTCTCTTAAAATTTGAAACAGCTCTTCAGTTTTCAAATGATTAGGGTCCCAAGTCTGAACTGTTCCGACTGATTTGAAATGACTTTAGTGGATTTTCTTTTTCTTCTTTTTAAAATACACAATAAGTACTTCATTATGAATGAAGTCAAGCAATGGTCTATTATTAGAGTTCTAGACATCTGAAGCCAGGCTAAAACATAACATCAAGGGCTAAGGGAACAGTTTGACTAGTTGACTGTAAGGCAAAAAATTATAACTGGCAAACAACTGCCCTTTCAGCCACCAAGAGCTAGGTCCACCAAAGACTTGAGGGTCTGTCCACATGTAGCTATGTAACACCATGTAGAGATACCCATGCTAGGTCTAAATGAGATGGTATGTTTTGACAAAGTATAGTGCAGTGCTTTGCTGACCCTGGAGCCAGAAGAGCTACATCGGCACAGTGATCTGCCTGAGGTAATTTGACCTGCTCCTCTGGGCTAATTAGCCTGAATGATATGGCCGGCTGATGGACAGCTGCACTACTGTGCCTCCAATTTTGGAACTAACTCATGCTTCTCACCATGGTGCTGCTGTAAGATATGAAGTGCAGCAGGTACTGGACCTAGGTCTTTCTATTGGAGGAGGGTGCCATAACTGCTAGAGAATTCATGCTGTTTTTCTGTCTCAGTGGATTTTCAGCTATTCAACAGCAGCAGGGGCCGAGCATATCACACCCTAGAACATCCTGTGGTCTTGTGATAAGACCATTCACCTGGGATGTGGAAGTTATGTTGAAAATTCCTCAGTCAGAGAAGGAAATTGAACCCTGGGCTTCCACAAACTAGGTGAGTGCACTAACTCCTGGGTACTAAAGAAAAAGATGACATTTTAGGTTACGCTTTCTGAGAAGTTGTATTCATTTAACTCTGGGAGAGGGCTTGGGGTTGCAAATTCCAAACAGAATTAGGCAACTGCCTGAACTCCAGCATAAACCCCCGCCCCCCCCAGACTATGGAGAAAGTGCTTCTTTCTTTTCCCTGTCCTTCTGGGTAGCCTAGGTGGCCCCCCACTCAGCATGATGACTTTTATGGATCCTAAGCTTAAGTGACTAACTCTCCCTGTGCATAGTATAGGAAGCCTAGAACCAAAAATAATAGCTATTATAACACTAGGTGTCATAGTGCCTAACTTAGTGATTCTCAACCAGAGTGACATGAGATCCTTTAAGGGTGATGCAGGGTACCACCCTTAGTGCAATTTGGTGTGTGCAGACACTTACAAATGATTCACAAGATAAACCCAGGGATTTCAAATAGGAATCCCTAGTGTCAAAAACATCCTGACCTGTTGTGGTCTTTCTGAGTTCTTTGAAACAGAAAAGTTGCTCTATTGTTTTCTGTAGGGAAAAATGAGCAAAAACTAAGAGCTGGCATTTTCTGAGAGGTGTCCTGAATCTACAAAGGTTGAGAATTGCTGGCTTTACTCTTTTTCTGGAGCTAACCCCGAGTTTATTAATCCTTTTACTAAGCAGGGTCATAGAAGCAACAGGTATATGGAGAACTACACTGGAAACCATTTGACACATTCTTCTATACTTCTAAACTTGCTCTCACATAATAGCAATAAGAATTCTTTTTATTAATCCCTTTTGATATCCAGCATTGCATTTTCCTCCCTCATGTTCTCATTTCTATGTTCATTAAGGATATGTAAAGCTTTATAATATGTTTAGAGAAAGGCCATGTGGGCATAATCCACCTCTGCACATACTCAGTGTAAGGGTTTTAAATGTTGTATAGGTCTCTGCATCAAGCTGAGTTTCAACTTATATTACCCAAATTCTTACTATACACTGGGTGTGTCTACATGTGCACATTCAACGCACATTAGCTTAATTTAAGGCACTTTAAGGGCATGTGTCTGCAAGTGCGTGGTGATTTTAGGCTACTTGAGCCTAAATTTGATACCTGCATGAAGCAGTCACATTAGCTAATGCACATTAACGCAGCATGTGTCAATGGATAGACACTGCATTAATGCACATTAGTGAGTCTGCACATGCGCTAATATGATTTAGCTTTTTGCACCTAAATTTAATATGCTTTAATGCGCATTAGCATGTCCACATGTAGACACACGCCTAAATTGCCTTAAGCAAAGGCGCATTAAGTTTAGCCACACGCAAATACATGCCCACTGAAACCTGAAGGTCCCAAAAATATATTATGACACAGCTGCCCAGTGATACAATTTCCTAGTGTCATCTTCAGAGGGCAGAAACTCTAGGAAAACTATTCTATAATTCCATTAGATATTCTCATATTAGGTATTTTTAGGGGGTTCTAAGTATTGGGGGAACTATGCCAACGCTTTTCAGTTGGGTCACTGCATCACTTCTGCAATGGCTTCCAAGCATGATCATGTACAGAGTTTGTTAAATTCCATCAAGCCATTTCTGGTTATGAGATGAACAGGAATATTTGACAGCTGGCTTTTTGTTTTATATTAGATGCATTTTTGTTCTTTAGTTTGAGGAACTTCTGTTTCACGTTAAAATGAGCTGCAGAGGGATGTGGTGATGAAAGACTGTTCTTCTGAAGCTAAACATCAAATGCAGTCCCTAAAATTATTTGACATTTCACTCTGCGTGTGTGAGTGATAAATAAACATCTGGCATTTATTTTATGGGATGCAAACTATTTTGTAAAAGTTATTGCAGTTTGTGTGCATGTTATCTGAGCTAGTCTACTCAGTCTCCAAAGCTGGTATTGTGATGCCTCACTTCCCATTCTAGTCTTGAATGCTGTACCTCCGTAGTTTTCTTCAGACTTTGGTTGTGTCATTCAGATTAAAATGTATATGCCTGATCAGAAATGACATATTAGGGCCTGATCCCACAGTCACTGCTGAAAGTATTGTGATGATGAGACTACTGGTGAGTGCTGCACATGATGACAGATGTTTACAGGACTGCTCCTCTAGTTTACATGAAATGAGAAAAAAAAATCAAACATACCATTTTTCTGGTAGAGAAATAGTCTTATGAAAAGTAAACTGGCATTCTCACTTACTGCATTGGGCATCTTAAAGCAACTCCTTTCCAGTGAAACTAGATTGCAAGATGCTGAATGTTTCTATGTATGAACAATTTTCCCCTTCTTATTCTACAGTGCCTCTTAGCAACCAGTAAAAATAGGTTATTGTCTTAGGAATTGCAGATGACACGTTATAGATATAGATATGCAAAAAGCGATGCACACATTTTATTCCAACCCATTTAAGTAGGAGGGTAAAGAAGCATAGTTAGCACCACACAGTAAATCATGCAGCAAATCTCAGCAAACTCCTGGTTAAAGACCACCATGCAACCTGCAAGACAAGAAATGAATATCCTTGCTTCCTACAAACATATATAATCATGTCAGGGTCTCAAAAGCTTTCCCCCCACCGCAAAAGGAAAATCTGCCTCGTTCAATAAAATATAGTCCACTGAGGCCATTATGGCAAGGGAGAGGTTGCTACCAGCTTCAACACCCTGACTATAGGTCTGTTCAACAGCCTGAGAAAATAAAGGACAAAGAGCTGGAGTTTGATTAACAACAGGAAGCTTTTTGTTGTGAGCATCTCTTGTGGCTTGAAAAGCTGTATAATCCATCACTTGACACTACATACCAAAGTAAATATTTTTGGTGAATTATGTCATTTCCTTAGATAACATGTATTGCTTTTGAGTCAGATTAAACTCTATACTTCATTGTTCCACTATTTCTTTTAACAAGAGTTGTTCAGCATCTTCTTTAATTAGCATAGCCTATATGCTTTATTAGTACTTGGTGTTAAGCTGATTGATCAATCACTGTCTCATGCTGTATACAGAACTATTTTTATTTCCTTTTTTATCAGTATTTAAGTCACAAAGATTACAGTGTCAAACAGGAAATAGTAGAGTCTTTAATAGAAACGATAAAGAAATTCTATTGATTTGGTTAGCAATCAAATTAATCCCAGTAGCCTGTCCTTGAAATTTTGGTCATTATAAAAACATAATTCCAAATGGCACAGTAGATATAAACTTTCAGCTTGGCTTTTAGCAAAACAAAAAAAGAAAAAAAAAGATCTGTTGGTTTTCCTTCATCTTTCTGCACAATTTCTTCTGATGTTAATAGCAGCTGCACACAGAAAATATTCTTGTTCATGAGACTCTATCCTGCATCAGTGAATTCAACAGGGCATTTCTCATTGACTTCAGCAGGAGCACTGCTAGGGTCCCAAATCAGAAAATCACACGCTTGATATTGCTTATGTGCTTAATATTAAACATGTGTTTAAGTGCAGTCCTTAATGCAGAGCATCCTTAGGGGATGCTCTGCATTAAGGTATAAGTGAGTTTTCAAAAACAGGTATTAAACATACGCATGAAAGAGAAGATGGGCAAACATTTGTATCAAAGGATTAAAATCTCCTACCAGCTAAACAACAAATGTACTTGCTTTTACAGCAGAAATACTCCTCATACTCTGAGTTATTTTCCTAAATTTCCATTGCTGATTTGCAGCAGTAAAGTGTAAACCCTTCCCCATCTGAAAACAAGGAACAAATTCAAGCAGACTGCTGCATTCAGATACTAACACTGGTGTTGCAGTTTGAGTAGAGAGAGATTTTTCTTAGAGGCAGATTAGCCAGCTTCTATAGGACAAAACTCTGAAAAATGATAAAAGTATAGCTGCAAGGTATAAAGGAGTATTAGCCATTGTCATCACCATGCATGGTTATGAAAGAAAAGGACATAACGTGTAAGAAAAATTAAGTAAAAAAAGAAAAGAAAACTAGAAAAAGACAAATGAAAAGAAAAGACCTCTTTCTTTGACACAGAAAAGATAATGCTTGTGAGGGCCGTGTTGCATCTGGATTCATGGCACATTCTCCCACTCTTATGTTAATTTTTTTTGCATAAATCAGAAGCAACTAATTAAAAAAGAAATATTTAATTCTGACATGTTCTTTGAACTGGTGTTCCATCTGGTTCTGTTTGAATAGTAAAATCTGCTGTAGTTGTAAAAATTGGCAAGCAGCACTCTGGTAAAGAGAAACAAAAGAGACTCAGTACAGCAGGTTAATACACTAGCATTTCAACTTGAGACATTTCCAGAATTCAGCAAACCAAGTTGCTCCAGTATGGAAACTATCAAGATCAAATGTGAAAGAGAAAATGCTGTTAGTGGGGTGGGAGAAGCACTGCCCCAGCATACATTAGCTCTGTGTGATATTTATAGTGTTAGTCTTTGGAAAGAGTTGGATTTAAAAGCATGGGGGATGCAATATTCTGCTGAAACGGGCTAAATGGATTTTGTGAAATGCATTCACAGCAGATACAATGGTAAGAAAAGGGCCTTCAAACACTCATTTCTACCTTAAGTATTTTTTTAATTTTCTGATGTAGTAAATTACATTCAGATGAATTAGAAAAATCTCCTCTTCCAAATTTATTTCTTACTTGATAACTCCTTAGAACCTGGACACTGAGATACAATAAATTCTGATAACGAAGAATGAAAAATGTAATAGTATTTGGATTTCTATGGACTCTAGGATCCAAGTAATCAGCACCTTCTGCAATTTGAAACTACTCTGTAGCAGCGAACAGAACGGCTGATTAACTCCCCATGCTTTAGAAAGATTGTTTTACATCTTCTGGGAGCATATCTTACTGTGAAATATTACTTCTTTAAAATGAAAACCTTTGCTTCAACACTACATTAACTTGCAGATGGATAACTTGGACATTTACAATGACTTGGTCAGATAAAGGAAAAAATGTGAATGGCCCTTTTTCATCAAAAAATACTTAGGAATCCTTGCTGAGCAATAAATGATTCAGGAACTTAATACTTTTAATTAAGGCCTTTTGAATACTTATTTGTAATTTACATTTATTTTTAAACCTGATCTTAATCCTGCAATCTGGAATGAAGACAAGTGTTTTGTGTAGTCTGAGCGTACCCTTCTCAAGTTTGTGTTAAAAATTATAGAACTGGAAAACTGTGTAGCAATACTTACAGAGCCAGTCTCTTCTAATGGAAGAACATAATTGTAAGATTTTTCTCAAAGTAACTGAACAAACTAACTTTCATAAATGAAAAGCAAGCACCACAAAGACTCGCAGACAAATTATTTTACAGGTGAATGCCTAGGCTTTGTGTGACTGTCAAATTTCACCCATAGAGTTGTGCTGTGAAATCCTTTTACTCTGTTCCAGTTACACTAAGCCAAGGTAAGTAAGTCCTGTGGAGATCATAGCCCCATTACCTAATAATCTTTGAAATTTTGAATCAAAGTATAATACTTTATGCATGTAAGCATGCACATATAACCTTAGTTGCTCCCTATTTTTCTGCTTTATCACCCATACTAATGTGATAGAAGGAAGCTAGTAAGTAGGAGGATGATATATTATGATGAATATAACTTCTCATGATTCAGACCTTGAGCAAGCAGAGATATCTGCCTGTGTAATCTCTTTCATGCAAGAAGTGTCCCACTAAAATCACCAGGGTTTTGTACAAGTGGATTCTTTAGAAGGATTGGTGGTATGGGTATGTCAACAAAAATTATCGTAAAATGGGTAAATCAACATTTTTTAAAAGAGCCATCTTCTTTTCTTTTTACAGGATAGGGCTCATATCCATGTGCATAGAGATAGGTAAGCAGGCTGTGTTAATGTGAATATCCATGGCTTCTTGGAATCAGTAGTTGTGTCATTCTAGAAATTTGGCCCAATCTCTGCAAATCAGGTTCAAAGTCATATTTCCTTTTCAAAGGGAGAACTGTCAAGTAGAGCTGTATGAAGCTTCGGGTGCTGATTCAATTAGGAGGAGATTCAGCCTGATTCAGTGGCTGAATCTTTGAATCCAAATCAAATCGGAAGACCAATAAAAAGATCCAAATCCATTTGAGCTCTCTGAATTGATTTGGAAAAGATTCAGATAGTTTTGGAGAGCTTTGGAGATTCAGGCAGTCCCCACGCACCACCACAGGAAACTGCACCCGGACTCTGTGCCAGTAAGTAGGAGGTGGGGGGGTGGCTAGAGGAGGGGGTAGGGGACCATGGGGGGACCCCAGGCAGGCCCAGGTCCCCTGAGCACCCCCAACCCCCACTTGCTCTCCCAGCCCTGTCAATGGCTGCCCCGCCTGGCCCCATCATCCCAGCTCTTAAAAAAAAAAAAGAAGCCCTGCACTCACTGGATACTGCAGCAGCCATCGGGGCTTCTGGGGGCTTGTGGCAGAGTCACCCACGCAGCATGGGGCAGTGGAGGGCCGCGGGGATCACTCCTCACCCTGCCTGGCAGGAGCCAGTGAGTGGGGGCTTTAAAAAAAACCAAACTGCTGGGATGTTGGGGCCGGGTGGGGCAGCCATTGATGGGGCTGGGAGAGCAGACGGGGGATGGAGATCATAGCAGAGCCCCCCCATGCAATGTGGGGCAGTGGGGTGCAGCAGGGATTGCTCCCCTGCCTGGCAGGACCTGGTGAGGCTTTTTCAGGCTTTTCTTTCCCTGGTTTTTTTTGAAAGAGTTGGGACACTGGGGCTGGGTGGGGAAGCCATTGACCGGGCTGGGAGAGCAGGTGGGGGATGGGGCCTGTTTGATTAGGAGATTTGGCCAATTTGGTGGTGGCTGAATCTCCAAATCGATGTGGTTGAATCAACTCAGGACAGTGATTTGAATCACCGAATCAAAACGATGTCCCCTGACTAGGCTGAATCTGCATCTGAAGCGAATACTATCCGCTTCACACAGGCCTACCACCAAGCTGGATAGCCCAAAAAATGACTCCACAATTCTTGCATTAAACATAACATAAATTACCCTTTGTTTCCTGATAGCCTAATACTAAGTCTTTAAATGTATAGGTTTTATGTATTCCCCATGGAGAAAAAGCCAATGACTATGACTATCTATAAGTGTTACATTTCTACTCTGAGAATTGCTGTTTCCCCAGTAGAAAACACGAGTGTACACTGTTCATGCTATTTCTCCCAGAACAAAAATGCCAGTTCTGGGAGAAAAATAACTAAACTCCAACCAGGTAGAAGTGGTTCCTAGGAAAGTTTCAGGAGTAGATTTTTCCACCCTTCTCATAGACTGCTTGTCTACAGCCTTTGTCTGCAGCAGCTTAGTCTGCCCTGTTCCTGGGCACTGAGAACTGGGCAGAGGCAGCAGTGCCTCAAGCTACCTGCTCATTTCTCACAACAGAGTCCCCACTGTGAGGAGTGGAAGTGGGCTTTGTTGTGCTACTGGTTCCTGGGACTGGCCTAGGAGGAGTAAGAAGCAGCAGCCACTGCTCTTTGCCTCTTACAGTAGTCCCTAGTTTAGGGAAAAGGCTGGGGGACTTTGTAGTTCTTTCTAGCTTCCCCCTGCTGCCCAACTGAGTGGTGGAGACAGGATTGGAAAACCTGGGATTTGGGAATTGGGCTCAGAGAGCCTATCCCCAAGCCCAGTTCCTGGCCCTCAGGCCTTAAATTCTTTGTGTGCCACTTAGTTGGGTGATACATGCAGCAAGCTAAAAGCTTTGGAGCTGGGACTGAGGTCCAGGGAGGCTCTCCCTGGCTCTGCTTCCCAATGCTTCTGGCTTCAAATCACCCTATGTGCAGTCTGTCTGGGAAGCAGCACATGAGGGAGTTTCTGGAAAAGGCATGGGGGGGTGGAGTTCTGGACTGCATGAGACCATTTAAAACCCAGGGAGTTGCCTACTAACAACCTGCCCCTCTCTCAGGCAAAGGAGAGGATAGGCTGCCAAGTAATGGGCCTTTTAGGCTAGGGGCAGACATTACACATAAACCCGTTTAAATGATCAGAAACTGGTTTAAAACTGTAATAGAACGTATGTTCAGTGCATATAAACTAGTTTGAAAATAGCTGAAACCGGTTTGAGCTAAACCTGACTGGATGCAATATCAGATTTAACTGATTTGGGTCAAACCAGTTTATGTACTGTCTGTTCCAGACCCCTTGCTGGTTTAAGTTAAACCAGACTCCCATGCTGTCTGGGCTGGGTGGGGCTCTTTGCTCCACAGAAAAGCTGGCCCCTCTCCTCTGCTTCCTGGTTGGAGCTCTGGCAGAGACTGCAGGCTGCTCTTCCCTCTCCCCCTCATCACTCTTTCTGCCTTGCTGAGAGGTGTGCATATATTAGCTAGCAGCCCACATGCTAGCTATCATCCATGCTATGGCAGACTGGACAAAGGCAGAATCAACAGGTAGCTGGTAATGTTCCTCTGTTGTTTTCTTAATGGGGTGATAAACACTGAGTTGGGGTGATAAACACTTTGCCATCAATTCCCCGCTGGGCTGGTGGGGGGCGGGGGGCGGTTCTTCCCTGATCAGAGCTACCTGGCTGAGTCTGGCCACACACTCCCATTCAGCTAAGCACTGTAGAAGGCATGGGATGGCTGCTTTAGCACCCTCTTGCTTCTAGCCTGAGCCATTGAGGCATTTACCTGCATGTCTGAGATGTCTGTGCAGTTACAAACTGATTTAGTCTAGCCAGGTTAGATTAACCTGTGAAAAGTGAATCAATTCAGGCTCAGGCTTTTTGAATGCCTGTCCCTAGCCATAGTGTCCCCTGGCTGGAGAGCTTGTCTGTGTAGCTCTTTAGCCAAAGGGATAGAAGATACGTATGTTCCAGCTCCAGGGCTATTTTTCTACTAGTAATAATTTCATAGAAATTACCAGTAAAAATGAACACCTGTATGCAGTCTATATCTAGATGCTGTGGTGAGAAAGCAGGAGAGAGAGAGAGAGAGAGAGAGATTGAGAGAGAAATGCATACCAATATTACGTCCAAGATTACTTCACAGTGTTTCAGAAAGTGATGTGGCAAGGCTTGTAACCCAGCAGAAGGTGAGTTCCATTTGATAGTTACTATTTAGTAGTAACAGCATGGCATTGGAAGGGTACCTGCTGCCATTCACTCTCCTTCAATTCCAGAGGAGGTGGAGAGCAAGTAGGAACAGTATAGAGACTAGTTAATGATGATTCAAACTGCATGAACTACTCTGAACGTTTCACTTGGCCATCAGTAGCTGAAAGGGACTTGGCATTAGTACATATGCACGTGCTGCAGCGCTGGGGGCTTTTAAAAGCACCTGGCGCTGCATCTTATGCAATTGTATAACTGGCAAAATGTGCGTCAGTGCTGAGAAAATGGTGGTAGCATGCTTTTGAACAAAAACATATTGAAGGCCACCATTTTCTGTGCACTGATGTGCATTTCACTGCTTATACAACTGCATGTATATTGACTCCAAGATGAACAGGGGCTGACAATGCAAGGTCACGGTCAGTAGGGCTAACCGTACCTTGTCATACATCCACAGATGCATCTCAAGCAGGGCCAGGGAGGTGATCCTCCCCCTCTATGTGACACTAGTCAGGCCGCAGTTGGAGTACTGTGTCCAGTTCTGGGCGCTGCACTTCAGGAGGAATGTGGACAACATTGAGAGGGTCAAGAGGAGGGCCACCCGCATGATTCAGGGACAGCAGGGCAGACCCTACGAAGAGACGCTATGGGACCTTAACCTGTTCAGCCTTTGCAAAAGAAGGCTGAGGGGGAACCTGGTGGCCGTCTATAAACTCAATTGGGGGGACCAGCGGGGTTTGGGAGAGACCTTGCTCCCCCCAGCACCCCCTGGGGTAACAAGGAATAACGGCCACAAGTTGTTAGAGAGTAGGTTTAGACAAGACATCCGAAGGCACTACTTCAGTCAAGGTGGCTAGGTTCTGGAACCAACTTCCAAGGGAAGTGGTGATGGCTTCTACCCTGGGGGTCTTTAAGCAGAGGCTTGATGTCTACCTGGCTGGGGTCATCTGAGCCCTGTTTTCTCTCCTGCCCAAGGCAGGGGGTCGGACTTGATGAGCTACAAAGTCTGTTCTGACCCAACTTCTATGAATCTCTGAATCTGTGTGATGCAGTGTACTGCACGTCAGCTCGTGTGCAGAGCAAACTCGATTAATCTCGGAGCATGAAAATGTATGTGTATAAATGCTCGATGTGCAGTGTGGCTGTTCCTCAGTTCTACCCTTTTTCCAGCATGATTTTAGTTTCACTCGCATGGATTTCATTTTGAGGGTTTTTCATGGTCAGAGGATGATGTCCTAGAGCCTCTATTCTCATCTTCGGCGCTCCCCACCTCTGTTCTGCAGAAATTACTCCCTTCTGGCTGTATAAACGGCACAGCAATCTAATTTTGGTTTTGGAAAGCAAACACGGGAGTGGAATGTCCTCTGTGGGAAAGTCACTATAAAAATGGTCATTGGCAAGAGTAGTTAATTTTTGGGGCACAGAATTTTAGACTTATTTCTATACAACACGGGCCATATGTGTCATCAGTAGAACTTGATCTTAATAGGAGTCGCGATGATGAATGGAGGAAAGTGACTAGGAGGGACAGGTCAGAAAGCCACTTTATATTAAAACAATTCCCAGCCTTAAGTGTAATTAGCTCAAATGTACTGCTTTCCCAATTTATGCCACAAAGGGACAAGTTTATCCTTGAAATAGCTTTAGTTGTTAAAGCTGCACCAGGAATAAATTTGGCCCAATGATTTCAACATAGGAGGCCACAAAGAAGAGAAAGAACAGGCTACATAGGTACAGCTGGTTGTTAGAAGTTATGTGTAAACAGTCAGTCTCTGAAGAGAAGCCAGTTGTTCCTGAGAACAGATGAGATGAGACTCAGTTTAATGTTTGGTCAACTGTGTTTTCTCTGCTGGAAGCTTTTGTTTATCAGACAGCTATGAAGTTAACACTGATGCCTTTTTGTAGATGAATTAAAAAAAAACCCCTGAATGAAAACATTAGAGGTGAACCAAAAATGGAATTCTTTCCCTGCTGAAATACACCCCTCTATTCCTCCTGTCTTCTCAGCAGGGAGAGAACAAAAAACATGAAAGAGAAGTTGAACTGCTTTCTCATGGGCAGGTATTTACTACTTGGAGGGAATCTCATTTAACCTTCTGCTTTAATTTTTTTGCTGTTGCTGTGACAGTGTCACCTAGCAGATAAAGCAGAATTAAACTCAGACAAAATAGTGAGAAAAAACACAGACAGAGGAGGCAAAAGGCAACAGAGCAACAGAATCCCTGTGGCATGGTTGGGGGAAAATGGATGGACTCACAGGACTTGTAAGCCCCTCAGCTTCATACCACTTTACAGGTGTGGACAGAATGAGCAAAAATGTTCAACAGTCTCAGTGAGGTTCTCAGCAATACGTCTGTCATCCACAATGCAGGGGCAGGCCCAGAGGAACAAAGCTCTTTAGCTCGGTAGCAACTGCGCTTATTAGAACATGCCTCAACTGTGTGCTCTGACCTACAGCACTATATTACTAGCTGCTCCCCTCAGTCATCCACTTCTTGTTCTTGCTTTCTACCTCTCCTGCAATTTGACACTTGCCCTATCTTGTAAATGAATTTGCTACTGCTGTACTTAGAAACAAATCCTGCATCCTCCTTCATGTTTGCAGAGGGCCCTGGCTGCCGTGGAACTGATGTTGTTCCCCTGCATGGTGATGGAGAGGGGGAGGGGAGGCAGGGCTGAGTTGTGAAGTTGAGCTGTGCAAACAAGGGATATGTTGTCAAATGAAATGTTTCATTCAACCTGAACTGAAATAGCTTGTCTTGATTCAAGCATGTATAAGGCTTAATTGTTTTTAAAATAAAACTGATGAATATTTGGAAATTAATTTTCTTTCAAAGAAAAACATTGTTATCTTTGTTTTAGAAAATATTTTTCTTTCTTTTCCCTATCCCCCTGTCCAGCACCAACAATTTGGAGAAACTTAGAGGAAGGCACAAAGCATTGCAGGAAAATGAGAAAAAAGAGGCAAAAGCAGTGCAAAGAGTTTTGTGCAGTTCTCCAAACGTCCCTAACCCCTCTCTGGGTTCCTTAGGGAAAAGCTGGTGATTCTTTTGGTTTGCACTAGCACCTGTTTTCTAGGGTTTTACCATATTGTTTCACTACTTGTTGTCAAACTGTATAATTTGTTTCCTTGTCAATAAGTACGGGTAAAAGAGCTTTATCCTGGATCAGTTAACCTAGGTCCTGGGCTGTGTCATGGTTTATAATGGTACTAATATTTAGAAAGGAAAATGGCTGTATCTTTCTGTACTCTTATGTAAACATATCTGAAGGCCATAAGATAACCACAATGATTAACCTTACAAAGCTGAACAGATAATTCTAGATCTTTAAAGTGTTTTGGAGTACTGAAAAATGACAGGGACTGAGTATATAGACTGCATAATGACTTGTCTTCTAAAAGGGGATGGAGGCAGCTGGGGGGTGGAAGAGGAAGGAAGTGACAATTATTGTGCACTCCCTATTGACGGCTAAGTCCAGCAATGAAGCCTGGGAGCTTCAACTCTCAGGTTGCCCTTCAAAGCTGGGGAGGACTCGAAAGCTGAGTCTTTTCAGGTTCTATCTTATCACACGTAGTAGCATGATGCACTTTGCTGCAGTGCAAATGCCAACAGAACAAACAAAAGGGAAAAAAAGAAAAAGAACTCCCCCCCGCCCAAACCAGGCACCAGCAGCTTGCATTTCCCCAAGCTGTCAAATGAAACGTTTTGATAAGCTTGCCTGGCAAAGCCAACATAAACAACTGTCTGATGTAAGAATAAACCTGGTAAAAAAATGAATATGCCATACAACAGGCTACATAAATACTGCCTGAATTTTTAAGGGAATACCTGATAAGGGAATGAGCTAGCTAGACAAATGAAGGTCCAGGACACCAAATGACGAATTAAAATCATTTTCAGATCTGTTACAGAAATAAATATGCTGTGCAGCAATTTATACCAGTTCTCATGCTGTTAGGTGTCACTTACAAGGGGATAAATATTAAAGGACTCTAGATAAATGCAAGTTTAAAGGAATCAAGACAAATGTAGAAGAAAGTTTGTGGAGCAGATGTGCCTCTTTCAAGCAGATGTACTCCATATACATAAATGTTTAAAATTAATGAATATATATATTCACCCACAACATCAGAGTTAGCAATATACAGTAAATATACAGCTGATATTTTAATCAGCTAGGATTCTCAGGGCATGCTTACATGTGCAGTTAATGCACAGCAATAAACTCTAGTGCATACTGTGCTGGAGTTTAGTGCTCCTAGGCACCTGGGACTGCAACATGTTGAGCTGGGTCGGAGCAGTCCTAGCTGCCAAAGGGTTTGGGGGGGATTAGCCTGCCAGCCTGGGGTTGCTGACCCAGCTTAATGTGCTATGGAGGGGCTGGCTTGGGCAGTGTGGGGCTGACAAATACATACATTGCTGTTAAGTAAAAAAACTCCACCATGGAATAGTACTTGTGTTTACAAGTACTAAACTATGGCAGAGTTAATTTACTCCATCCTAATAGCTCTGCATGTGTAAATGCCGAGATGTTTACTGTGGAGCTAATTAGGCAACTCTGCAGTAAATGTCTCATGTAGACATGCCCACAGAGTATTAATGCAGGCAGGTCTGTTCTTATTTCCCTGTGGACCTATGGCAAAATCCATGTTGGTCTTATAAGCACTGGGGCCCAGGAGAGTGACTGAAAGAAATGGAGTTAAGTTCTCTAGCTAGTCAATATGGAGAATGTGGGTGTATATGTAAGATGAAGCAGCATCTTGATGAGATGAGCTGAGCTTGCTTCACACATGCCAGCTTTCTAACTGTAAACAGTGTAGCCATGTTAGTGCGGTACTGTGCATGCACCAAAAAGCTCTGCTTACTTGTTGAGGAGCTAATACAAGAAAGGAAGGCATGGGTTGTTTCAGTGCAATCATGGAGCATCTCAGATGCTGCTGCCTTGGATATGCCTTTATGTACCTCTAAAGGATAAACCATAAGTAAAACCATACTGAGAAATGAGTTGCATTAGGCCTATCCAGTCAGAAGTGTGGAATGTGTCGGTCTGTCTGGACAATCACCCCTCTCCAGGGGTTAGTCATCAGAAAATGGGCTGTACATTAGATACCACCATCTCTTTTGGTTCCTGAGCTTACAGTCCTCCTCTTAAGGTAAGTACTTAACCATCCATCTCCTGAGGGTGTTGTCACCCACATTTTACAGAACCATCTAGCAGTTAGAGCAACCTCCCAGCAAGTGAGAAAACTTGCATCTCCCCCAGCTCAATGCTGAACCATGTGGGTATTGGCATAATCTCAAGGGAGACCTTCTAGCCCTTCCATTGATCCTGGGCAGCACAAAGGCAAGAATCATGAGACCAGAAGGAAAACAAGCAAGAGGGAGCCTGACTCAGGAACTGAGTGGGTAGGGTACTTCATGTTTGAGGGTGTGTGCTGGGCTTTTGTATACACTCCTCTTTGTGCACTTTGCGTTAGACATCCATTTAATAGTAAAGAAAAATAATTCTGAGACTGGGTGTAGACCAATTCCCTCCTAGCTGAGAACTTGAACCATTAGACTGCTGAGTCAGGCTGCCTCTTGCTTTCTGTCCATCTTGCCCCATGAATCTTGCATCATTGGCACCTAGAGAGCTCTGTGTTTGTAAATGCAGGCATTGAATATATTTAGATATTTAATGAGATTTGTGGCTGCTGAAGCAGAGGTATTCTGGATTGCTTTTTGTAACCCATACATCTAAATTTTGTCTAAGTCCTGTTTAATCACTTAGCACACTGAAATGGATCTGGCTCCAATGCCAGACCTGATATACATGGCTTTCTCTACACCAGCTGCTGGAGGCAACAAAAAGCTGGGAACACTGATTTTGCCTTAGATCAGCTGATCTTTCTGAGGACAACAGGGCCTAGTGGTCACTTTGAGTAGATGTCTACATGCCACCGAAGAGTGTGATATAAGAATCAAAACTAGTGATTTTCAACTATGGTACCTCAGTACCCTGGGGTGTCATGACTCATGAGATCCTTTTAAGGGTGCCACACAGTATTAGCACTGTCAGGTGTGTGAACACTTACAGATGATTCACAAGATAAACACAGAGATTTCAAATAAGAATCCTTCATTTCAAAAACATTCTGACTTGTCTTGGTTTTTCTTAGTTCTTTTCAACAGGAAAATTTCTCTATTATTTTCTAGTAGTCAAATAATGTGTGCAAGCTAAGAGTCGGCATTTTCTAAGCAGTGCCTTAATCCTAAGGATGTAGAGAACTGCTGATCTAGCCAGACAGACAGAGGGAGACAGAAATGCCCTGCACCATATCCAGAAGCCTGAGCTCAGTATAAACTAATTGTTTGTATGCAGGGATGAATGCAGAGGGGCTCTGGTGATGTGGTCACAGCCCCCTTTGGCTGTGCACAGCATGCACAGTGAGCTTTCAGAGCTCACTGGCATGTTAGCAGAGCTCCTGCTGGGAGTTGTATGCGTGCCTTGAGAACTATGGCTAAGTACAGAAAGTCAAAAAGCCTGAGGCTGAATTGATTTAAACTAGGCAGCTGCATAGGTTGAACCAATAATCAACTGAACTGACATTCAGTTTTTAATTGGGAAAGGTGGTGAGGGGAGTGGGGGGAGGGGGTGATCTGCACAGACATGAGCATCAAGCAGGCTAAGGAGCAGAGGCTGAGGCAGCCCCTGTTCCACTGGAGCAGGTAGCATAGTTCAGGACTGCAAAGCATGCTGGGATGCTGGGGGACTGTGAGTTAACTTGAACCAGGAAGGGAGGGAATCTGGGTCAGAAGTTCCATAAACCGGTTTAACCTAAATCATGAAAGTCTGATACTACATCCAACCAGGTTTATCTTAAACTGGTTTTGGTCATTTTGAAATCAGTTTATGTGCACTGAACTTCTGTTACAGGTTTAAACCAGTTTCTGATTGCTAACCCAGTTTATGTATAACTTACGTCCCTAACCTATCACTGGGTGGTCAGTGCAAAGTCTGCCTAGAAAGTCTACACTGCTGCTCTTTACTCCTGAATTCAGCAGCAGTTGAAAGAAGTTCAGCCCTTGCTTCCATGCAGCTCTGAGAGGGGGGCTATGCACCTGTGCCACTCATACCCCCTTTCCTCTGCTGCCTAATTCAGTATGGGAAGGTGGGAGGGAAAGAGTGAACAGCAGCACCACTTACATCCTGTGCTCTAGATCTGCTTGAAACAGGAACCCCTGGACAGACCCCATGCTGACCAGCTAGTGGGTTCATTGAGCTAATGGTACATGTGGAACTCCGGCCAGGCTGCAATGACATGCAAGTGAGCACCAGAGTCCTCACTAACATCTCGAATCACAGCAAAGGGTTGTGGACATACCCTTTTCAGCTGTGTGGCATATGCACAGTGAGATCTTTTCACAGCACATGTGCCACAACACCAAAGGGAGTATGGTTGCATCTCAGTCACTACAATCCTGGATCTGCCCATGCTTGTGCTCTTAGTAAATTGACTCTGGAGAGTTTACATGGTTTTGCAGGAGGGAAATAAAATTGCACTGCCCAAAAACCACGGTTCAAAACACAGAAGGAACAAAGATGATTTATGCCATGTGGACTAGAAGAAATATTTTGATAGAAACTTGCAGATTCTGCAGTAAACTTAGCCAAAAGGTGTTACCCACAAAGGGTTTTAAAATCTGCACTGTTATGAGGATTAATGATAGCATAGTTTACCAGTGACCCTAATAATAAGTCTCCTTTCAAAACCACACACACATTATTCTCAGGTGCCTTCAGTTTAACATACTCTATTTGGTGTTATGCTTTTTCTACAGTACTCCATTCTTTCACATTCCTCCTTTGGGGGAGCTAAGATCTATTACAGAGGCTCAGCAATGTAAGGGACTGCCATGTTTAGGACTGTATGATTTTTGCTCAAGGGCTTCCAAAACCTGATATGAAAGTTATTTAAATATGGGGCTGTCATGTGTTACATTACACACTGTATACATATAACTGTTGTTGCTAAATTTGAACATTAAATGTACTCTGTAAAAATACAGTTACTGCAGCCAGGGCAGAAATCAGCCATCCCTTTTGAGGAAATGTCTTGAAAGTGCAATCATAAAATCCTTACATGTTATGGATTTCATTAACGTTGTGCTCCCCTAGGATTCCCAATTGTACAATAACAGGAGTTCTTTAAATTTTAAATACCACAGACAGGAACAGTTTCACTAAAAACAGATGTGGAACCCTTGCCCTGGCCTTCTTACTGGTTCTAAGAGCTGAAACTGGCTGGTAATTGATACCTATTAACATGTTTGTTGTTTAGATTAGCCAAATTGAAACACTATACTGTTTTTCCCATGAAAAGATACAGTACTGACGGACATTTTAACTTAGATTTCAGTGGCAATTCCTTATCCTTAATTAAATTAAATTTAAAGGGTTGAGGCTTTTTATTTTAAAAAAAATTCTGTTATTTTATCTTTTAAAAGGAATCTGAATGTGTGAAATATAGTGAAATAAGCAAGTAGGTTTAACTGAAGGTCAGGGAGTCAGTAACAACCCCTGTGACATTAAACTAACTTAGGCTTGTTTTTGCTAACTCTCGTCACATGCATTCCCTTCATGTCTTAATTCCATTCTTATTAGCACATTCATCGACAATATTTATATGTTTCTAAATTCCTCCCTTAGCACACTGGAAGCGATCCAGCCTGGGGTGACTCTGCTACAGACAATGGAATCACTCCAAGGCTCAACCTCGTCCAGCAAATTTAACAAATTTGCATAAACCAAAAGAGCATGGAGACAGAGGCCAATAAATAATACAATGTTGTTGGTGATTGTTTGTGTCTGTGATTTTGATGAGTATTTCAAAACAAAAAGATAAGAAGAAGCTTGTTTGGTGTGCAGTTGATGTTCTGACGAGCTCAAGAATTAGTGAGAAATCTTTTACAGCCACACAGGGAGATGTTAGTGTTTCTACCACAGACCAGATCACATGTTTGCAGCTGGAATTCATGTAGATCTATTTCCAATAAAATTACAGCCAATATTTTGCTAAGTTTCTTGATTGAAATGGTCCTAGGAACATCAACACGTACAGACATTCAGAAGGCCTGAGCCTGAATTGATTCAATCTTTGCAGGTTAGTCTAACCTGCATAGATTGAACCAATTTGCAAGTGAATAAACATTCACTTTTGATTCTGGAAATGCAGCCACATACCTGCTGTGGTGCCAGCTAGAAGTGAGGGAGTGCTAGAGCAAGCTCTCCCTTTCCTTTGGCAGCAGCCGCAAGGCTGGAAAGAAGCTCACCTGGGGGCGGAGGGTGTGAATCATAGAATCATAGAACCATAGAACCGGAAGGGACCTGTAAGATCATCAAGTCTGGTCCCCTGCCACGGGCAGGAAGTTATTGGGCTCAGACAAGCTTGACAAGGTGTATTGTCCAGCCTCATTTTGAGCACCTCCAAGGAGGATGACTGCACCACCTCAGCTGGGAGTATATTCCAGATTCTGGCGACCCTTACGGAGAAAATGTTTTTTCTTATGTCTAGCCTGAATTTGCCCTCTATTAATTTATGCCCGTTGGTCCTTGTCCTCCCTTAAGGTGCCTTCCTGAAGAGTTGCTCCCCTAGTTTTTGGTGTTGGCAGCTATCAAGTCACCTCTCATGCTTCTACTCAGACTGAACAGGCCCAGTTCCTGGAGCCTCTCATCATAGGACCTACCCTCCATGCCTTTGACCATCCTTCTTGAAGTGTGGTGCCCAGAACTGGACACACTAGCCCAGCTGAGGCCTCACTAATGCTGAGTAGAGAGAGAGGAGTACCTCCCTGGATCTACTGGCAACACATTGATTGATGCATGCCAGAGTTCTATTTGCCCTTCTGGCAACCTCACCACACTGTTGGCTCATATTCATCTTCTTGTCTATTGTAACCCCCCAGGTCTCATTCAGATGCTGTTCTAGCTAGTGGACTGCCATCCATTGTGTAGTAAGGGTTCTTCCTACCCAGGTGAAGGACTTTGTACTTCTCATTGTTAAACTCATCTGATTTCATTCTGCCCATGAATCTGGTCTTTCAAGATCATCCTGAATCTTTCCCTATCCTCTGGTATGCCCACATTTCCCCACTTCTTGGTGTTGTCCATGAACTTAATCATTGAGCTTTCCTTCTCCTCATCCAAGTTGTTAATAAATATATCAAAGAGCACGGGTCCAAGCACCGATCCCTGCGGGACACCACTGGAGATGGGCCTCCAGGATGAGGCCATCCCTTTGATTACAGGTCTCTGGGAGCAGCCTCTAAGTCACTTGTCCACCCACCTCACTGTAGACTGGACAAGCCCAGTACCCTCCAGTTTGATTGAGAGAATCTCATGGGAAATGGAGTCAAAGGCTTTACTGACACCTAAATAAATGATGTCAACCTTGTGTCCCTTGTCCAGATGGCCAGTTACTTGGTCATAGAAGGACACTAGGTTAGTCAGGCATGACCTACCCTTGACAAAGCCATGTTGGTTGCTTCACAACACCCCATTCAATTGCCAGCTTGTGACTGATGGCCCCCTTAACAATTTTTTCAAAGATTTTACCCAGGACTGGAGTCAGGCTGGCCAGTCTGTAGTTTGCTGGATCATCCCTCTACCCTTTCTTAAAGGTGGGCACCATATTGGCCATCTTCCAGTTGTCCGGGACCACTCCTGAGTTCCATGATTCTTCAAACAGCTTGGCCAGTGGTGCTGCTATAAGCTCAGCCAGTTGTTTCAGGACTCTCGGGTGCAGGTCGTCTGGCCCGGCAGACTTGAAAGCGTCCAGGTGTTGTAGAAGGTCTCTCACTTGTTCAGGACTGATTTCAAGTAATCTGTTGTCTTCCCCATGTTCCCTGGGCCTCTGGTCAAGCAAACAGCTTCTGTTTGGTTTCACAAATATCAATGCAAAGTATGTATTTAGGAGTTCTGCCTTTTCCCTTTGTGTCAATTGTTGGCTGCCCCTGAGCATTCAGTAAGGGCCCCACAGTGGATCCTGTTTTTTTCTTGCTTCCTATGTACCTGTAAAAGGATTTTTTGTTGTCTTTTATGCTGGTTGCCAGTTTGATTTTCATGCCTGCCTTAGCTTTCCTTGTCTTGTACCTGCAAGCCCTGGTGATACAGGTGTAATTCTCTTTGGTATCTGATCTGTTCTACCATTGCTTATATCCTTCTTCTTTCTTTTTCAATAGCTCCCTACTATGCTTTTTAAGCCAAGTGGGTCTCTTGGTTCTTTTCCTGTTTTGTCCATGTGGGGATGGCCTGTTTTTGAGCTGTGAGAATTGCCTTCTTAAGGAAGCACCAGCATTCTTGGACTCTCAAATCCTCCAGTTGCTGGTTGCAGAGGGCCTCTTCTACTAGCCTCTTGAGCCTGCCAAAATATGCCTTTCTGAAATGTAGAATGTCTGTTCTGTTGACTGATTTCCCAGTCTTCCAGTGAATGGTGAACCTTATCAGGTCATGATGACTGTAACTCAGAGTACCACCAATTCTTAGATCATCTGTGATATCCCCCTCTTGGTCAGCACCAAATCCAGAGTGGCCTTACAACTGATGCATGTCATGGCTTCAATCCTGATATCATCAGTACCCACCTGCTATTGGCTGGGGCATCTTGTTCAGGCCCACAGTCCTGCCTGGTCTCCTTGGCTCCTTCTCCAGATGCAGGACCTGACACTAGAAATCAATCCTTGATAGTAGCCTGTCCATCTCCTCCTGTAGTTCCCTCACCCAGCCCTCCAGGGTCTCCAGCAGTGAGCACATCCAACAAGTGGGAGCACTCATGCCCCTGATCCCAGCATCCAGCAGATGTGCCAGGCATCCATCACAGCCTGGAGTGCATGGAGGCTGGGACCTTAGGCTCTGTCTTTATGAAGGCCTCTGAGATACCAGGGGTGGGGGGAGCTGGGTTCATCCAGGCCAGGAAGCCTGGGGGTGCATTTTGCACCCAGCATATTGCAGAGTGAGCTCTGGTCACATGGATCCCCAGGTGCAGAAAGTGAAAAACTTCCACTGGGACCTTTAAAAACTTTAAAATCTCATGGCTTGTAGTAAGTCTTGTGAGAGCTCGCAGCATGTGAGATTATGGTGCGCCACTTGCAGGGACTGACTACCAGCCCCTGACCTGTCCCGCTGGAGAAAAGGACTTGCAATTCCTCCCCCACTTCTCAAGTTCCCACACTAACTCATGTGTGCTAGGCCCAGAGTGTGCCTGTTTGCTCCCTAGGTAGGATCTGGGGGCTCCCTGAGTAGGATCTCCTCAGCTCTGCTTAGCTGCTTCCTCTAGCTAGTGCTCACCCACTGCGGGCCCCACTTACCTTCCAGCTCTGCACTAGGGGTCCGGTTAGGGTCCACCAGAGGGGTCTGCCCTCTTAGGTACATAATGGGCTTGCACCCATGTGTCTCCCACCAAAAGCTGGTACTAACTCTGTGGTCAAGCCCTGGCAGGCTGCTTAGTGTGTTTGGGGAGGTGCTGCCTGGGCCAGCTTTGGCCACACCCCCCACTGCATGAGAGGCCAATGGGGTAGAAAGCTGGGCAGATCCCAGCTGGGGTCCCCGTGCCTGTGCCCAGGATGGGAGACAGGAGAGTTTAATCTCCCTTCCTCCCCCAAGCCTGTTGGCCCATGCTCTCACCACCTGCACTTCAGCAGGGAAAAGTCTGACAGGGACTGCTCTGCCCCCACTAGGCAGACTGCTCTGTGCCAGCAGGTTTCCCACCCCCACCCTCTTGTCAGCCAGCCCTCCTTGCTCCAGCTAGGAAGCAGAGGGCAGGGCCAACCCTGTTCTACTCAAGCAGACAGCACAATCTAGGGCTGCAAAGCATGCTGGGATGCTGGGGGACTGTGATTTAACTGGAACTATGAAGGGGTCTAGGACAGAAGTTCCATAAACCAGTTTGACCTAAATCAGTTAAGTCTGATACTACATTCAACCAGGTTTATCTTAAACCAGCTTTGACCATTTTGCAGCTGGTTTATGTGCAATGAACTTCTCTTCTAGTACAGGTTTAAACAAGTTTCTGATCACTTAAACTGGTTTATGTGCAACTTCTGTCCCTAACCAAGGGGAACAATTATATCACATGCCCTCTAGATGTCCCTGTTAGAGGGATATTGCTCCCTCTTCAGATCTGTAATGGAAAATTTTCCTTTACAAAAAAATTAACTTTGAAGGGGAAAAAAGAAAGAAAAAGATAATATTTCTCATATGCAAAGAATGGTAAACTGGTAAATGTAGGAAATTAATATTTAGAGATATATGTTTTAAAACCTTTGCACAACATAGAGTTGTACATATCTCATTTCCCCATCCAATTTGAATATATGTACACTGGGTGTCTAAGGGCAGACATGGCTAATTTATAGTATAGGAGAAGTCTATCCAATGTAAGAGTTTCAGCTTTAGCTTTATTGTTACTCAGCATCTTAAACATTTTCCTGTATGTAGTTAGTATTACTTTATATTATGCTATGGAAGAGTAAACATTTATGCAGCATAATTCACATTATTAGACAGCTTATAATTGTACCCAGAAAAAAGCGGCCTTGAACCTTCACACAAGCACCTTTTAATCTACTGTGAATTTTCTTTTAACTAAAGACTTACTGGTATCATAAGGAATATGTTTCCAGTGGTTTGGCTGTGAACCATTATGGATATGCACATCTTTACTGGGTATTTTTATGTAGAGGAAAATGGAGTTTCCATCCTTTATTCAGGTAGACTCTCATACATGTTTTTTTTTGAAAATGGCACCAAACCAAGACATTTTGTGTATGATCCTGATTTGTGACACACAAAGACAAGCACATTTTCTAAGTTGCTATATGTTTAAATAAATAAAGATAATCATAATATCAATTATAACCTTAATACAAAATAAATTTCTTCCTCTATTTTAGACATCCAGAGCCCCCCCCCCCATTAAGATAAAAAACATTGCACTTCCTGAAAAGTGCAGGGGCAAAAGATGAAATGTTGGATTTTCCTCAGCTCTCCAAACTGTATAACTCAAAACTGTAGGGCTGTGTCCATTAATACTATATTCCTGTTGTTAAGAAAAAGTAAAACATTATAAAGAAAACAGGAACATTTTCCCTAGAATAATATATATGCCAGCTTTCAAGGAGAGTTAGACACTAAATTAGAAGTTAGCTGCCTAAATGGTTTTGTGAATCTGGTCCCTAGTTCATAAGTGAAAGGGTAAAACCTTATGGCTGCTTGTAGATATTTAAAAAACAAAAAACAAAAATGTGCTTCACCAGAAGAAGCAGTTCATTACTTGACTTGGCTCGGCAGTGTCTGTATAGATCAGGTGCTTCAGTGAGGCTTTTTGGTGCTTTTATTTGAAGTTGATTTAATCAGCTATTACATAAAAGTGCTGTACAAGACCCACTCAAGTGCCTGAGCCATACAGACTTCAGGCAAGCTGGGTCCAACTAACACGCTGCCTCTTCTGAGCATGTGCTGGACTTGGCGCAGGAATGTGTGGAATTTAAAGTACCATGCTGGCTTTTTTTGGGGGGGGGGAGAAGGAGTTAATGTTTATAAGGAGCCCAAGTTTCTGTCTAGTGCACACATACAGTTATCATAAGTTAATAAAGAACACTGACCACATGAATTAGATTTGGCTACTCTTCTTGTTTTGATTAGGCATCAATAAGTGACAGGAAAAAGAAAAGAAGAAAGAAAGAGAGAAAGTCAGCTATAGGAACAGATGAAACACATGGAGTTCGATTCTAGTGCATTCCACACTTTTTGCACACACATTCCAGGGATTTCAGGTGGCAGTGATTAATAACAAACCTAATACTTCTTAAAACTTGGGGGATTTTAACATTTGTTCCTTGGGAAGAAATAAAAGAGAGCTGATTTTTCTTTCTTTTTTTTTTTTTGCAGCTCTGATTAAGTCCATCATTTACAATTAGCAAATTTCCAGCAACTCAGGATATGTTGGGGCCTCCTAAGCAGGACACCTGAGAGTCCCATTGTGTTCTAAGATTCAGGATGGAGAAAATTTCCCTTTCTTTCTTCCCCTTTTTGACTACAGCTCAACATAGTTTTAAGCTTTCTTGCAGACAGCAAACCTCACAGGAAACACCAATGTGAACATTCTTATTGAAGGCTAAGGATGCATTGTTTTTATATGTCATTTAGTAATTTCCTATTGAAAACAATAGAAGCCGAAAGAATGCTCCAGTATTTAAACTACCGTAAGCTTTCGAGCAGCATTATTAAACTAACACATGTGAACATTTCTCTTGTTTGTTGCTGTCTGCAATAAATTTTGAAAAAAAATTAAGGCAAGCACTATGAAAAATTCTATATAAATAATGTAGATATATATGCTTTTTCCCCCTCTGTATATGTATGATAGTATGCACAGCTAAATAAATATCTCTTTTTTTAACAGAAATGAATTTATTTTTTTTCCAAAGCAATTCATAAGGATAGTTATAACATATTCAGCAGTGATATCAACACCAAACTATGACCCTGAATTAGCAAATGCTTATAAAGTTAAGTATGCCCACCAAACTCAGTGAGACTTCTTGTGCATAACTGTCTGCAGGATCAGGGCCTATGCCAACAGTCTCAAGAGCCAAAAGTGACAGTCAGGCTGAAAAACATTCTGTTTTGTGACATGGAAGGATATTTCCTAAGGATTTGACTGAAAGCAGTAAATTCATTTTATTTGTAACATATAGGACTAAGGCTTTTTAAGGTGAAATTCTAGTCCATTAAAGCACTGTGCCAGATAATTCTTAAATATTATCAGTAAGAGATAACACATGCTCAGTTTACTGGGCCATTCTACTTTAAGCATATGCTAAACTAATATTGACTTTTCCACTCAGCCAAAATCTCTGTTATTTGTGCCCAGAAGACTGAAAAAACAATAGACGTAGGAAACATAAGAATTAATCTTTCTGACCTTTTCTTTTTTATACCTTTGGGAATCAGTGTTTGTGTGGGTTTAATAATGAATGCTAGATACTCATTTGAAATGGGTCCTATTGTATGCAGAACTATTTTACAGTTTTATTTACATTTGCCATCACCATCCTGAATGCACTTCACAGACATAATTAATATTCTCTTTGGAGCTGTATCTTCTTACCTGGATCCATTCTCTGCTAGAATCTTCTCCAGGGGTCCATCCATTTTCAGAGTAATTTAGTCGGGATCTTTCTGAAGACCAGTTGGTGCTATACTGGGAGGAGGCAGTGATTTGGTCAGAGTGAATTTCTCCTGATTCCATACCTAGCGGTTCCATGCACTGGAAATCTGAAGAAAAATAAATTACCATAATTACTATAGTCCACTACTTCAGTGTAGTCATAAGATAATGAGAATGTTTTCCTGCTTTGCATACAAAAACCTAAATAATTTATTTTTATGTGAATTTGAACTTTTTTAACAATTTTAAGTAAGGTGGTTTTGGGGTTGTAGTGTCATTCTTACTACTGTCACTTGAGTTGCCATGGCAATTCCTGGCATAATAATGCCATACAAATATTTTTAGCCCAGCATTGAAGCCATTTCAATATAGGACAATAGAATTCCCTTTCCTAGGGTAGCAGAGACACTTTAGTGAATTCATAACATAAACCAATTTATGCTCAATCTATAATTATATGCAGAAATGGAAAAAACAAGCAAAGAACTGTAAAATAATTTTATTTTTAATTAATTTCATTGCTTTTCACAATGTAGTACAACAAAGTATAAAAATACTTAACCATGTATTACAGCAAAGTTTATTTTTTCTCTGTGTGCCTTGAACATCGGAGAAATAAACAAGGTTTGAACGTGGGCCAGGGAACTATTGCTAACCAGCTGTGTGTTAGAGGACTTGGTGGTCACCATCCCATTTCAGTGAACACAAAAATACTGTGACAGTTTAGTATTAATTGGCAGGCCTCCCACAGAAGCCAAAAGGCTGAATGGGTCATGAAGATTCAATTATGCTGTCACATCTAGAGGAGACAATTGGTCAGGGTTGAGACATGTTTGCATGGTTATATAGAGAAATCTACACTGCCACGGTTTATACTGTATATGTTTTGTGGAAAAAATAGAAATATTGGTCTTGAACTATAACCATTTCTTTTCATGGGCCTACCCAATCCCTTCCAGCCTCCTCAAATTGGAGGTCAGATGGACTAATATCTTTAAAAATGTTCAGACACAAATTATACAATTAAACAGCTAACAATTTGAATCCAGCAAAAAAAAGAACTGCATATGATTTAATTTCATTTTTATAATGCCATTTATTCTATTTACTTTGGGGAGGGCTATAAACTTTCCTCTCAAATTGGGGAGTGGTTTCCTTATCTTGTCATGATGATAAATGACCCACCAGAAAAGGTGGGTTTCTATAACATTACAGAGAAACACTTTAGTACTGTGAAGCAGTGAAAATGGAGTGAGGTAAAAAGTGATGTTAATTAACTCTGGGCCAAAATCAGTTGTATTGTGAACATGTTTATACATAAAAAAGTGATTCTTCAGGGAAGGAATTTTAATGGATGAATAAAAAGTCTTTTAAATGAGTTGTGACAGCTATTGTTTTTTAAAACAAATGTGTTTCTCTATGCAAATTTTGACTTTTAGTAAAAAAATAAAAAACCAGAATATTTTTGGTTAAAAGATTGGATTTGAAATCACATTTTCTATTCAGAAGTGCTGCCATAGTGCTTTGTGAGAATGGTAATTTGCCTAAATTCTTGATCCAGGCTGAGAGACATGGGGCTGGAAAAGCGCAGGCTCAGGGGTGATCTGATGGCCACCTATAAGTTTATTAGGGGTGACCACCAGGATCCCAAAGGATAATGAGGTTGAACGGTTATAAACTACACAAGACCGTTTCAGGCTGGACATAGTCTGGAACAGTCTGCCATCGGAGGTGGTTCAAGCACCTACATTGAACACCTTCAAGAGCAAATTGGATGCTTATCTTGCTGGGATCCTATGACCCCAGCTGACTTCCTGCCCTTTGGGCGGTGGGCTGGACTTGATAATCTTCTGAGGCCCCTTCCAGCCCCAAAGTCTATGAAATCTATGAAATCCAAGTTGTTCTCATTTCTTGAGCCACTACAGTACATCCTTGAAGTCCTCAGAGTCTGACCTGAAAGCGTGATTCCCAACTGCTCCAGGGCAAGGAGTGGTTAAGTAATCTTTCTTTGTCTGGAGTCTAGAATCACACTGAAGCATCATAAACATAAGGCACCAGTTTCTGTTATCATTTAAAACAGGTTTTGCTGCTGAGCGAATAAATCTGTGTGTGCATACACATAAACAAGTTTTTGGATTGCACTGTATTTCAAAGATGAAATGAACCCATCACACTAAAGGATCTAGCATAGCTGTTCCGTAGCACAGATGTAGGGTGATTATTAAGCAGATGCCGATAAGGACTCCACATTCTTTGCATCAGGATAAAAGGTGCAAAAAGATCCATCAAAATGGCCAGAAGACCGCACGCACAGCATATACAGGAGAAACTATCATAGTTCTGCATTCACATCCCCACGGGTTGGAATACATTTTGGTCCATTTGCTTAGCTAGAGGATTGAATTTCACCTTATGGGAGTTTTTTCCTCATTCTTCTTTAAAGAAGTGTATCAAAGTACATTCATTCTGGGTGAATCTCTCTGGATCTCAGTGGGTAGGACAAAGAAGAGAGCGTTTTATTTAAAGCCCTGGAACCTAAAGGGTACCATTGTTTTAAGTTCAAGCTAAGAAAGGAAATCCTCATTGGACTCTTGAGCCTTGGAATGGAATCGTGGGCCTTTACTGAAGGTTACAAGCCAGGTCTGAAGGGTGAGTGTGAGAATGAAACATTTGGGAGAGAATCTGTAATAGAAAAATTTCTAAAATATCTTATGATACACTTTGAGGAGGGCTAAGTACAGTAAATCTGTCCTTTACATGTTGGAATTTAATCATCAAAGCCTGTTCCTTCTTGTAATAGAAGAATAGAAGGCTTTGAGGAGTGGAAAGCATGTTCATATTTCATTGTTTCAGTGCAGCTCTTCCACTGTTCTGCAATCCCAGGTTTTCTTTGCCAGTTCAGTTTTCCCAATAATTCTTCTAACTTTGAGACATTTTTGTGAAAGAAAACTATGAGAAAACAGCTATTTAAAGGGTAAATTATCTTTAAAAAAGAAAAGAAAAACACCTTTATTTATTTAAGAGTTCTTTAATGATTCATATGGCACTCAATGTGCAAGAAAACATTACAGTACATATTTACCACAGGGCTCTGCAGGATGCATAAATACTCACCTTCTGATATGCTATTCTGTAAGACACTGTAGTTTGCTGAGAATCCCTCTTTTGCAATTGCACTGTCAGTGTAAAAAACCATTGAAAGGATTCCTGTTGAAGAGCGAACTCGACCTGGTGTGTTCTGTCCACAGTAACGCCCTATGTGAGGACCAACTGAAAAGAAACAATGTATAATGGTAAATTAGCTTTCTCCTTCAACAATGGATGTCAATACAGCAGTCTCCTAAAAAGATTCTTCAGTGGAAAATAAGGACTCCCTACAACAGTTTAAAATTACAACCTCATCAATATCTAGGTAATGAAAAATAAATGGCTCACCCTACCATAGGGAACTTCACTATTACAGCATTTCAGAAAAGCAAATAAAGCTCTAATGAAATATAGGGCTAGATTGTCAAAGGGTACACTTTTAAGTACGCTGTTATGGGCGGTGGTGCATACAATTATATGCACAAGGAGAAGCAGATGTTGTTTTCAAAATGTGATTAAAACATCTGCCTAGATTTGAGGGGCTCAGCTTGCACACCCAGGCTATAAGGTACTCCTTTTCTTGTGATAGTAAATGGGAGCTGAGTCCCATTTGCAGAACTGGGCATTTATTTCAGTAGTCTTGCAGGCAGGCTGTCATAAGTTTTTCAGCAAATTCAGAAAAATACTTTTGCTCTTATAGTCACATAATGATCAATGACCCCATGCCCCCTGCTATTTGTGCTTTCAACAGCTTCTAGCACTTACTTTCTTCCCTTCACTCAAGTGCTGACCAATGTAATCAACAAAAAAATATAATATATGAACAAGTCCTCCACCCATCCCTCTGCCATTCCTTTGAGAGTGTCATTATATTTATCTTAAATAAATATATCTATCTTAAATATCTAATGAAGTTTGCAAAGGAATGCAAGAGTAATGATGGGAAAATTGCTTCTACTTTCAAAGTTGCAATATTTCCAATATATATTCCTGTGAAAGTCAAAAAATCCAAATCCTGATATCTTTCTGTTTTCTTTTTACAGTGAGATGATTACCCTTTCCCCTTAGTTAGTTTAACTCAAGCCAGCGTATGCAGGCTTTCAATGCTGTGCATCTCTCAGGGATAGAGCCCCAAAATGAAGAAGACGACTCCATTTCTGTGTAAGATAATCAACATGAGTTGTACTAGAGCAATGAATATTGCAGATGACAATATTCATACTGTTGGCTTCCCAGACCTCATTTAACACATCATTATTGTTATAAGTCTGGTTAGTTTTCAGTTTAAAAGATAAAACATTTCTAAATCTTAATTATTCAAAATGCAAGGAAACTCATTAGCTAACATAATTTCTGTAGACACTTATTAGTGTCTGCCAACAAGTTAAACAGTTCCAACTTGGAATAGACATGCAATATGAGCTGCACTTCTGTACTAAGCCCTACTGCTGCCAGAAGGAAGCAGCTCAGATGATACAGCTACTGCTGCCAATGTAGATTTTTCTATCCATGTTCTGGCTGTAGTCAGCTTTCAGTTGCCTTGGCAATCTCATTACATGTAAGATACTAGTCCCCAGCCAACTCCGCTGTTTTTCCCCATGACTGCTCTAAGATAAATGTATAGATGTAATAGAACACCCTGCAAAGGACATGCATTGAATTCTTTCCACTAAATCACTTACGATCTTATTTTTTGAAAAAAGAAAGCCGTTCTTTTGGATCATTAGCAGCACTGCCCTTAAAAAAAAATCTTTCACATCTGCCTGGATATAGCCTGCCCCTTTAATTGTCTTTTTTCTTGGATGGGCAAACAGCTGTAACCCTGCTACTTCCCACTCTGGCCTTTGATCATTGCCGCTGTTGACCTTACTATGGACTATAAGACAGAAGGAGAGATATGGCCACCATACTATGGCCCTCCAAGTATTCCCCCTCCCATTTCCTGCAGGGAATATCCTTTTGAAATAGCAAACAGAAGGGAACTTTGTTTAAAGCACATTCAGACTTTAAAATTCACCATGACTCACTGGTTTATAATTTTTAGACATGGTAATTCTACATTTCATTCTTCTGAATATTGCCCCTGGTATCACAGTATTAATCCCTTTGCTAGCTGAATAGATTCAGGAGCCAAAAACTTTGCAGAACATGATACAAAGAGGTATTGAATTTTCTTGCACAACATGTAAACCTTAGCCTGCTGAGCTAATACATTATTGATCTGAGCAGAACGGGATGAAATAAAGATTCTTATTCTTCCCATATAAATACCTAAAATACATAGAGTTGTCCTTTTTCCATTTAAGTCTTGTAGACTTTTGAATGACAGTAAGTTGCTTAACGATGTTTAGTGTCACTGCACCAAACAGTACACTATGAAGAATACAGTTTGAGCAATACCACTGTTTATTTTGATAGACTGTGTTACTATTTCTGTCAGTGTCCTACTAATTCTACCAATCATGAACTGGAGGCAAATTGTCACTTCTGTGATTTGTGATAAAGGTACATGTACATTTCAAGCTGATGAAACCTCTCCCATAATCCAGCCAAAAGATCTGTATTGGAATTTGGGCGCTGACACTCAGATAACAGAGTGAGTGATTCTACTGGAGATTAGGTTGAAATATCTGTTTGTAGCTTTCAGCTGCTGGGGCTTATGACATTCATCTGCCATCCCACTTGAGAAACTTGTCCAGATGTGTATCTCTTGGACCTAAACTATGCCTGTTAGGGAACCAGTTCCATATTACCAATAGGACAAAGGCACCTCTGAGCCTTTCCTGGATATATCCACTTGATGCTTGCGCTCTATCTATCTATCCCTGAGATCCTTCCTCATTTCTCAGCTGATCTCTGCTGGACAGATGAGATCATAAGGAAAAATATGCTTTGCATTTAGGTTCAAGGGGTGGAGAGAAAGCAAAAAATTGTTTTCCAAGCTCTTCCCAAAATACAGAGATTACTGCAGTCCACTTCAGTTTTCAGCTAGAATAAATTCCTTAGCTATGCTATGTAATGGGAAGCAGCTTTCCTGGGACAAGGCTAGTTGCTTAATACCCACACATATGCTTCTTTTTAAAGTCTGTACAACTGAAGCCACAAAAAGGATGTTGAGCTGCAAATCTAGTGTGCCCCTTTGTGTCAATGGGAGTCATCTTATTGCTGGAGAATTTATGCATACTTGTTGCCTTATACATTGGCCAATGGGCCACATTTCTATCCTTTATAACTCAGTCTGAAAAGAAAAGGGGGAAAAGAGGGATATTATCAGCCCTTCAAGATACCAATTTCAAGAGTAAATTACCTAATTCAGTGAATATTAAAATATATTTTAAAAAATATACTGTGTGCCACACACAGTGTTTGTGTAGAATAACAGCTTTCTCACTGGCTAAACATTTATCCATAATGTACCACTTAGAATGCTAACAGGGAAAAATGGACTTCTATTCTAATAGTTCCAGTAGTCATAGATGGAGAGCTTTTTATATATATTATATCTTCATTTGTTTTCACCGGAGTGTAGAGAGCAAATACAACAGGAAAAGACCTAGATTAATGGCAAACTTCATTTGCACTGATGTTAACAACTCTAGCAAAGTGTTATTTTTTCTTGTATAATTCAGTGCAAGCACTTGTGGTATTGACCAGAGGAGTAATGCTTAGCCTGTGGTTCTCAAACCATATGTAAACTCCTTTAAATTACTTTTGAGCCTCTGGTAGACAATCCATAGAACTTCAAAGAAAGCTGCATGATGGATATGTGCAATTCATCACTTAAGCTCATCATGGTTTTGAGTAAACTATTTTTCTTTTAAGTCATCAGTGGATTGCTCTCAGTCAGGGTTGGCTTTGGGTGCATTTGTGCTCCAGGGGCAAGTGCTTAGCTTCCTTGCATAAAGTCAAACATTCACATTTTGTGCCTTTGCTCCCTTCCTCACATTAAGCCTCTCAGTGCCCCATGTCATTGCTTCTCTTAATAGGAGGACCCTGTTTTGGCTTAGTCATTTGCAAGAGTTCAAGAGTTGACTAAGTTTCCAGATAGTCTCAAATGTGCTGTCTCTATGGTTGTGTTTCAAAGAGGAGCTCTTGGGATGGAAAAGTGCCCTCTGTACAAAATTATGTAGAAATAGCTAATATTGTGAGGCTTTCCCCAGCAGGATGTTAAGCATTTTTGTATAGGCATAACACTTATGCCTATACTTAAATTTAAACACAGGAGTAGCCTTAATTAAGTCCCTTTGAAGTTGATGGGACTACTCACAGGCTTCAAAGATAAGAGCATATTTAATTGCCTTGTAGCAGCAGGGCCAAACTGCTCAGCACCAGCCAGGTGAGCTGAAACTCTACAAATGTGAAAGAGCACTTGGGGAGCAACTTGCTCATTAGCGACCATTACAGCTAGGTGGACATTTTCTAGTGGAAGGCTTTTACATCAGAAAATGCCAGTTCCTCTCAAGTGGAACGTTTCATGGAAATGCATTAATTTTCACAAAATTTCATTTTAAAAAGATCAAAGTAGAGCACCCTGCTAAGGTCAAAATGTAATGTTTTCATTTTCTATTGTGAAAAAATGTTTTGATTCCTTTTTTAAGTTATACAGTAACCACAAAATTTCCTACAAAACCATGTAACTATAATATTCTAATACAATAAAAGACTTAGTCTGTCTGTCTGTAACACTTTTGGGTAATGGTGCATGCACCACCGAGAGTGGGGTGTATGCAGAGGCCCAAGTTTGAACTCCATGTGCAGGTCTGGGCTGTGTGAGCTCAAGTTTGAGTCGCTGCAGGGGAAGTTGTTGGTGGTAATGAGCATGCCCTGGCTTCCCTATGCCTCCCTGCCTGAGGGCAAAGGGGGGGATCATGGTGGTGGCACCCCCCCAGTCTCCTGGCCCCAATGCCTCCCAGAACAGCCGGCAGGAAGGGGGAGGCAGCAGGCAGGGATGGATGGAGGTGGACATGGGCCAGGCAGATGCAGAGCAGTGGGATGGGTGGAGGATAGAGTGAGGTTGCACCTGGAGCAGCCAGGAGGGGGGGGTAGAGTGGGTCCAGAGCCAGAGTGGCTGTAGGGGTAGATGTAGAGGGGCCAGACGTGCGGCTCTGTCCCCGCCTGCACCTGCCCTCCCCATCATTCTTGACAGGCAATTTGATAGTATCATTAAAAAGTCTTAACCCTTGAAAATTCTTTTCTAACCTATATATACATGTGTTACTTGTACTTTGGGGGAAGAGGTCATGTACATTAGAATATAATTAAAGATTGGCTAATAATCTCTTTTAGTTAATGCTCATGTTAAAACAAAGCACACTACTAGGCTAGGGATAGCCATTCAAAAAGCTTGAGCCTGAATTGATTCAATTTTTGCAGGTTAGTTTAACCTGGCTAGGCTGAACCAGTTTGGAACTGTCCAGACATCCCCTCCGGACTGAGGAAATGCAGACACATGCCTGCACGAGCTCAGGCTAGAAGCTGAGGGGTGCTAAAGCAGCCCTCCATCCATTCTTCTGCACTGAGCGGGGGTGTGGGGGGTGTGGTCAGGCCCTGGCAGGATGTTTTGATTAGGGAGGGGTTCCCCTCCCCCCACTCCTGACCAGCAAGGGAGCTTGCAGAGAGTTGTACGGCATTTAGTTACACAGCAGGAAGTTACACAGTGAGTAACACAGCATTTAGCACCCCATCAAGAAAATAAAAGCTTCTCTCATTAGTTCAAGCTCTTCTTAAACAACTTTTTCCAAGGAAGGAATGGAGAGACATTACCAGCTGACTTGTTGATTAGCTCCAAAAGGTCTTAAGTGGACACTGTCCTGTCTGCCTTACAAGACACCTCTCAGCATTAGCTAGCATACTATGTACTGTTACAGTCTCTGCTGTGAGAAGTGGGGAGGAATCCCTGCTTGAGCAGGGGGTGGTGAGGGGGCATGGAGAAAAATGAAACCAGGCAGACCCGGCTGTGCCTGCCATCTCTGCCAGAGCTCCAGCCAGGGAGCAGAAGGGCGGGGCCATCCCTGCTCTGGAGCATTGAGCCCCACCCAGGGCTGCAAAGCATCTGGTATGCTGGGGGACTCTAGTTTAAGTTCAACCAGGTGGGGGTCTGGGACAGATGTTGCATAAACCAGTCTGACCCAAATTAGTTAAGTCTGATGCTACATTTAACCAGGTTTATCTCAAACCAGTCTCAGCCATTTTCAAACTGGTTTATGTGCACTGAATGTGTGTTCTGTTACAGGTTTAAACCAGTTTCTGATAACTTGAATTGGTTTATGTTTAATGTCTGTCCCTAGGCCTAATGTTCTTTGTTAGGTCTCATCTATTTGTTGAGTTTGTTATCCAGCTAAATTAATTTTACAGCATCTTTGTACAAAGCCTAACACAATGAAGATGATAACAGCTTATTGCAGGCTGCAGTCACTACTGCAAGGAAATAAATATTAATAACCCCTAGTAATTTTAATAGCAGTATAGCTTTGGTCTTTATCTTGTTATGGGACATGGGGACAAAGGACTGGAAAGGACTCCCTGGGCCACCAAGTCTAGTCTCCTTCTGCCATATGTAACCACATCATCTAATCCAGGGATGGCCAACCCATGGCACGTGTACCACAAGCAGCATGGGCAGCTACTGTATAGCATGTGATGGGAGTCCCAGGCACACAGTAAAGGTGGGGTGTTGGAATGGCGACAGCAGGGCTCCAACCTCATGCTGCTGAACAGGGGTAGGCATGTGCTTCAGGTGACATTGCCAAAAGACAACTTACCTGAACCTGTTCAGCCTCCAAAAGAGAAGGCTGAGGGGGGATTTAGTGGCCTGTTATAAACTAGTCAGAGGGGATCAGCAGGCACTGGGGGAGTCACTGTTCCCCCGAGCACCACCAGGAATGACCAGGAATAACGGTCACAAGCTGGCAGAGGGTAGGTTTAGGTTAGATATCAGGCGGCGCTACTTCACAGTCAGGGCGGCTAGGGTCTGGAACCAGCTTCCAAGAGAAGTGGTGCAGGCCCTTACCCTGGGGGTGTTTAAGAGGAGGTTAGATGAACATCTTGCTGGGGTTGTTTGACCCCAGTATTCTTTCCTGCCATGGTAGGGGGTTGGACTAGATGATCTGCTCAGCTCCCTTCCAACCCTAGAAACTATGAAACTTAATGCTTTCCTGGCTGTTCAACTTCCTACAAATTAATGTGTATCTTTTTTGTCAAATAAAACGGTGGCAATTGTGAGGTGAGGGAAGGATTAATGTGCCTCATCAAAGCAACCTCTTCCGGTAGCAGTACCTTCTCCCAGTTTTGCTTATGGATCAGAGTAGGTAGGGATCAGAGATGGGCTGGCTTTACCTTGTGGCATATTAGCCAAAAAAGGTTGATCATTAATGATCTATCCTCTTTCATAAACTTTCTCAGCTCCATTTTACCTTTGGTACTCCCGCTGGAAAACTTCTCCCTGTTTTGATGCTATGAAACTTTATTTTAATTTTCAACCTCAGTATATTTGTGGGCAGTTTTTATCACTTGTTCTTGTGCCAGCAATTGTCCCTCGGCTTACATAACACTTTTCCCTCCCTGGTGCTTACCCTTCTGATGCATTAATGGAAAGCAATCATATTCCCTCTCAGCCTTCATTTTGCTAGGCTAAACAGAAATATCTGGCTGAGGAGTCATCTTCCAATGAATGATGCTTCAAATATGTTCTTAGAACTACCACATGCCCCCACAGAATGCATCTGAAGAGACATTTCACTGTAGTAAGAAGGCAAGGTCAGCTGAGTATTTATAAAACTGTAAACACAATTATCTGATGCCAAACTCCTGCTTCTTCCTGAGAGAGTCAAACATACTTTGAAATCATGGGTGAACTGGAAAGCTGGTAACACTTGTTGTTAATTATTCTTCAATTTGATTCAGTCATTTTCTTGAATCAGAAAATTACCACTTTGAAAGCTTCTTGACACTAATAATAATGCAATTCTTTCTCAGAATATTCCATATAAGTTGGTTGATTGGATCTTCTTTTCACATGTCAGTTTAAATCAAAGTCCTACAGGAATTTAGGCTGGAAAGATGTAGGTTTATATGCAAATAAACCTATTATTAAATGTTCCACACATTGTTATAATATTGTTACAATACTGTTTTCCTATCTGAGGAATTATATGTAGAGTAGTCTCTCAGCTATTCCCTTGGCTTTTTCTTTTGCACTTACTGGAGAGTGCTTAAAAATAGAAAGATAAATCAATTAAATGTAAAGCAAGAGCAAAACAAACATACATTAAAAAGCAGATACCTATTTACTGTAGCATCAATGAAAGCTTTTATTAAAAAGGAATCATTTCACAAGACTGCAAATGCATTTGTGATGAAAAGCAGATAGAGCTGGGTACTATGCATATTTAATCCTGTTCTATGGTAGGTTCTAACGGATGTTGTTATTAAAATGAAATATTATTACCTTAGAGTGTTAACGGTTTGCAAAAACCTACTTGGTGCTATTCACAAACTCAAAGAAGACACCCTTAAAAGCAGGTAATTGCATCAATGAAGAAGTGAAATTGCTTTCATTCTGTCACTATTCTGTGAGACAAGGCCTGTCCTGCTTTATTTGGCTGTAAGTTACAAATAGAGGGGAAAAGGACAACAGAAAGACGGTTCTCTTTAGCTGCTTATGGCATGCACAGAAAGCTTGTAAAAGGCATCAATAACAGTTGGCTGCACATTACTGCTTGCATGATTCCTGAGGACTGCCAAGTTCTGATGTGTGCACCCTAAGGGGAAGTGCTCAACCTAATGTTAAACTCCAGCAAATCCAAGACAACAGCAACAACAAACTGCAGGATATCATCATATACCATCCTCATTAGTGCTCAGAGTTTGGATGCACAGTAAGACTTACCTGTCTGAATTATTTTAGCATTGAAGACACAGTTCTGCCTTTGTTGAAACCAATGTATGCTGCCTCTAAGAACTGATATTGGCTCAAAGCCAGTTGTTTAATGTTAGGGACAGTTTGGATAACAACATTAATACTGTTACGTGCTAGTCATGGGCTTGCTTGTCTGTAATTAAAGAGTATCCCCTCTTTTCTCCTTCAACTCAACTCATTTTGTTTAAATCAAACAAGGACCTCTAACACAGTATTTTAAAAAATGAGCCTATGCCTTCTGGAGCTGACTGTGGAGCAGTGCTTCTGTGCGCTGCAGCTCATTTTTCTCTTACCATCAGGGAAGCCATCCCAGATTTCCAATCGGTCATAACGACAGAGTACTCCCCCTGGAGGATTTGAATCGGGTTCTAGTTCAAAGCTTTCGAATTCCAGTATAATCTCTGACATCTTTGGTGCAAAGATAATGTAAGTGCATTCAAGGCTGTTGGGATATTTTTCAGGGAATCCTGGTGACTTTATCACTCCACTCGATGAAGTAAAATTTCTGGAACATTCGGGTCCTGGGTGAAGAAAGAGAAATACTTAGCACCATCCTACCCTGCAAGCTAGTTAACTGGGAAACAAATTAAGTCATTTTGTCTTTTTAACAGCAGAGGTGGATTTTCAATGAAACACCTCATTTTAATCACTGTATTAATCATTCAACCAGCTTGTTCCTATTATTGATAGTCAGGTATTAAAATGTAATTCACATTTATTGTGTGATCTCCAATTTTCAATTTGTGTGGAGCAATATGAAAACTAGTGCCAGCTCTAGAAAAATTATGACAAAGACAAAGTCACGTGGGAACAATGAAAGTCTAAGCTGAAGAAATCTTGACAGAACCCTAGAGAAATAATTATAGCCCCTTCAAGCTTAAATCTTTAAATCTTAAGGCTGACAGCCTTTTATTGGTGGAATAGCATGTTTTACAGAAGCGGGTGAGTGGATTCAGTAGAGGGAGTAGTGGTTTCAGATTCCTAGAGCAGTGACTCAGTAACTCTGCCAGATGTGACCTATGCCTCTTTGACAAACTAAATGTGAAAGGTAATTCTTACATGTACCAAGGGTGAGTGACTCATTCTGAGTGGTGTTGACACAGGTGCACCAGTAAAGTGTTGCTGTTAGTGCAGGCATGATAAACTGTGTGATTATAGGCAGTGTTGCTAGAAGTCACATAATATCAATGTTGACACACTAACCTTTCCCAGCGTACCAGCCACAGCATAATCTGGTGTTCCATAAACTCTTGTTGGTCAAGCAGGGGATGACAGTGGGACAAGAAGATATAAAAGAACAGATAAATGTATCTGTCTTCATGAAGAGATGGGACAAAAAGCTGAGCTGGTGTCTGTTTTCTTCAAGTCCCACAGAAACACAGCTGATCTGTAGGTGTGCTGGGAACTGGTACAAGCACTGACCACACACCTCTTACCCGCCACGTTAATTCAAGTACTTCCCAGCCTTTAAACAAAGGCATTTACTGGAAAGTGCGATGAAGAAGTCAAGATCTGGTAGACATCAGGGCCAGGTACACAGGTTCAAAATGCCTGTGGCAGCTTCACACTAATTTTTCGTGGCTTTTTCTAAGTGCCGTAGATTAGTTTGGGAATAAACAGAACTCACGGTTGCTTTTTTGGTGGGGGATGATGGAGGCAGCCTGCACTGGCCAAGGTCAGAAGGTGGGGAGTGTTCATGGCAGGCTGCTGGAGAATCCCAAACCCAGCCGAGCACTTTGCCACCCCTGATTGGCCAGTGCAGCACCTCTCCCCAGCCCTGCTTCCCCACCAGCTGTCTGCTGTCAGGGGTGACTGGGGGGGGCATGCAGAGGTCCCCACTGCATGCCCTCCCCGGCTATACTGGCTTGCGTCTGCGGGGCCTGGGACTGGGGTTGGGGTTACACAGCTGTCCATAGGCTGAGAAGTGTGTGTGTGTGTGTGTGGGGGGGGGGGGGGGGGCTCCCTGCCACACAGCACCCCCCCAGCTTGCTGGCTCAGGTCATAGAATCATAGAAAATCAGGATTGAAAAGGACCTCAGAAGGTCATCTAGTCCAACCCCCTGCTCAAAGCAGGCCCATCCTCAACTAAGTCATCCCGGACAAAGCTTTGTCTAATGATCTTAAAAACCTCCAGGGATGGAGAGTCCACAGCCTCTCTGGGTAACCTGTTCCAGTGTTTTACTATCCTCCTAGTAAGAAAATTCTTCCTAAAATCTAACCTAAACTTCCTTTGCTGCAACTTGAGACCATTGCTCCTTGTTCTCTCATCTGCCACCCTTGAGAGAAATCTAGCTTCATCCTCTTTTGAACTTCCCTTCAAGTAGTTGAAGGCAGCTATTAAATCCCCTCTCAGTCTTCTCTTCCCTAGACTAAATAAGCCCAGTTCCCTCAGCCTTTCCTCATAAATCATGTCCCCCAACCCCCTCACCACTTTTGTTGCCCTCCGCTGGATTCTCTCCAATTTGTCCACAACCTTTCTGTATTTGGGGGGGGCAAAACTGGACACAGTTCTCCAGATGTGGCCTTACCAGTTCCCTTCTACCACTTTACAATGGTGCATCTGTCCAGACCCCCAGGAATTTCAGTCCTTCAACACAGATGTGAGACACCTATTCTATCAAATCAAGATCCTGAGCATGTACAGGGCACACTTGGAAGAATGCTGATATTCATGGTCCAGTGACACCTGGTCAGTTCCAGTGTGGGAAATTAACTTTGTCTGCAATTAAAATTCTCCTCTTGTTTCAGGTGGATAGAGCATTCATTCTCTCTCTGTGTCATAAACTGTGGTACAGGGTTGTTATATGCTGTTAAAGTATTGTCACTATTCACTCTTCATGAAGCTGCCTGTCCACAGTAAGACGATTTCTTTGTATGCCATTTATACTGCACTATGCTTCGTGAGCCTCCTGCATTCAAATGAAAGGTGCAAAATAAAATTAGTTGTGCTCATTATCACTGTATTAAAGGGAGGAGGCAAATCCTGACTTGCCAAATGCAGAAGTATCAGGCTAACCCCTTACACACACCTGTGATGTCTTGGTATCAACCTGCCTCATTTTGAGTGTGTTTCAGCTAATCTGGGGCAAGAAGCAGGATATTCCTTTAAATGAAATCCCTCATTAATAAGCCCTTTACAAATCTTGCCCCTCTGCCTGCCTTGTGTAGGGACTATCAGTAGAACCTGCTCCAAGGCTGCAATGAAGTTATCCATAAGGGAGAAATAAGGCAATCAAGAACAGAAGTCTCAGTCAGAGACAAATGAAGAAGAGCTGCTCCTGAGAGGGACAGGTATTGTGTGTGACTAGAGTTAAGGAGGACAGTGCTGAAGATTTTTGCTTCCCTATTCCATTTTGGTGGCCCTCAAAAAAGATGTCTCTGAGCTCTATGATCTCCTATTCTTCCTGGCTGACAGCTTCATTTCAGACCTTTCAGCCAGCATCTTAATTTGCTATCAGGGACACTGCGTGAGGCAATCTTCTCTCCCAGCATCACTTCCTGCTCAACCCACTATCAGATGTAAAGTCTCAGACTCCACCTCTGACACAGCTTGTGTCTCAAACTTCTCTATGACTATGGGTGAGGAGGAGTCTCTTATACTAGGATCTGAGATGTGGACCTTGCGTGTACAGCCCACAGAGCACACAGCTCAGAACCTGAAGCAGTGTGCAATGCAGGAGGAATGACACAATTTTTATTTGCTCAAATTGAGGGAAGCAAGCAAAGCAAAGAGTTGTTCACAACTGTCTTTAACACAAATGTTTAGTGTACTGCAGTATGGTTCAGCCTTGTATATGACAGTTAATAACATCTTGGGCTTGGGTCTCAGTCATTCATCTAACATTTCATTTTAGGTTATTTCATTTCTGGAAGGATGTTTTAACATAGGTGTCTAATAAGGTTTGTTTTAGTCAAGCAGTCTATGCCATGTGGTTGATCTATATAGCATAATAAGGAACCCAATATGCAGCTTTGGAATTAACTATATAAATTAATTAAACATTACCTGGGAGGTACAGAATGCTTAGACATCAGGAAAAATGTTTGTTTTCCCACAATAACTCTAACTTGTACCATTGCACCTATGTAATAGTTTGCAATAGAATAACAGAAAATAGAAAATGAATAGAAAATGAGGGTTGGAGAAAGTTTTTATCTAACTTAAACTTCCCTTGCTGCCACCATTGCTACTTGTTCTGTCATCTGACAGAACCACTGAGAACAGTCTAGCTCAGGGGTTTACAAACTTTTTTGGTCGGGGTACCCCCAGCAGCCGAGCAGTGGGGGGATGTCCCCCAGCAGCTGGTTGATAAGCTTGGCCGAGGGAGCTTGTGCAGCAGCGAAACTGGAAGTGCCACTGGCTTCTCTGCACCGTTACCGCATACCCCCCAGGGCCTTCCAAAGTACCAAAGTACCCCTGGTCTAGCTCCATCTTTTTTCAAACCACCCTTTAGGTAGCTGAAGGCTGCTATTAAATCCCCTCTCCATCTTCTCTTCTCTAGACTAAATAAGCCCAGTTCCCTCAGCCTCTCCTCATAAGCCATGTGCCTCAGCCCCTGAACCATTTTTGTTGCTCTCTGTTGGACTCTCTCCAATTTGTTCACTTCCTTTCTGTAGTGGGGGTTCCAAAACTGAACACAGTACTCCAGATGTGTCCTCACCAGTGAAGGATAGAGGGGAATAATCACTTCCCTTGATCTGCTGGCAGCACACCTACCAATGCAGCCCAGTATGCTGTTAACCTTCTTTGCAACAAGTGCACGTTGTTGGCTCATATTCAGCTTATTGTCCACTGTAACCCCTCATTCATAACATTGTCTTAACTAATGTGCATCAGTGTGAGATTTAAATGATCACATAAGGAAATAAACTGTTCTCATTGGTGCACTGAGTTGCCACTAGACTATCAAAAAATATTTCCATTTGAAAACACTGAGTTACAAGAACAACTTTTTCAGGTTATTCTTGTACTTGGTTTTGTTTTGTGTTTTAGTTTAAGGGCTTAAGCACCTGCAAGTAAGGTGCTGTAATACCTAATATTTAGGGGTCTACCTCTCTGGAGTTGAATTGCACTCTGGTGTTAGATACTTAGGCTTGCACTCTTACACAGTGCAAGGTGAATCAAAAAGCCAGTTGTTGCAGGGATCTGCCTGAAGCTTCCTAAAGCCAAGAAGAAATGCTGAGCATATACTTGTGTCTGAACTCCTGCTTGCTCTAGAGCTTAAGTACCTGAGTCTGGTCTACAGTCTCTGTCCACTAAGCATCAAGAACCTGGAGTTCTTTCCTGAGGGCAGGTGTTTCCATCTCTTTTCTGAAAGAGCAAGGCTCACTGTTTTCTTTTAAAGCCACAGCCTAACACTTGAGGCAGTAGTGTAAGTGTGGGAGAATGACTGGGGCACTGGTCAGGGACAAGGCAAAAAAATAGTAGCTGCTGCCACCCCTCCCCCAGTTGCTCCATGTCACCAGCAGTAGCCTGACCATGGCCACTGCCCCGTGTGCCACTGTCACCCAGGATGCAGAATTGCCCATTTACTTCTCTGGGTTAAGGCAGTCACTTGGGAGGGGGGAGTTCAAAGTTCCAGTCCCTGCTCCCATCTATTGTGGATGCACTTTCTAACAAAGATGGGGAAAATGATAGAAAATTAGGATTGGAAGGAACCTCCAGAGGCCATCTAATTCAACCCCGTGTTCAAAGCAGGACTACCTCCAACTAGATCATCCCACCCAAGGCTTTGTCCAGCTGGGTCTTAAAAACCTACCAGGAAGGAGATTCTACCACCTCTCTGGGTAACTTGTTTCAGTGCTTTACTACCCTCCTAGCGAGAAAGTTTTTCCTAATATCTAACCTAAACTTCCCCTGCTGCACCTTGAGACCACTGCTCCTTGTTCTGTCGTCTGCCACCACAAAGAACAGCCTAGCTCCATCTTTGGAACCCCCCCGCCTTCTGGTAGTTAAAGGCTGCTGTCAAATCCCCACTCAGTCTTCTCTTCTGCAGACTAAATAAGCCCAGTTCCCTCAGCCTTACCTCATAAATCATTTGCCCTTCCTTTTTTCTTACCCTCTTCTGGACTCTCTCCAATTTGTCAATTCTTTTATGTAGTGGGGGGCCCAGAACTGAACACAGCACTCCAGATGTGGCCTCACTAGTGCTGAATAAAGGGGAATAATAACTTCCCTTGATCTGCTGGCAACACCTACCAATGCCATTAGCCTTCTTCACAACAAGGACACACTGCTGGCTTACATTCAGCTTATTGTCCACTCTAACCCCCAGGTCCTTTTCTGCAGAGTTGCTGCCCAGTCAGCGAGCCCCCAGCCTGTCCTGGTGCATGGGATTGCTTCATCCTAAGTGTAGGATTTTGCAATTGTCCTTGTTGAACCTCATGAGATTTCTTTTGCCCCAATACTCTAATTTGCCTAGGTCTCTCTGGGCATGTTTACAGTGCATGTATGTTGCATTAAATTTACCTTGCAGTAAGTGGAAATATGCAAATGTCTACACATGCAGGTCTTAAAGTGCATTAACACTGTGTGTGGTCTGACTTGGGACTAAAGTTAGGTGTCTACATGTGCATTACTGAGCAGTAACTAATCAGGTCAGCAGTAACTAATCAAGTCAGCATAAGTCATCGTAGCTACTGCATAGTATGGGTGTGCATGTGTAAATGCATACCCACACTGTGTAGTACTTTTTGTTTACTTCACTGTAATTTAAGTTTCATAGTTTCATAGTTTCTAGGGTCAGAAGGGACCTGAGCAGATCATTGAGTCCGACCCCCTGCCATGGAAAGAAAGAGTACTGGGGTCCAATGACTCCAGCAAGGTGTACATCTAGATTCCTCTTAAAGACCCCCAGGGTAGGAGCCAGCACCACTTCTCTTGGAAGTTGGTTCCAGACCCTAGCTGCCCTGACCGTGAAGTAGCGCCTCCTGATGTCTAGCCTAAATGTACCCTCTGCCAGCTTGTGACCATTATTCCTGGTCACTCCTGGCAGTGCTCGGGGGAACAGGGACTCCCCCAGTGCCTGCTGGTTCCCCCTGACTATTTTGTAACAGGCCACTAAATCCCCCCTCAGCCTTCTCTTCTGGAGGCTGAACAGGTTCAGGCCCTGTAGCCTCTCCTCATAGGGTCTGCCCTGCTGCCCTCTGATCATGCAAGTGGCCCTCCTCTGGACTCCATGTTGTCCACATTCCTCTTGAAGTGCGGCGCTCAGTCCAGCTGCGGCCTGACCAGTGCCGCAGAGGGGGAATATCACCTCCTTGGACCTGCTTGAGATGCATCTATGGATGCATGACAAGGTATGGTTGGCCTTCCTGACTGCACCCCCACACTGCCGGCCCATGTTCATCTTGGAGTCAATGATGACTCCAAGATCCTTTTCTGCCTCTGTACTGACAAGAAGGGAGTTCCCCAACCTGTAGGTATGGTGCCGGTCGTTCCTCCCCAGGTGCATCACTTTGCACTTGTCGGTGTTGAATCCCATCCTATTGTCATCCGCCCATCCCTGTAACCTGTCTAGGTCCAATTGCAGCCTATTCCTCCCTTCTAGTGTGCCCACATCCCCCCACATCTTAGGGTCATCAGCAAATTTGAACAGGGTGCTTTTCACCCCCTCGTCCAAGTCACTGATGAAGATGTTGAACAGTGCAGGCCCGAGGACCGAGCCCTGTGGAACCTCACTGGACATCCCTCCAGGTCGAAAATGACCTGTCCACCACCACTCTCTGGGTGCAGCTCTCCAGCCAGTTGGCGACCCAATTGACTGCGTGGGTGTCGACACCACAGTTTCTTAATGAGAACGGGGTGAGAGACAGTGTCAAAGACCTTCCGAAAGTCCAGGAAGACTATGTCCACTGCTACCCCTGCATCTAAGGATTTGGTGATCTGTTCATAAATGGCCATCAGGTTGGTCTGACAGGACCTGCTGCTAATGAACCCATGTTGGTTGCCCTTAACCATAATCTCCCCTGCTGGCCCCTCATGGATATGCGCCAGAATATTTTTTTCAAAAAGCTTGCCCAGGATTGAGGTAAGACTAACTGGCCTATAGTTTCCCAGGTCCTCCTTCCTCCCTTTTTTGAAGATGGGAACCACTTGGCCCTCTTCCAGTCCTCTGGCACCACACCAGAGCACCACGAGTGCTTGTAAAGCCATGCCAAGGGTCTCGCAATGACCTCAGTCAATTCCCTTAGTACTCTAGGGTGGAGATCATCCAGATCAGCTGATTTGAATACATTCAGTCCCTCCAGAAGTTCCCTAACTAGTTCCTCACTAACCCTTGGCCTAGGTGTGCCTCCCCTGGGATCTAATGGGGGCCTGGGGGTGGGAGGTGACTGTTCCGTAAAAGTTACTGTGCAGTAAATGTGCCTTCTGAATCCTACCGCTATCCTCCAATGTATCCACTATTCTCCCCAACTTGGTATCATCTGCAGACCTGCTGAGGGTGCACACCATCCCATGTTCCAGGTAACTGATGAAGATACCAAACAAAACCAGCGCCAGAACCAACCCCACTTGATACCAGCTGCCAACTGACTACTGTACTCTGAGCCTGATGATCCAGCCAGTTTTCTATCCACTTTACAGTCCATTCATCAGACTTGTACTAACTTAGCTAGCTTGCAAGAATGTTGCGGGAGCAAGAGTCTTCTGGGAGATGCTATCACAAGCCTTGCTGAAGTCAAGGTATACTACATCCACTGGTCTCCCAAGAGCCAGTCATCTCATCATAGAAGGCAATCAAGTTGGTTAGGAATGACTTGCCCTTGGTGAATCCATGCTGAATGTTTCTAATCATCAGGGAACCTGGTTGTCTCTGTTTAAAAATTGCAAATTATCTGATTAAAACCCCCCAAATCCACATTTTCCATGATTAAAATGAAACAACACTATCTATATAGATATCAGTTGAACACAATACTTTATTGATATATTTACAGTTTTAAATTTGGTGTTTTATTTTAGGTTTTTTAGCATGGAAAATCAGAGTTCTCCCTCCCCCTTTGCTCACCAGGATGCAGGTCCAGCTGTGGCTGTCCCCCCTGCACTGCTTTGTAGTGCTGAACGGCCATTATATGCCAGTGCCCTGCCTCTGACTTTGTCTCTCACTCCTCAATCATAGTCCCCCACCCCTACTGGTGCCCCATCACAGCCTCCTGACCCTGCTGGTGCCCCTCACTCCCCACCCACAACCACACCCTTCCACCTACATGGTCCTGTTGGAGAGGGCCCCCAGCTGCCAAGGCTATGGGGCCAGGGACCCGTGTTCACAGCCCCCTGCCTCTCACAGCAGTGCCTTCCACCCATGGGAGTCAGCAGCTTCTGTTGTGGAGGGGAGTGGAGTGGGGACCTTGGCTCCCATTTCCCCATGGGTGGCACAGCAGGAGCAGAGCCTGTGGGACAGGGGAGCAGATGTGGCCCTGGACCTCACCACCATGCATTGCTTGAGCTGGGCAGCAGCCCTGGCCCCAGCCCCAGCCCCAGCCCTGCCCAACCCCCTCTCTTCCTCTCTTTGGGGGCTTCAATTCTGCCTCCTCCCCCCATCCCCAGACTGACCTGCAGGGAGCTGCTCTCCAGGCTGCCTGGATCACACATGCACATGGCACCCCCTGCTGATCACCCTTCTCCCGCTTCTGCCAGCCTTCAAAACCCACTGTTTCCTGCATTTTTATCCTTTAAAGGAGAAAATCTGTGTTTTTCTCCTTAAAATGACAAAATCCAGGTTTTTCTTCCTAAAATAAAAAAATCTGGGTTTTACTGTGTTTCCACAGTAAATGGAAAACCCTGCTAATCACCTTCTTCTCCAAGTACTTAGAAATGGTTAGGACCTGTTCCATGATTTTTCCAGGGACTGAGGGGAGGCTGACTGGTTTGTAGTTACCTGCATCCTCCTTCTTCCCTCTTTTAAAGATGGGCACTATATTTGCTTTTTACCAATCATTCAGACCCTCTCTAAATCACCATGAGTTTTCAAAGATGATGGCCAATGGCTCCGCAGTCACATTGACCAACTACCTCAGCACCCTCAGGTGCATCCTGTCTGGCCCCACAGACTATTTTCAAAATAGTCCCTAACTTGCTCTTTTTTTTGTTGGCTGCTCACCTCCCCCCCAGACTGTGCTGCCAGGTGCAGTAGGCTGAGAGCTGACCATACCTGTGAAGACTGAAATGAAGAAGCATTGAGTACTTCAATCTTTTCTGCATCCTAGGTTGCCTCTCCCATTTAGTAAAGGACCCACACTTTCCTTGATCTTCCTCTTGTTACTGACATACTTGTAGAAACCCTTCTTGTTACCATTCACTTGTGTTTTATTTCAAAGCACACTGCTGCCATTTTCTCAGCACGGAGACATGCCGTGCTGCTGATACATGTGACGCGTGAGGCTGCCAGAACATGTCAATTTATGTGCTCCAGCAGACTTGATTAATCGAGTGTGCTCTGATGCTCTTTCCAATGCATTGGAGCAGGCTCCCCACATGTGTGTAAATGCCCTCTGAGCTTACAGTGACTTAGGAAATCTGGCTCCAAATGCTTGGGTTGTCAAAGGAAATCTGTGTTCCCATAAGGTTAAACTTTCATGCTTTTACATTTATTCTCTACTTTGGGTCCTGGCTTGTGAATGTGTGATATGTTTATCTTCATCCAGCTACAGCTAATGTGTGGGCCAAGAAATGATCTCACCACCGCCCTATAGCCGGTGACTTGGCAAGACAGCAAATCAGAGTGGCGGCCACTTGCAGAACCTGTTAATCCTGAGAAGCTTCTCTCTTCCGGATGTTCTTGTCTCTGTGTACAGCTGCTCATGCTCTATAGCCTTACTGAAACTCCTTGCCAGTCAGTCAGCAGGATGTGCCTGACAGCAGCAGGACCTGCCTCTCTCCCCTAGCCCTCCAAAACAAAGACTGAAAGTGATACCACTCTGATGTTCCCATCATCTGTTGGCCATGTGTTCTTAGGTCCTTTCTGAACCCTGCCTGCTATCTTTTGGAACTGCGGAGGGAAGCACCAACCAATTCAAGGCTTTATAGCACTATTAAGGTAGTAACCTCTGACATAGCCGTTATCAGCACAAAGAGTATCAACAGCTAAAAAAAATCTTAATAAACCATTTTTGCAGATTGCTGGAAAAGGCTGTCAGATTGTGCACAAACATGGTAGATTCTCAGCTAGAGCTCACCCATGTAGCTATGATAACATAGACTAGAGGAGGACTTTCCCCTGGGATTTGATGGCATCAGCAATAAGACATTCATTTTCAAGCAAATTTTCGTATTTTCAGAGTGTTTAGAGAGAAAAAGAAAAATATAGATAATAAGCTACACAATAATGAATTCTTTGCTCACCTCTTTTGAAAACTTCATAGCGGATGGAAAATCCTGCTCCATGAGTCTCATAGTCAGAAACAAATCTGATAAAGAGATGTGGTCCTGTAGATACCACAGGAGAGGGAGCAATTTTTCCACAGAACTTTCCCGAAGAGCGTCCATTTGCATTATCTCCATCAATCACTTCAACATAATCATACCTGGTGGATAAATGGGAGACAGAAACTTTCAACTTCCAGGAAAGAAAGAGACTTAATTAATTTAGAAACCATAACACAACAAAGATAATCAAGAAAAATGCCAGCTTGCTTGGAAACTGCATTATGCTGAGAGATGTAAGTGAAATGAAATAATTAAAATGGACTACATCATGTCTGTAGACATCATCTGGCAACATGGAACTATTAGGAAGAATGCTGTCCATTATGCTTGCAGACAATGTCAGCTAAAGTAACCAATTAACAAAAAAAAGGAAATCTCATGAGCACAATTCTGTATTATTAAATTGTGTTCCTTTGTCTATGGTGGTGTTGTTATCAATACATAATGCATAGCATTCTTTTCAAACTGTGAAGTTCTGTTATGAATTCAAAAATGTCTCGTTGGCTGGAGCTCTGTGAACAATACTTTGATTTCTGTATGCTACCCTCTAAACATATGTCCACAGAATAATAAATGAATCCCTAAACATTTGATTTTGTTCAAAACTCTACTGTGTTCCAAGCCACTGGTAGAAAATCTGTCATTTTCCATGTTAGAAATAAAGCAAATCCCCGAATCCATATTTTAATTACAGCGGTTGATTTTTCTCAGATAAAATGTATTCATTTAGTAAATATTCTTGTTTAGATATTTGAATCAATGTGTTTTTAATGACTTATTATAATATTCAGATTCATTTAGCATATGGAACTCTGGTCTAGGTCTTCATCTTTTCTTTCTCTCTATATATACGTACAGACAAATTCATCTATAAACTAAATTAAAACTACGGCATAATGGGTAATAGTAAAATTTTGCTTCAAGAGAATAGTGATGCTCTAGCATTTCTTGATACTCTGAATTAGAAATAACACCTTCAAGGACCTGATCCTGCAAAGCTGACTTTAACTGGCACTGAGGGAGATCAGTAATACCTGAAACAGCCTTCTCAGAGAAATAATAAAGATGACCCATTTCAAAGATACATTGGTGAGTGATTCTGGAGATTTGCATTGCCCTTGATAAAAGACAGGGCACAGATGTAATTGATGGCACCAGATTCACTCTTTCCTAAAACTGGGTGGTCTTCAGAACCTGGGTGTCATGTTGGACCCTTTTTGAATCACAATGACAGGGCTGAAACAATGGAATGCTTTTGTCTGCCTGGCAGTCTGTGTTTTATTGTGTCTCAATCATAACGCGTTTTTATTTATCAAGTTGCTCCTAGTCAAACAATCTCATTTACTTTTCATTATCCTACTACAGTTAACATTAAAATGTTGCCATTAATTTGCTTCAGCTTTTTATTCCACTGTTATGCTCATTGAAATGTCCCAGGATATATTAATATACCACAAATGGCTAAAAATGGCAGTAACATAAACTGCTTCTGACAATTTTAAAGAGATCAAAGGAAAAAATGTCTTCATGATGACCAATGTCATCTTTAACAACCCTGTTCCAAACTGTCTCAGGCACATTACTTATGTTTACATGAAGCCCCATGAGACAACTGCAAAGATGATATCACTAGTTAAAGTGGACGGCTTAAGGCCCTTTAAATTAAAAATGACATTACCTCATCTGTAAAAATTGTATGCCAGCTTTGGTGTATATCAAGTAGAAAATAAAGCTGACACTGATGGAACTGTAAGCATTAACATATGTGAAATATTGTGCTAACTGCATTTCCTCTGATGCATTTTATTTATTCTAGTAGCAGTAGTTCAGATTGTTAGCCTGCCTCACTGTCCCATTTCAAAGTGATGGAAACACAAAGAGGAAATGTTCACTTTTGACATACTTTTACAGATGTTTTGTCTGACCTACAATTGGACTTGTGACCTTTGTTAACCTTTTTTAGATCTATAAAAGGGGCTTTGGGGGTGAGCTGGGGGAGGGCTACACTTAAAAGAGGTTTTAGTTTTTTTTCTTGCTGTTTTGTATCTGTATAAATATCTTCATGAATATCAACTCTGCTTATTTGGAAAGACCTACTGGGTGTTTCAAAAGAAGCGTATTACTAGTTTTCACTTATAAGGAATGGATGAGAAAGTTACATTTTCACAGTAACAGCATTTCACTGAAGTCAGCTTATCATTGAAGTAAAATAATCAGCATAACCAAATAAGAAAAAGATTTTTTTTAAATAGCCAGATGTAAGGTCTTCTTTTGCCTGACTCGCTTAATGCCAGCTTTCTAAAATATTTAAGTGTCTTATTCCATGGAAATTAATGGGAGTTAGGCATTTAAATACCTTTCAAGATTGGGGCCACAGTGTATACTCTTGAGTTACATTCTCTTTATTACTTTTTCCAGTTTATGGATAATTTCTGATTCTAGCCTTGAAGATCATATGGCATTTTAAGTGATAGTTTTCTCTCTTCTACTTTGGAGAATTAATCATGGGCAGCAAAGAAATCTGGCCATGAGAGGGTAGGTAGTAGGGTGGTGCAAAATGGGTATGTTTTGTTTCGGTTTCAGATTTGGCGTTTCAGTGGGACAGTGATTCGCTTCAGTGTTTCAGATCACTGTCCCATTTTGATTCAGCCGAATCTGTTTCAGAGTTTGGATGCTGTTTTGGTGTTTCAGGCATAGGCCTGATTCGCTTTAATGGGGAATCACTAAAATGCCTATAACTTTGTAATTTCTTGCCTGATTCAGATGAAAATTGCAGGGATGGTAGCCCCTTCTGAGGGCATGAAGCCTGCCAAGTGTCAAGGAGATGGGTGCAGGGGTGATTGTGAAAGCACACCTCAAACTATTCAAAGCAAAACCAGCACCAGCGCCCAGATCTGCTCAGAGCACCCCATGCTGAGTGCTGGAAGGCACCTAGTGCTGGTGCTGGCCCCAGCCGGCAGCAACAGCCTGCTGTCATCCTGCACACAGATCCAGGGGCCTGCACCCCCCGGGAAGAGTCTGGCACAGCCCCACAGTCCTCCCGGGGGGGTGCAGGCCCCAAGATATGCGCATGGGATGACAGCATACTGCCGCTGCCGGCTGGGGCCAGTGGCAGCACCAGTCTTCCCAGCATTTGGCGTGGGATGTGCTGAGCAGACTCAGATGCTGGCACTGGTTCTAGCTCTGCATTCAGCTCTGGGGACATGCAACCCCTGGGAGGGCTGTGGGCTGTGCCGGACTCTTCCCTGGGTGCAGGCCCCCGGATCTGTGTGCAGGATGACAGCAGGTTGCTGCTGCTGGTAGGGGCCAGTGCCAACACCTGAGTCTGTTTGGCACAGCCTGCACCAAGTGCCATGCTGTCATCCTGCATGCAGATCCAAGGGCCCACGCCCCCTGGGAGGGCTGCAGGGCTCCTGGAGGGTGTGGGCCCCTGGCTCTGCACGCAGGATGACAGCAGGCTGCCGTCCCTTCCCCAGAGCACTGAGATTGGAAGGGACCTCAGGGACAGATCACAGACACTGGCTAGCTATAGATGTCCATATCAGAGCAGTCCTTCTATCCCTCTTCCCCGTCCCCCTTCTTAGTTTCTCTTTCCCTGAAAGCTCAGCCCCAAAACTCCAAAATTTTCCAAAACTTTCAAAACATTTTGGATGATTTCATTTAGTTTTGGAGATGTTTCAGAGCCTTCTGTTTCCATTTGGATTCGGTGTTTTGGGCACCAAAACAGGCCAAAACACCTCTGAAACAAAACAGCTGCTGAAATTTTGCACAGCCCTAGTAGGTAGGAAGCAAGAGATAGCAAGAGATGAAAATGAGAAATAGTTTGAAGAGCAGATGTATAGACAGAACAGATTTTTACATTGCAGGGGCTCTGTCTTTTGTTTTACAGCCCCAAATCCTCTTCTGCTGTATTTGATAGATGAGCTGCTGTACCAGGGGAATGGTATGTTTCTTATGGAAATCAAATTACCCTGGATTACACTGTTTTATATTTGGAAAGGAAGTGTTGCTGTCAGTTTAGCACTTCTTCAAAATACCACCAAACAGAGACCAAAGTGTATCACAAACAACAGTTCCTGTGAATAGAAGAATGTACAGTCACAACTTGAGAGTGGTGTTATTGCCAAAAAAACTCAGTAAGCAGCTTGCATCTCCCTCTGGACTTGGTACCAGTTCCACTCCATAAGTTTGTCAGTAGAAAATGCTGTGCCAGGGATGCAGTTGGCACATTGGCATCCCTCTGAGGAGACTGAATATGTCACCTCAGCCGTGCACCCAGACGGTCTTGGCTCAGGGCCTGGAGTACTGAGTTTGCAAATTTGGAACTCCCAGTCGGCAATTCATCGCTCTGTTACCACTGCCAATTATGTGGCAAATATTTCTTGTAACGTTATAGTCCTTAGGGCCCAGACATAGAAATGTAAGTATAAATATAGAGCTAAATGCTACTTGAAGCATTTCCTGAAATATAGGGTATTTAATGCATTTAGGGAGTGAGGAAAGAGCTGTCCTAAGTGTGGGTAGCATTTTAATATATGCTTGGAGGTACCCATGTTATTGTAGAGAAAACTCTAAGCACCTTATACTTGATTCTGCAGTTCCTCTGGAATCTCCCATTTCTGGCCTCTTTAAAGACTTCATATTGCAGCAAAGCTCCCAAATTCCTAACAGGGCTGGATATGGAGTTCTCTGCTGAGTGGAAGCTTGTTTAAGTGCAATACAAAAATGTCTTACCCCATTCCCCCTCCCACTCAGTGGCCAAACATGCTACTAGACAGTACTAATTTTATGGTTCAATAAAACAACGTCTGGGAAAGATTCCCATTGGAATGATGACAGAATATAGAATTCCTCAAAGAATTCTTAAAGGAATTGCAAAATAACTCTGTCTTTTTTGTGTTATGGCTGCACTTGAGTTATAGCTTTAGGGGAAAGGCTAGGCAGTACCTATAAAAGAAAGAAGTGGACAATGAGAAATGTAGTCAACCTCAGAACACAGATTTTGGAGACTTCTTTATTCCCAACTTCAAATAGGAGATTACAGTGCTTTACTTGTGTCTGTTTTTTGCTTCTGAATATGTTAGTAACTCCTGAAATGCATGATAGCAAGTCCTGCTATTGAAAGTAAAGTCAAACTGCTATAAAGCATTGTCTGCTGCTGAAGTCAGCTACTGTAGGAAGTTACTCACAATTTCTGGAGGTTTTCCTATTATTAAGGCAGTAGGAATTTATGACTTTTTCTTTAAAATTTGCCTCTCAGAGTCACACAGTATTCAGCTGAATTCTAATCTGCTCCTTGAGTAACTTGACCCTATGAACCAAGTAGTGATTGACCAAACAAGAGTTATGTAGACTTGCATGAACCGCCTGTGTATTCTGCAGCCTGCTGTAATTTGTTCCTGTAGCCTGATCACTAATAATTTGGTCATCCACCTGTAAGAGATAAAAGATCTTTGCCAACAACTACTCAAATATCCCTGCAAACAAAGAGAACTATAGAGTTGTATTGGACACAGGTGAGGGCAAAATGGTCACTGGAGTTTTGGGAGGGTTTTAGCCTCCCAATCACACTGTGTGTGTGGAACAACAAAAAGAAATGTAATGTTCACTTCATATGGCTGTATTTCATGAAATGTTATTGGATCTTTTTAAAGACAATGAAGCAAGTAGAATTTACACTGAACAGTTCTGTATTAGAGACAAGCTTGGGGGGCTGCAAGGGGTATTTCCCCAGAGCACTGGGAAATGTGTGTTTCCCCGGAGCATTCTGGGAGGTTCATTAGCACTTCGAACTTTTATGATGATCCACTTCTTCCTATTAGTTGGTTTAGAACTAATAGGTCATGTTATCTTTAATACTGAGAATTGTTTTTGCTTGGTTTGCCTGCACAAGCAGCATTTTTTTTATTGACCCCACAACTCTTGCTTTAGATAAACAGAAGGGCACAGCAACAGGAAACCTAAAAAAAGAGTTTCTAGTTCTACTGCATCATAAATTTGTGCACCATCACTGACTGATGGTTAACTGTGTGGAATTTACGGTGTCGCTTGTGACACAGGCTAATTTGTATCCTGAAGCTCAAAGGACAAGAACTGCAAAGACTCCAGGAATACCAACCCAAGTCCCAGTTTATTAGCTACAAGAAAAAGTAACAAACACCATTAAAGAAATTAAGTGCAAGGCAAACTATGTCCCCTTCTGGCCCCTACTTCAGTGTCTGCCAGTCTTTCTTTCATCAGAGCTTTTCACTAGAATGGCTGTCTCTGGTAACTGATTTAATAGCCTAGAGGGGCTATCCAATATTTACAGAGGTGGAATGCTATAGTGCTGCTCTACAACTCTACATCATTCTACTGCTGCCAACCCCAAGCATTCAGAAATAAGAAGTCAGGCTCCTTCAAAACAGGAGGTCATAAGAGCCCTGTATTCAATTCAAGTCCCTGATGTAGGAACTGCAGACAGCTATAAGGCTGGCTTTCGATAATCTCCCCTTGAGCCCAGTTGTACAGGCATGCCAGGATTGGAGCCCTGGGGTGGGAAGGATACTCTGGAGCATGCAGTACAATAAAGATTCATGGCAACTCTGGAGCCCATAGAACAAGTCATGGCAACTGCCATGACTGAGCAAACTGCTTAGGGCACAGTTATGCTATGGCCTCCCCAGGGGCTTCTGAACAACTGAGGATCAAGAGCAAGGTGGCTTAAAAACCTCTTACTATGCCTTTCCCCTGTGCTGTGCATTCTGGGCTGCGCTTCTTAGGAATACAGTACAAAATCTAATCCCTAATTTATGCTATCTAAAGTGACAGGTATTTACACAAATTTACTTAAATATCCATTATGTTGACAGTCTCTCTTGCTCCTAATAGATTTTTGTGATCTTGAAGCTATGAATTTTTATGGAGTGTATGTATATGCATCTGATTGAGTGTGTTCAGAGTCATAGCCAAGCAGCTCTATGTCCTGGGCAGCTGTGGGACACCCAAGGCAGTGCTGACTGCTGTGGTACTGATCTCAGAAGCATGATCCGCCACAGTTATGGTAATACCTATTTTTTGCTCCTTCCTCATATGCCAAAAAAGGGTGGTGCTCTGAGCTGCTTCCCTAGTTTCCCCCACCTTTGTTGTGCTACTGTGCATGTTCAACTAAGGTCAAATCCTGCTAATTTTACACAAAGAAAAGTCCCATTAGCCACCACTCAGTGGGTGCGTCTACATGAGATGCTAACTGCACAGTAGCCGAATAATACTGCACAGTACCACATCACAGCACCAACAGTGCTAATATGCTACTGTGTAGTAGCATATTAGGTGGTCACCAGTGCTACTGCTCAGTAACTCTGTTACTGCACATTTAATTAGTACTTGATTATACAAGTATTAAATAAACGTGAAGTAACCACTACACAGTAGCATCTCATGTAGATCTGCTCAGTAATTCACAAACTTCAGTACTTTATAATGAGATTCCACAAAGCATGAACTAGTGTGGGCTCATTGCTCTACCAGACAATAAAATAGCAGAGCAAATAAAAGGAAAGATAGGAGAAAAGCAAGTGAATAGCATTCAGTGTTGTGAATGTCATAATTGTATGATGAGTCTCACAATTTTTGGTGTTTTTCTTGAACCTCATGTAATTATTCATGAATCTGAGCTTTTGTTAAAAACAGTACATTTCTAGCTCTGATGATAACAGGGAAAAGCTGAAAATATGACCCAGGTTCGTCATAAAGATTTAAAATCCAGAAACAAATTAAAAGAGCACTTAATTAATAATTATGTTTTAAATCTCATTATTTTTCGTAATTTCGGTGCTTGATTCATGTTTTTTGCATACTCAGATTGTCAGTACTGAAGAGCTAACCCAGTGGATAGCTCATCTTGAACTAATTTATATCCAAGCAGTCTTGTGGGGTACATACAACCATTTGCTGCACCTGGTCTAAGTTCATGTGGCTAACTTTAAGCTGCATGAGTGTAGACTGGGTGTACAGTTGCCAGTGCCAAGAGCTGTGTGGGAAACTCAGGGTGGGGGGGATGGCCAGGCAGGACGTGGGGCCTTGTGAGTCCACAGGAAGCTTTGGTGTGAATGGGGGCAGAGGGGAAGCTGGTCGGGATCAGAAGGCGTGTGTAGACAAATTGGGGGCCCTAAGTTGAAGCAGTCGGTGTTTAAACCCACTGCTTCAATTTAGGGTGAAGTAAACTCCCATGTCATGCACACACCCCACACTTACCTGTCTCTCCATTGGCAGGGAGGGGAGGGCGAGCTGCCAGCCCGCAGAGCAGTCCCTGGGCTGCAGGGGGGTCGTGCTTCCTTCCACAGAAGCAGCGCCCTACCCCCCAGGTGACACCCGGTTCTTGTGGACCCAAGGGAAACAGCAGCTGCGGAGGGAAGCACCAGACCCCCACACAGCTCAGGCAGGCAGGCAGACTCCAGGGTGGGGGGGCAGGGGAAAAAAATCAGGCTCGCAACTTTTCCAGTGAGGAGCCTGCCTTCCTGGGCTGCTGCCAGGCTGCCTGCAGGGCTTCCACAGAGCCACAGAGCTGCACAGAGCCCAGTGCTTCGCTCTGCAGCTGTAGGGGCAGCAAACTAAAACTTTTCAGAGGTGTTTTAGTTTGCTGAGCCCCAAGTCTTTTAAGGTGCATTACACCGCTGAATTTCCTACAGCGGCTGGAATTAATGTGCAAAAACATTTAGCCTGCTTTAAAGTGTTGTGCACACACACCACACATTTTGTCTACACATGGCCAGAGGTGCTAGCAAGTCTATGGGGGAAGGGACGTTGGTGGGTCCATGCAGGCATGTTGTCCATCCAGGGGTGGGAGGGTCAGGGGACTAAAAACTGCATGGTCAGTTTTGGGGTGGGGGGTAGGAAGAGCACAGGCTGGTGTTACTTACTGGGCTTTCTAAGCCCCAGAGCTGCCCTCTGAATGTGTACATGGATTTTATAGATCAGGTTAATGCACTCCTGATCTAAGTCAGTTCATCTCTTCAGGTGAGCTAACTTAGATCAGGCTTGCATTTTTTCCCCAATTTAACGCCTTGGAATGGTTGCACAGATGGGCATTTAGAGAGACTTAACTCTAGTTAGGTTTATCTAAACGTAATGGCTATACATTTCCATGGAGAACAAAGGACACAAACTCTATTGATATACATCAGTGTAGCTGCAGTGACTTTATGACAATTCACACAGAATATTTGGCTAAATAGGACTCTAGGGATGCATCCAGACAAGTGTGCATGTGTGCTATATAGCACCACAGACCTCTCTGTGGTGCCGCACACCACACATGCTGTACATGCAGGCATTCCCTGCACTGCTGATCTGTAGAGAGGGAGGGAGGGGGTTTGAGCCCGGGGTGATCCTGGGGTCAAAAAAACCCCATGCCTAAAAAAAGCGGGCAGAGCACCTGGTGGCAATGCACACCACCCAAAACCTGAGCCCGGCAGGGTGGAGCAAGACTCTGGCTGCTGGCCAGGATGCCTACTGGAGGACTGCCATGGCTGCAGCTCCAGGAGGCCCCCCAGGATTCCATGCACAGTTGCTGACCCCAGCCTACCCTCCCCTACCCCCTGGACAATGTGCACGCATGGCACTGACATTCCCCAGGAACATGTAGCAGTAGCACATGTGCCACTGCTGTTTGTCACCAGGGAAACATATTCCCCGCTTGTGAGGATGTGCCCTATAGGTGCAAATGGGAACAAAATAGGTCTCCTTACATTTACTTAAACGTATTCTTTTTAGACCAAGTTATGAGTGGAAAATTCTGAAACAGAAATAAGTGCATGAGATAAATTATACCTTTAACCACACAACTAAGTGCAATACTGACTCCTGCCTGAGGTATGAAAATCAGAAAGTACAGCCCACATTTTTCTCTTTATAATGAATGGCATTACCATCCAGCTGCCCCGGGGAAGGTAAAAGTGGAATACAGCTACTGAGATATTTAGCAACCTTATCTGCAAAATACATTTAACTAAATAAAGGGCTTGATCAGAAAGGCAGCAGTAAAGCTACCACTGATTTCAGTGGATGTAGGATTGAGCTTCAAACTATAATAAAATGATTCTGATACATAAAAATGAAAAGCTCTTCTGGGAAGAAATGTTTCATTTTAAGCCCTGTAGTACAGAACTCCAGTCCATAAGTTTCTGGTATAGGAAAATTACATTTTTGAATGGTAAAAAGATATGTCTGTTAAGTAGGAGAGATTCACAAATCCATGGGTTCCATGTTAAGTGGGGAAAAAGCACTTAGCAGTTTGAAGACTTCAGAGACAATGGAGCTTTCCAGTGTCAAACTAGCAAAGTTCAGTATTTATAGGAAATTCACATGCCTTTAATTGCTCTAAACTCAGTTCCCAAGTAAAATGTGCCATCTGGAAGATATTAGAATCATTTACAACTTGTTCACCTCTCTATTTCACTGCAAAATCTTGCTTCTTGCCAATTTTCCACTGTTCTCCACAAAATAAAATGCAGTCTAATTTTTATTGTCTCCAAGCTAGTTTATCTACATTTAGGAAGTCAAATATTTAAAAAACCACTGAGACATCTTTTTTACATTTGTCTTTGTGACTGAATTAATTTTGTTATTTTTAACTATATGTCAACTTGGAGGGTTTATTGGATTATGTTTACATGGAACTTTTTTGGTGTGGAGGACTCTCTCAAAGCTTTGTGTGATAGTAACCAGCTTGAAACGCAAGATGGGGATAGATGGTGGTGATAGGGGAAAGAAAAAGAAATGAAGTGGCTATGGGCGACCTTGCATAACTGTAGACTTTTTTGTGTAGAAGGCTTATTTCCAAAAATCCACAAAGGGAGAAAAGAAGTACCTAATAAACTGTACTGTACTAAAGTTTAGTATTTTCTACCTCTTAAAAATCATCTATCAATCATAAACATCTTGTTGCTAGAACACTTACATTAAGTATCACCAAGTATTCCAAATTATTAACAAGTCAGGCTTTTCAACACTCCTGTGAGGTAGATTGGTAAGTTATCATTATAGTTGCACTGATGTGGAGGCTTAGACAGAAACATTGAGAGAGAGAGGCTTAGTGCCAAAGCTCTCCTAGAAAATCTTTGCACAGACAGAAATAGAATTCATATCTCCAGACTCCCTGTGCGGTGTTCTAACCACTTAAGCTTGATCTGACTCCTACTCATGTCAGTAGAAAAACGGCCATCTGTTTCAACTGGAGTTAGATTTACCCCCTAAGCATGGACTCAGTGCAAACCCGGAAACTTTTTAAAGCCGTAGAATACTTGTGATTGGGTCTATAAAAGGTCTTGCATTAGTTCAGTTCCTGAAAACCAGATAATTAGTGCTATTTTCTGTAACAGAGCTAAAACAAGCTTTTATATACACACGCGTGTGCATGTGTGTATACACACACACACCATTAAGTCAATTAAAATGTCTTTTGATGTGCGGAACCGATTTAATGATTTGCAGTTGCATTAATGCTGATAGCATGTAGTTCTGAATTCACTAAAAAGCCTTCTTAATTGGTAAGCTATGAAACCATCAAGGTTTCCTCCTGGAATATCAAAAGAGCACAGAGTAAGGTTTGTACTGAAATGAGATCAGAATCTTTGTGATCCCCTCTTCTTTCTTTGAAAATTAAAAAAGGAACACTTTTAAGTGATGGCAACCTCATATCACTCCATTTGGGAGTTTTGAACTCCTTATTAATTTATAATTATCCTGTTGGGATCTATGTGGTATATTAATCATAACCTTTGGAGCTCAGTTCATAAAAGTATTTGGTAGATGTTAGCTTTTCACAGAAGCTGTGAGAGTTTAGAACATAAAATAAGTTCCTAGCTTTTGAAATCCTCAAAGATTAGTCCCTGGTGGGCAGTCAACAACCTCTTTGAGCAACACCCGTATTTAAAGAAACTTAGAGTAAAAGAGGCAGAAAATTATGGACATACAGATCTGCTTTAGAACACAGGTTACGGTAATTTTTTTCCATGGCAACCATATAGTGAAGCTGTAATAGCACAGTAAAGTCATAAATATCTATACAGGTATTTCCCTTTAGAAGCTATGTTAAGAGAACACTATGGATTCAGTTTTGAGCAATCACTCTGGTTTTTTTCAGCCTGGCCCTGATCTTGCACCAGACTCTGAAACAGACTCCTACCCAGGTGTGGACTCTGTTGTGGATCAGAGCCTTAGTATAGAAGATGTAGGTGTAAGTGGCAGAAGCCCTTTTAGCTTGGCATACCCATAGTAGCAGAGTACTAGAGGACAATACATGTGTATACAAGTATATAGATTTTTACATTGTAAAGTGATGTAATACTTTGTATTATTACATTGTATTATTTGAAAAACATCATGGCTAGGGACAGAAATTACACATAACCTATTTTAAGTGATCAGAAACTGGTTTAAACCTGTAACAGAACATCAGTTCAGTGCAGATAACCAGTTTCAAAATGGCTGAAACTGGTTTAAGATGAACTTGGTTGAATGTAGTATCAGACTTAACTGATTTAACTCCAACTAGCTTCAGGCATCAAGGACAACAAAAAGTCCTTTTTCAGGTATGTGGGGAGCCAGAGGAAAAGCAAGGGCAATGTTGGACCCCTGCTAAACCAGATGGGGCAACTGACAACTGACGCCCAGGAAAAAGCCAACCTATTAAATAGGTACTTTGCGTCAGTCTTTCATCAGTCACACGGGATGCCCATGCCTGCTATGGGACAGGGAAATCTGGGTGAGGGGGATCCCCTACCCTCCATCAATGCTGACCTCGTGAAGGAACACCTTGGGAAGCTGGATACCTTCAAGTCAGCTGGCCCTGACAACCTGCACCCCAGGGTACTCAAGGAGCTGGCGAGCTTCATAGCCCAGCCCCTGGCACGGGTCTTTGAAAACTCCTGGCGCTCTGGTGTAGTGCCCGAAGACTGGAAGAAGGCCAACGTGGTGCCGATCTTCAAGAAAGGGAGGAGAGTGGATCCGGCTAACTACAGGCCCATTAGCCTGACTTCTATCCTGGGGAAGATCTTAGAAAAGTTTATTAAGGAGGCCATCCTTGAGGGACTGGCCCAGGCTAACATCCTAAGGGATAGCCAGCACGGGTTTATTGCGGGTAGGTCTTGTTTGACCAATCTCATTTCCTTCTATGACCAGGTGACCTATCACCTGGACAAGGGAGAAGAGATTGATGTCATATATCTTGACTTCAAAAAAGCTTTTGATCTGGTATCCCATGATCACCTCTTGGCCAAACTGCCCAGTTGTGGCCTTGGCTCCACCACGATCCTCTGGCTGGGAAATTGGCTTCGTGGTCGGACCCAGAGGGTTGTGATTGATGGCAGTCAATCATCATGGTGCCCTGTAACCAGTGGGGTCCCGCAAGGCTCTGTCCTGGGACCCATACTGTTTAACATCTTCATTAATGATGTGGACATTGGAGTTAGGAGTGGACTGGCCAAGTTCGCCGATGACACCAAACTTTGGGGCAAAGCATCCACGCCAGAAGATAGGCGGGTGATCCAGGCTGACCTGGACAAGCTCAGCAAATGGGCAGATGAGAACCTGATGGTGTTTAACACCGAAAAATGCAAGGTTCTCCACCTTGGGAGGAAAAACCTGCAGCACCCTTATAGGCTTGGCAGTGCTACGTTGGTTAGCACTACAGAAGAAAAAGACTTGGGGGTCATCATTGACCACAAGATGAACATGAGCCTCCAATGCGATGCTGCGGCTAGTAAAGCGACCAAAATGCTGGCGTGCATCCATAGATGCTTCTTGAGCAATTCCCCTTGTCATTCTCCCCTTGTACTCGGCCTTGGTGAGGCCGCAGCTGGAGTACTGCGTCCAGTTTTGGGCTCCACAATTCAAAAAGGATGTGGAGAAGCTTGAGAGAGTCCAGAGGAGAGCCACGCGCATGATCAGAGGTCAGGAAAACAGATCTTACGATGACAGGCTGAGAGACATGGGACTCTTTAGCCTGGAAAAGCGCAGGCTCAGGGGTGATCTGATGGCCACCTATAAGTTTATCAGGGGTGACCACCAGGATCTGGGGGAACATCTGTTCACCAGAGCGCCCCAAGGGATGACGAGGTCGAACGGTCACAAACTCCTGCAAGACCGTTTCAGGCTGGACATAAGGAAGAATTTCTTTACTGTCCGAGCCCCCAAGGTCTGGAACAGTCTGCCAGCGGAGGTGGTTCAAGCACCTACATTGAACACCTTCAAGAGTAAATTGGATGCTTATCTTGCTGGGATCCTATGACCCCAGCTGACTTCCTGCCCTTTGGGCACGGGGCTGGACTCGATGATCTCCCGAGGTCCCTTCCAGCCCTAATGTCTATGAAATCTATGAAATCTATGATTTGGGTCAAACTGATTTATTAAACTTCTGTCCCAGACCCCTTCCTGGTTTAAATTAAATCAAAGTCTGCAGGCATCCCAGCATGCTTTTCAGCCCGGGGCTCAGCTGTCTGCTTCAGAGAGCAGAGCTGACTCTGCCCCTCTCCTCCCTAGTCAGAGCCACAGCTGGCTAAGAAAGAGCTGGAGAGTGCAGGCACAGCAGTGTCTGCCTGGCTTCCCCCTGCCCCACCCTTCCCTCGCTCACTGCTCAAGCAGGATTCCCCCTTCTCCCACAGCAGGATTCCCAGCAGCACAGAGCCCAGCTGGCACTTAGCCATGCCACCTCCATGCTACCTAATGCTCAGAGAGGGGGGTGTGTGTGTCTCCAATTTCACTGGAACAAAGGCAGACAGAACAGTGTCCACTTAAGGCTTTTTGGAACTAATCAGTGGGTCAGCTGGTAATGTCCCTCCATTCGTTCTTACAAATACCTTGGAAAACACTGTTTAAGACGAGTTTGAACTTATGAGAGAAGCATTTGTTTTCTTGATGGGCTGATAAGCTTTGTGTTCTGATAAGCTCCCTGCTGGCTTGCTTTCTTCAAAGGCCACAATCTGTCCGTGTTTAAGGGGGGGACAGAGTGAGGTGTGAGAAATGACTTGATTTGCAATGAATGCAGTGCCTGTCAGTTTGCTGTAGACAGTATGAAGAAGCAGGGAGAGGGAGACTGAAAAGCTCAGTATCATCAACAGATGCATACTGACCAAAAAAGCAGTCCTCCTCCCTTCCTCCCCAACTTTGCCTTGGAGTGCTAGCTGGGGTCAGGTCTGGCAACACTCCCTGTCCCTCGAGCAGTGTGCTGGGAAAATACTGGCAAGGGTTGCTTCCCCCTCCCCCTTCAGGCACACCTGGCAAGGAACTGCAGGCCAGGGTGGGAGGTTTAAATCCCTCCCTAATCATAGCATCCTGCTGGGGCCTGGCCATACTCCCCTCAGCTCAGCACTGTGGAAGGGAAGTGAGGGTTTGCTCTAGAGTCCCCTACCTTCTAGCCTGGCCATTGCAGGCATGTTCCTGCATTTCCTGATTCAAAAATGAATTCCCTATCCACTTACAAATTGGTTCAATCTCTGAAGGTTAGATTAACTTGAAAAAATTGAATTGATTGAGGCTTGGGCTTTTTGAATGTCTGTCCCTAGCCCCTGTAATAAGGAAAGTAAAGTCTAAGTGCAGGCATTTGGGGGGGAGGTTACACTGGCCACTCAATCTGAGGTAAGTCATTGGGGGGGCAGCATAGGCAGTGGAATGGGGGGGTTAATGGAGCTTATCCCTCCCAAATGCGGGGCAGCAGTAGAGCCACAAGGCCGTGGGCTTCTGGTGGCTGCAGCAGGGGTGGGCAGGGGAGTGCACGCAGCTGGGAGGGAAGGAGTGGGGCTGGGACTGGGGCAGGTGCTGCACAGCTGGGTATGGGCTCGTGAGTGGCTCATTTCGGGGGGTGTGGCTCCTGCTGCTAAGTGTTCCCTGGGAGATACAGGGGGCATGTGTCCCCAGATCTGCAAGGGGCAAGGGCAGGCTGGACCTGGGGATGCACCAGGCTCTTTCTGGTTGGGGGCTGGGCTGGGTTGCGCTTGGGGTGGGCAGCAGCAGTGCTGGAGAAGCTGTGTGCTGGCCGGACTGCACTCTTCTGCCCTCAAGGGTTGGAGCAAGGCGCAATAGGGTTGCGCAATTGGGGCTGTGTATACAATTTTTTATAGTAGGTGTTTGACTTTTAGTGTATGATTTGGTTTTTTTTCTGGTAACAGGATGGCAGTCCATTCCCCCCGCCCCAAGGAGTATTTCTGGGTGGCAAGGGGAAGGACTTTGAGTGGCAATGGTCAGGGGTTAAAAGGTGGGACTTCTGGTCCCAAGATAGTAACAAGGGGGTGGGACTACATCCCTTGACAACTCACCAAAACTCATTAAGCAGCCCCCCACCCAAAATCATTGCCCGTCCCTGACCTAGCCTATATTGTGCTGTATACTCACAAAGAAACAAGCTTTGACGTTTCTTAATTTGTGAATGCTGAATCAGGTAAAATGTACTAACATTTATTTTTGAATGGCATTTCCTAAATTACTTGAAAAGAAAGACAGATTTTTAATTTAAAATTTCACTAAGACTTTGAAGTGAGAATGGTGAAGTACATGTAAATGGAATTAGCTGAATGTCACCAAATACCCTTTGCAGCACAGCTGAGAACATCTGCAGTGCTTCTCCTGTGAACCTGAGGAGCTGCAAATAGCTTTCCTTAACCCATTCACATAATACAGTTTCAGAAAGGCAGCACCTCTGAGCACCTTACACAATGCGTAGAAGCCCCGTATAGCTACTTTGCACCACCCACGATATGCAGGGCTGAATGAAGGGGTCTTTTGCAATCTCAGGATCATGCATACCTTTTCTTTGTGTCATGAGGTTACCAAAGTACAGAATATTTCTGATACGTGCACTGTACCCACTGAACAAAAAACTTAGGCAGAATGTACTATGCAATATGCACAGCAGGCAACTTTCAAGGAGCTACAGCTCAGTTAGATCAAAATAATATTTCACTAGAGCAGTGTAAAGAACATTTACTTAGTGAGGGCTATTTCTATGCCAAGTGTCAGTTCTACCCACATCGATCTTGGCTGCAGAGATGCATGAAAAAAAGACTCCAGATCTTTTTCTTAATAATGAGAGGGTATAGATTTTACTTTCCTTATATGCAAAAGGAGCTGAATCAGTTTTGCTCAGTTTTTCAAAAGAAGTTCACCTTCAGAGAGAGATTATTTCAGATAAACATTTCAAAGTATTTAAAATAACTGAAGCAGGATGTTAGAATGAAAATTATTACAGAAGCTTAACTACCACTTCTGCTTTTAGAATGTTTTATGTGGTTTCAGCTGAGACAATAGTAACGAACCTTCTATGGCTAAAAAGTGTGTTTTCTTTTAGTTGTAACTGGGTTTTGCATGCATCTGTGTAACTAGTCAATCCAACATACTACTATAGAACAAACACTTTGTAAGGATTAGTTTCTGAATGAAATATATATGTAGAAATCAATAATATCCTCAAAGTCATTTACTTAAAAAACAAACCAGCTCCTAATTTTTATTGAAAACAGCTCACTATTTGCTCTAAGCTCTGTTTAGTATGGAATTGCTCTGTGTGTGTGTGTGTGTGTGTGTGTGTGTGTGTGTGGGTGGGTGGGTTGGTGAGTGGGTTGGTTTTGTAATGGGACTCTCAGTTAAACTGCAGCTGGTATATAAAACAGTTTATCTGATAGAGCAATTTTAATACCATTTTATTGTATTCGTTATTTAACTGAAAAATAACTATAACTTCAGTAAATATATTTATATTAGGATAAAATATCCCATAGATGTTGAAAGCTGTTAAGCCTGAAGTTAGCTTATTTGTATCATGTGTCCTGGAGAATGTCACCATTTTTATGAGTTTTGTGACCTTATGATTTATATGGGTCTTAAGAAATAACTATGTGTTTAGAAGGGAGGAAAACAGTGGCCAATAAACATTCCCAGTAGCCTAAAAACAGGAACAGCTTGTTAGCTGAGGTCAGCCATATGACCTAGAGCACAGTGACAGAGCATTGTTACAGCTGAAGCATGGGCCAATTCAACCATGCAAAAAAATTCAGCCCCAATGATCCGCCTCTCATAAAAAGGCCTTTTTTATTAAAAAAAAAAAAAAAGGCATGCAATAATTAGGAACAGAAAGGGAAATATAGATAGTGGCTCAGATTGATCTTGAGTATAAATTCAGAGACATCAGAAAAAAACAGCCCAAAACTTCAGGAATGGATAAGGCCTAAACTATTTTAAAAGAAAATGGAAAAATAAAGTTAAGTTCCTGCCAAACTTCACAGGTGTAACCTAAAGAATATTATACAGCTCCCCCCTGATATGAAGCAGCCACCTGTGAAAACAAGCAAACATACACACAAAGAGATGCCTAAACCAACACCTGCTGATTTCAGTGACAACTGGATCAGGACCATATTGCATAAATATGCACCAGATCAAAACCGTAAGTGAGTATTTCCCCTATGAAGGAACTGGGGGATTGGGGTGGGGTGGGGGAGTGGGAATTTAGCCCCTCCATAAAACTTGCTGAGAATTATTCCCTTAAACCATGGAGAACTCTGCTCTGAACTACATCAGTCTCAGCTTTGGCCCCCTCACACTTCCTGACAGCAAGATTTTGGCAGGATTTACACTGCTTTTGAATCCCCACTGTCTTTGGAATTGTTTCAGTGGAGAATCTAAGGGCAGCATTAATGTATTCCCAGGATTCTGGGGAAACAGCAAGTTTGCTGCACTTGGGGCTTTTGTTGGGTTCTGCTAAGTAGGGAGTGATACTGTGAAGGTATTGCTGTCCCTTTCCACAGCTCCTCAGCCTAGACGTTCCACATGTGCATATCCTTCACCCAGGGAAGTGTTCAGGTTGACTTTCCCCAGTAATAATCATACTGACCAAAACAGGGATGCCAGTAAATACAGTGGGCCATATGGTCCCTGTCTCTTATGAAAGTGGTTATGGGGGGGCAAGGAGGTTCTCTTACTCCTTATTACTCTGTAATGGCAACAGCAATTATCATACTCTGAAGATAAAAAGGATCACTTCTTCTGTGCACTTTTAGTTTAGTTCAGGGGCACTCAATCTTCTGGCTCTGTAGGTTGGATGAGTGGCATGAGGCCAGTACATAAGTTGCATTGAGCCCCACATGCCAGGATCTGGCCCCACACTAACTCCACCTGGCACCACATGCCCATTTTGAGCCCATATTGCCCAGCCCTACACACACAGATCAGGCCTACACTGCCCCAGCCCAGACTGGGCTTTGGCCACCCCTGCTGGCCATGCCCCTCCACCCCGACCTGGATTGCACCCATACTGCCTCTGCCTGGATTGGGCCTGTGCTGCACTGCCCGCTGCTGGCCCTGTTGTTCTGATAAGACCTCGCTACCCTCATCTAGTCCTGTGTGCCCAGACTGGGTGCTGAGCTGCTTTGACCTGGCCTCATATACTGGAATCAGGCCCTGTGTCACCCTAAGGACTTGGACTGGTCCTGCATGGCCTTGAACACCTGATCTCGCACACACAATTCATAAGGCCATGCTATCCAGGCCACAGGGCTCCACACAGGCCCAGAAATTTGATAGTAGGGGAGCTGCCACTGCACCCCCGCTTTCAAATTTTCATATCTACAGGCTGGATTACATGGCTCCATGGGCCATATCTGACCCCCCATTGGCTGGGGGTTAATCACACTGGTCTAGTTTAGGGAGCTATCCAGCTACACAAAGGATGAGTCTACATGTGCCAATTTAAGGTGCTTTAGTCCACTTTAAGGTGCATTAAGGGCCTGTGTCTACATGTGTGTGCCCTTAATGCTCCTTAAAAATGGCATTTTTAGGCTATTCATGGCTAAATTTGATACATGCATAAGCACGGTGTAGATGCATTAAGGTGCATTAACGCTGTGTATGGACTGATTTGGGACTAACTTTAGTCCCATGTCAGTCCACGCACATGGTGTTAATGCATTTTAATGTGTGTATGTGTAGACTTAAGCCTAAATTGCCTTAATATGCATTAAGTTAATGTGTATTAAATTTAGGCGTGCCTAAATGCACATGTAGACACACCCAGAGAAAATCACAATCTCCACTGTGTAGCCTTCATGGTCCACTGTGATTGAGAGGTTCTCCTGAGGCAGTGGAGCTCTGCATCTTTTCCCTTCTCTAGTGCAGTTCAAAACTGATTTATAGTTTTAAAATTATCATTGCTCAGTAGGTATTGTCATCTGAAATAGATATTGTGATGTCTGTTAATACAAGGGCTTGTGAAGGCAATTCCCCTTCCCTTCTAGTGCCAGTTGTCATAAATATATTTTCCAGAGACATAACATTTTGGGTTAAGTTTTAGAATATTACATCTCCAGTATACAAAGTATACCCTGACCACTGCATACTATACCAATAATATCCAAATCTGATGGCTATAACCAGCTGTGATCTATCTTAGTTTCAAATAATATGTTAATTACTTGCTCAGCATTAGCCAGTCTGGACATTGTTTAGTTCAGCCTAGGAAGAAAAATTTTTTTTTGTGATGCTGAGCCTTTTTTTCACTTTCATGTACAACTCCTTTCTATTTGAACAGCTCATGTAGTTCATGCTGTAGTCTAGGTGTTACTGCATATTTCCTTGTTAAACTTTACAGTGTAACATTACCACTTTTTGTTACACTGTAAACATTTCCAAGATACAAAATCCTGTTTTTTATTACAGGTCTGAAATGGTAATAGCCCTCCTCCTCAGAACCATGAAGAAAACCACTTTAACAAATTAAATGTACACAATCTTCATTAGCTTTAACCTTAATTTGGTTTCAAGGGTATTAGAAGGTCAGACAGGCACTTTTCTTTCTTTCTTCCTTTCTCTCTTGTAATTCTGTCTTAGTAAATGTAGCAAAATCACAAGGAAGTGTTCCAGATAACAGTTGAAATAAAAGTGAGGCAAAGTTCTGGAAGACTCGCAGCAATTACACCACTTTGGGACAAATGCATTCCTGGTATAATTCTAGAGAAGCCATTTTTGGCATGTTTGGCATATTACATACTATATTTAAGCTTTTCCACATTTATTGCACATTTCTCTCTTTGAATTAGATATCATGAAATGTCCTTTCCCTCCTCTGCATGGTTGCCATATGTTTAATTTAGAAACCATAGGAACAACACAACGCAGCTTTAAGAAATATTTTGGATTCTAGCCTCTCTTCTACTCGAAAAACCTCAATCAAAAATAGCTGAAGAATGGAAAAGGAATAAATGAAGATCATCCCCTCCCCTTGCCTTTCTGTCATGAACACATGGAAAATCCTTTATGCCAGCAACAAGGAGGCATCTTGGACAGGAAGGAGCAATATGTGGGTTCTCTGTGGCATCATGTTCTGGGAAAGTCATTGTTGTCCGTTAGCAAAATTTCTGTGCAGAGCAGTGATATCTCCTTGGTATGACATAACTTGTCACTGGCAGCTGCTGTTTTTCTCAAGTATGTCTATACTGTATTTGGAGATATCATTGTAGTATATGTAAATGTATCTGTGGTAGCTTTCTTTACGCTCGGTAGCTTGAGTGCCTATAGGAGTAAAACTGTAGCGGCATAGACTAGGAAAGGCTGTACAAGTCTGTCTGGGATCCTAGTTAATTGTACAGCCCATAAATAAGCCTGTAGCACCACTGTTCTTGGCACCCAAATTAACTTGACAAGAGCTAACCAATCATGACTGTGTGTGCTGTAACTGTACACATGTTAAGGAGCATTAATATGGATGTGCAGTCCAACTTGGGAGTAAACTTAGTCCCAAGTCAATGGACATGCACGGTATTGATGCACATTAGTGTGTCTACATGTTCGCTAATGCGACTTAGCTATTCATTCATACGTTTGATACCTGCTTTATGCAGATATCAAATTTAGGCTTAACTAGCCTAAAATCACCATTTTAAGGTGCATTAAGGGTGTGCACATGTAGATATGCACCCTTAATGCACCTTAAATTGGGCTAATGTGCATTAAATGCACATGTGGAGACATGCCCAGAATGTATCAGTTTGGAAGCTGAAGGAAATTCAGTGATTCATCCTGCCTTGAGGAAGGCAGTTCAGGAACAAATCTATCAGAGCTGTCATTCTTCATGGGCACCACAAACTGTTAATTAGCGCTCTCCTGTAGCCCAAACACCAGTAAATAGTGCTATCGGGAGAAGGGTGCACAGAAAATTCACCTGGCATAGTATATATTTGAAGAGCACCTGCAGAGGAGGGCTCAGACTTGCATGAGCTTCTGGGGACCACCACACTAAATAAACAATATCAACACTGATGATGATGATGATGATGGTAACAATTAATCATAACAAGAGGCACTGGATAGACCTCTGGTCTAAGATTACGGGTTCTGAAACTACTCTCTGTTCCATCATAGACTTGTAAGGTGACCTTGGGAAAATCAGTTCACTTCTCATTTTCCCCATTTGCAAAACTGGCACAATTATAAAACAGATTGAGGGTTCCTGTTAGAAAGTACCATCTAGAGTCTAGGTAACAATTAAAAATAAACTTATAATGAAATAGTGGTAAATGCTTTATCACTAGGATTAAACTAATTATAAATGTTATAGGGATAACTACCAAAACTGTCTCCTTGTTTCTAAGTCCTTTTAGGTTTTGCTTGAGTTTTCTAATTTTGCAAGTGGGTAGCAAGTAACAAGAACAAGTGGGTCTGAAACACTTCACCCTTTGGTGAATCTGTTATTTAAAATGCTCTTTTTGATACAAGGTATTGTTCTGGCCTTGCAATTACATCAAACTTCATTGTGCTATGCACCAGTACAATAACATCTCTTCATAATTCTCAGATGCTTGGGGGCAGTCTTGTCTAGATGTGCAGAGATTTACGCACATAAGTCCCATTAGTGTTAGTAAGAGTTTTGTATATAAATCCCCAGACACTGCAAAATGGCTCTTGTGTATCCTGTAGCTGCCAAGGGTGGAGTCTTAGTTATAATGAGACTGAAAAGAGTATAGGATTTTTAATGTCTCTTCTGAATAAGGATGGACTTTTGCTGGGTAAACCTATGGTAAGTGTGACGATCATGAGATACTATATGAGTGGACTGAGTTATCTACATGCCCACTGAAAATCTAGTGGACTTTACTGTCATTCTTACCAGCAGTAGACTCAGTGCAGCTTGAAGCGTGGGGATACTGGATATAGCTATTAGACAAGTCAGTTAACCAGAATAGGAACAATGGAGAAGATGAGCTGTTTCCAGAATCCTTGCAGAATTTCCTACACCAAGCCTGACTGATTAGGCTTTTTTAGTGGGGGTGAGAAACAAATATTACTGTTGAGAAAATGCTGGCATTTGTGCAGTGTGTTAATTTTATTCCAGTGTTTTTTTTAAATAGATTTATTGCAAAAATGTCTTGTTGCACACTAGCCTTAAACAAATTTGTATATGGGATAGATTACATATACAACATGTAGTTGTCAAAACAGTGTGATTTGATTAATGATGCTGTTAATTCTCTGACTTATACAGATCCCTCCCCTTTTCAGTTGATATCATGCATTACAAGGTTAATGATTTTTCTTGCTAGCCTTTTCATACTTCTGCCATATTATAAATGGCTCTCCTTTTTGTTAGTGAGTAGGAATCAGGATCACTGTCACTGACACCTTCAGGCAACACCAGAGGTGAAGGCATCAGCAATAACACTACACTTCTGCAAGTCATTTGGAATTCCTGTCAACAAGTATGACTGGCTCCCTTTAAGCACAACATAAAGAGATCAGCTTGCTCTTCTTTGGTACGTGCTGTCAAGGCATACTGATGTAAATCATGCTCACTCTGGCTGTACAGTCTTTTAAATGTTTTTTGTATCTTTCTCTAGCCTTAAGCTGATGTGCTTTATAATCAGAAAGCCAGAAAGATGCTTTAGGGAAACAACATGGCTTCATATGTATAGGTCCGTAAAAATATTCAGCTTTGATTTACAAATGGATCAAAGGTGTGTATGCTTTGCATGCTTAATACTCCCTGTGCCCCTGTGATATCACTAGAACTTCTGGTTTTGCAGGAGCTCAGGACTAACCTTCTGGTCAAACATTCATTGTGGGCCTGGTTCTGCTATCTTTAACTCTCAGTGGGTCTAAATGAGATGCTTACTGCTCAGTTGACTAATTAGCTGTGCAGTAAGCATCTCAGTCTACACATGTGTCCCTATTAGGGCGCACTAAACTAATAAACTCTGCAGCAGGTTTGTACTTGTACTGTAAATACAAGTACTATCCTGCTGTGGAGGTTTTTTTATGTGTACAGCAGCACAGTTGTAGACACCAATCGGGTGGCTAGAGCACGAGGGTACTTCAGTGCAAAAACTGCCTACTGGCTAGCCCCACACTTAAGCACCCTTGTGCTGCAGCCAGCTCCACTGCAGCACATTGAGCCTGGTTGGAGCAGTCCCTGGCTGGCAGGCTGACCTCTGGGGGCTGCTCTGACTTGGCACAATGTGCTGTGGGTTGAGTGCATATGTAAACTGTGCACTTGGGAGCTTTCCAGGATCAATAAATTGCAGAGCTCTTCAGTTTACTGCTGTGCACTAATAGCACATTTGGATGTGCCCAACGGATAGTAATGTATTCTGTAAAGAGCGAGAGAAGTGAATGTAAGGAGGATGGCAGACTTGGGTTCTATGTTATTATTGCTGCCAAGATCCCTGTTCATGTTCTCTTTCATACACATACATACACAGAAAAGCTGTGGTTAGCAAGCACTGCACAAAATGTAACCACTGTTGATTGGCCACATATATGTTGACGGCTTATTTCTTTATATTTATTTTCATTTTATAGCACTAGCCTCAATTGGTTAGCACTTCAAAACATTTAAAACCTATTTTCCATTGCAAACATGAGGCAAGGAACTTTAGTAAAATGACATATGCAATACCAATTGTAATTATTTCCCATCCTTGTACAGAACACATTCTTTAAACTTTCCAAAATGTGATATATCAACAGTATCAAGTACAAATATGCTAATTAAATACATTAAGAACTAAACTGGACAGTCCTTATGCTCTTGACATCAGTGGGACTGGCATATGAGGAAGTACTCAGCAGTATAAAGATTGAATAATCTAATACAAATATTTAACTGAACACACTTAAACCTTCTAAGATTAATACTTTACTGTTCTGTAATACTTCCATCATGCAGGGATGGTATCTATAACATGGCAATTAAGGCTACACAAATAACAGATGAATAACTCTGGTAATAAGGTTATAACTGTATCAATTGCTACATACTCTAAAATACCTTAGCAGATGCATATGAATTAGAAATGTGCAAAGTTGAACCACTTAACACAATTACAGATAAGCCTTCTTATACTCAATCAAGGCTTATCAGCATCACTAAAGGCAGGTTTCCAATTTTTGTCAACTTAGTTTTACTTAGTTGATACCTGTTTCCAATCCTGATTTAGGTACCTGTGACTGGCACACTGATATTTACAAAGGTATGTTCATACTTTCAGCAAGGGTTCAGATATTACACAAATGAGTTGTAAAGCACAAATTCAGTTTCTGCACAAACTGCAATAAGCTATTTAAAAACAGCATAAAAAGTAGAGATGAAAACAGGTTCTGAGGTAGCCTTGCTGTTGCTGGAAAGCAAGAGCATCTCACCTAATAATTTACACATGGCCTGTTGCCTGACATTTTAAAGGCCTTTTTGATTTCTTTCTTTTGATTCTTTGCGTTGTGAGCCACTGTAGGGTGCAGTACATTGCAAGCAGTGGACTAAATACCAAGCTTATTTTGCTAATATCTCTTTTAGAAGAAAAAATGATTGGGTGCTTTTATAAATAGTTACTCCATGGGTGTCTGTAGAAAGCAACTTTTATCCAGTGCCTTTTAAAAGCTTTTCAGACAAAAACCAATCCATAAAACTGCCAAGTTCAAATTTTCAACTATTATCAAGGCAATAATTCTTTGACACCTTATTAAGCTGATTTGCTATTTCAGTTGGCACAAATTAGGAACAGAGTTTTATCTAATATAATATGATTTTGGAAATTAATTTAATTCAGGGCTGTCAAAGATACAGTCCATGCACTGAATCTGGCCCACAAAACCCTATCACCTGGCCTGCAGTGCTGCTTGTGGGCCTTGGACTGAACCAGGAGGCCGCATGTGACACATGCCAGAAGAACCCCACGCACTGCGCACAGCACATGGGGCTGGGGCTAACACACACTGCACACAACATGCAGTGGGGCTGGGCTGGCTGCATGTGGTGCCTCTGCTGGAAGGGCTCTTCATTTTGATCCAGTCCATCTTGCAGGCCCAGTTCAGTATACAGACTAGTCCCATGTGCCAGCCCCATCATGAGTTTGGCACATTAAGGTATGTTATTCCCTTTCTGTAAATTTGTTGTGTATTCACTTTTTTATTATATGTATGTGGCCATAATATTAGGGCACAGTGAATTGTATTTTATGGGAGAGGCAACTGTTTTGGTGGGTAGACAAATATGTATTTCCACAACTGTATTATTGCTTTTGCACAAGGAGATAGGTCTGAAAATCTGAAATGGAAAAATGACAGATTGGGAACTTCAGCTACAAAATTCAAGCTAAAAGGATGCAAACATTTCTACATTAACTTAAAAAACAAAACACCTCTTGAACTCAAAGGGAGGAAAATCACATCTGTAGTTTATGCCAAACTGGGTCAAAATATACATGAATTTAAGCGTGACATGAACTCAGTTGAAAGAGAACATGAAGTAGATACACAAAATCATAGAATCTGGATTAGATGCATAACCACTGCAAGTCAATTGACTTTGAACAAGTTATAATGGGGATATTTGGTCCCTTATGTCTCCATTGGGTCAGATTTAGAGTAGGAGGTCTTGAATTAATTTGTAGTTAGCAAATTTTAAGTATCTGCATTTAAATTACACATGTAATATGTTATACAATCTGAGAAGAAGCTGTGGGGAGCTCTTGTCAGCTGTGCTCCATATTATCAATACACATATATTAAAAGGTGAGTATCTTTTAGATTTACAGACTGATTTGGTTTGGCAGAGACTTCTCGTGGCTCATCTCATTTACCCTCCTGTATAACAGAGACTTATTTAATTAGTCTCCAAATGATCACTGTGAGAAGTGTCACTTCTAGCCTTCAATATCTCTCTTGACAGCATGTTACTTTGCTTAAGTGATCTCATAGTTTCAGCATTTTCATAATATTTAACCTAAATTTTGTGGGCTACAGATTAAACCCACTTCTTCCCTTAGCAAGCACAATGGCTTCACTGCTATCAAACCATATTTCTAACATGAAACAGGAATTTATACTATGCCGCTTTTCTCAGAATACTTGCCGTCAGGCTGACCTTTGACTCTCACACCTTAAATACATCTCCTGGCATCCTGTGCAAAAGAAAACAGACATCACTTGCTTCCTAAATATTTTACAACTTTCCTTGGCTAATTAATCAGTCTGACACAAAGTGCTGTTCATTTACCTTGACCTAGGCAATATGGACCAAAGCACCAGAGCCACAATTGTCAGAACCATGTTCAACAGGTATATATTTAACTGGTGATGGAAAAAGGGAAGTATGTTCACTTGGCTATATTTTTCCATTCTGCTACACCAGTGCAACTTTCCTGCCAATGTGCCTACTTCATTGCATGCAAAAATGGAATATAGTTTCATTGGGCCTGCTCCAATCCTGGTGTAATTCAACCAACCTCAATAAAGTTGTTCGAGGGAATAATTTGGCCCAGTGTGTTCAAACATTTGCCATCTGCTAAAGCACAAAAACCACAACAGAAAAGGCCAAACTGAAACTGCTCATTACAGAATAAGGATGTGAACCTACCATGGCCATGTGACACAGTATCATTTTTCAAATATGCTTGGGAATCTTTTCCCATGCTTTTGCAGGCAGGGAGAAAGACTGGAATATGTGAAGTGACAGATGAAGAAAGGAAATATGGTTTTTCTTTTCCTTTTCTGCTATTTAGGGAAGAGGCTGCATTTTGAATAAACAGTAAAAGCACTTATAGCTTACAGATAGCCAAATAAGCATCTAAAATAAAGAAAGAAATGGTACACATCCTACCTTAGGCAATTCTCAAATGATCTCCCTAATAGAAAGTTTTTTCCTATCATGATTTATTGGTGATTTGCTTGTGACCTAAAACAACAGGGAATGGACAGAAGAGCAAATACTTTGGTGTAGTATATCTGTTTTTTTCTATACTAATGTAAATTACAGCATGATCAGGAACATACAAATTTGCTGCTCTAACAGGAGTTGCATGCATCTTTCACTACATTGTGGGCTGCAAAGAACAGTCTGTTTCCCTTTAGCAAATAGGTGCCTTGATGGACATAGACAGATGAAATCTAAACTCCTGTATATTACACCACTGTTTTACCCTTGATTCTTTCAGAAGACTGCATCATCTGTCCACTACTTTTATACACAGGCATAATGCTGATTTCATCAACAAAATAGTTGAATGTTAATGCCATGAATAAAAGAGTAAAAGCATTGTCATATTGGACCCTGTCCCACCATGTGAACTATACTCAGAACTCCAGCAGAACTACGTATGTGTTCCATATGAAGAAAACTAGCAGTATTAAATATAGCACTGCCTTATGTAATGCAACACCTTTGAATATGCTCATGGTATTCCCAAATCCTGGATGCTTGACCTCACATTTTAATTCTGCTACAATGTATGAAGGAGCATTGACTTTAATGGATTCACAAAGGGTGTAAATCAGAGGACAATTTGGTTCTTAGATTCTATTTTTACACTCACGTAACTTATTGTCAGGGAATATCATTCGTAATTTAATTGTTGCTGAATCCAGAACCTGAGATGAAACAGAAACTTCAGCAGTACCTTAAATATAATCCGGTATTTTGTGACCGAACATAACAAGTGATTCAGTGTCTATATAAATGACTATATATATTCTACTTAATGCAAGATCCTCAGTAGGTCTATATTGATATGGCTCTTTTGTTTTCAATGAATCTGAATTAAACCTGCTGTGAATATGGCCCTAATATTTAAATGTAAGGCTGATTTAGGAAAATTTACAAACAAGCAATCTGAACATTTACTATTTGCTTGTATGAGATTTCAAGCAACCTTTTCTAAGAGTGTGACATTTGCACACGTGAATTGGAATTATTTATGTAAAACTAGCATACTGTCATAGAACACAACTACGCTCCACTTAGCCAAACATGTATTCTACACACAACTATACATCTTGCTTCTAAAGCATATGTATTAAAAAAGAAAAGAGCAAAATGGGTCTGTGTTTCTAGATGCTGTTCCTAAGGAAAACAGCCTTGGGAACATTACCAGCTGATGAATAATAGCATGACAATTTTTACTTGGAAACATGAGCTTCATTGTTTTTCTAGCAACGTTAGTGTATGTTTTGAACTAATACATGTTTTAGGACTGAGTTCATCTCTGGATAATGTCTGGCAGTTATGTCCTCTTGGGCAGGAAAGATGCTCATTATAGTGGAGGTGAAAATATTACTTGTCATAAAGGTTCAGTGTAAAACTGAAAGTCTCACACTTCATAGGCTCCATAACCCAGGAAAGTCTGATTGGTTAGAAAAACCTCATGCCAAAAAGAAAAAGATGTGGTTGTCTTATTTATTTGTCTCACTTGATTTATAATATAAACTATCATGCAATATCATCTCAATATTCCTCAGTGGCAATTTACTGCATGTGATTTATTACATCATATTAGGAGTGTGTGTATATGGAGAGAGAGAGAGATACTGTCTGAAGTAATTCATTAGCGCAACTCATTAAATTAATGGCTGTGGCATTTGCACTGGTTTTCTATCATAAACATAAATGCACTTAAGTACTCTTGAATCCCAACTACAGTGACACATTGGAGAACACTGGTGATGTGCAGGGGGTGTACACCCTGAGAGGAGCGCTGCCAACGCTGCCTGTGGGTGGTTACTGCTCACCACCCCCCTTCACTGCCAACACTGCTGGTGGCATCTGCAGGTGGTCTCCAAACACCACTGACCACTGCCAATGCTGCTGGCAGCATCTGCAGGTGGTCACCAACGACTGGTTGGCAATTGCCACTCCCTACCCCCTCTGCTGCCGACACTGCCACAGCCACCTGCAGGAGCTCCCCACTCACCACTGCCATGCCCCTGCTGCCACCACCACCTGTGGGCAGTCACCATGCCCCCTCCAGCCTCCGGGAGCATGCATCATTCATGTTGGAGAATATTTGTAGAAGCCTTGACTTGGCGCCCCAGTGGGCAGGCAGAATTTGTACTTGCAACATGAACAGTGGGTATTAGTCTGAGTCATAGCATCTCTCAATACCTGATTTTAACCTGCAGTCTGGGCATGGGAAGTGCAACTGTTCAGGATCTAGATGTAAATGTGACCAGAAACTGTACCTCCAAAAAAAAAAGCCATCATACTGTGCTGTCAGGTGAGGAGGAAGCCAATAAGTAAATGCAGATGAAACACAGATACAGCAGAATGGACACAGACACAGGGGCTTAATACAGAGGTTCAAAAAGTCTGAGGTGAAACTGATTCAATCTTTGTTTTTTCTAAACTGTTTAGATTGGACCAATAATGAACAGAACTGATGTACAGTCTTCCAGTGGCCAATGCACATAGAAGCCTGCACTGGTCCAGGCTAGGAGCCTGGGGGCACTCACATGCACCTCATGTCATGCTGGACACTGCTAAAGGCTGCTGAAGCCACTCAGTCAGCAGCCCATGCTAATTGGCTGCTTCACACAGGCCCCCACCCCCTGCTTTCAGCTGCAGGAAGGGGAGAAGAAGCAGCCAATCTCTTCCCAGCCCTGCCCCTGGCCAGTTGCCCGCTTCTCTGAGAGGTAGGAAGTTAGGTGGGGGGAATGCACACCCTGGCCCAGCACTGGCCCCCATCCCCCAAGCAAGGGTCTGCATGGCATGGTGGGGAAATCCCCATGGGGGGGCTTTCCCCTCACCCACAGTCCAATGAGCCTCCTGCACTATGCTGACCCAAACTGGGGGATGGGGCAGGGGACTGTTCCCCCACCCCCCCCGTCTTGCTGGGCTGACAGGAGCAGGGAGGACTCAGGCTAAGAAGCAGAAGCTTTACTGTCTCAGTTCTGTGACAGCTGGCTGCAGGGCTGGCCCTGCTCCACTGGAGCATCCAGCACAGTCCCCAGCATGCTGGGGGACTGTGAGGTAATTTGAGTTGGGAGGGGATACGGGACTGAAATTACTGATTAAATTTAGCCAGCTAAGTGTGATAATACATCCAACCAGGTTCAGCTATTTTGAAAGTGGGCAGGTGCGAGAAAAGAGAAAGGAAGTGGGAAAGAAAAAGGGAGGGAGAACAGAGAAAGGGAGAAAGAGATGAAAAAGGAGAAAGAAGAGAAAGGAAAGAGAGAGGAGGGGGGTGAAGGCTAGGTTGTGTGGGTACGCAGGTGATATATAAGTCCAATCTTTGCCCTGAACAATGAGGCTGTGCGAAGCTTTGGTCGCTGGTTTGATTTGAAGAGATTCGGCCCGATTCAGTGGCAAAATCTCTGAATCCAATTTGAATCAAGAGACCCATTAATCTCTCCAAATTGAATCGGAAGCCTTCGATTTGATTTGGAGCGATTCGATGATTCAGCCATAGACACAGCTGTATACGTTTTTTCTACATACCTTGAAGTACCAGGCATGGCTCATGAATGCTGAGATGATGGGGTGGATGGAGCATCCCACGGGAGTGCAGGGGGGTCCCCTGCATGCTCGGCAGTGGACCTGAAAGTGGACCAGAACTAATTCTGGTCCACTTCTGGGTCTGCCACCAAGTGAGCAGGGGACCCTCCCCATCCCCCAGTTTGGCAACTGGTGCCTACTGGGTCTGGAGGGGGGCACCCAGGGACTCCCCCACAGCTAATTGCTGACCCAGAGTGTGTGGGGGGGAAGTCCCCCATGTGCTTGATGGCAGACCCAGAAGCAGGCCCCAAAATACTTCTGGGTCTGCTGGTAAGCACATGACCCTTTCCCCCCAGCACTCCTGTGGGACTCTCCATCCTCCCCACCATCTCAGAGTTCATGAGCCATACCTGGTACCTCGAGGTACACAGACAAAAAATTATAAAGCTGTGTCTATGGATGAATCACTAATTCTCTGAATAGGAATCAAATCTTCAGATTCAGATTCGACTGAATCAAATCAAAACAGTGATGAATCAGTGAATCGAATCAGTGTCCCTCAAATTGAGCTGAATTTGAATCCAAATTGAATACTGTCTGCTTTGCACACCCCTACTGGACAGTCTGCTGCAGCAGGGACAGGAGAGCGATGAGGACTGGATATGAGAGGTCTTCATTTTCCTGGCCATGTGCTTCCTCACTTCCTGTGCTGTGCCCTGCTGCTCGAAGGCCAGTGCTCCACTCTGGACTGATGACCTCCAGGATGGATGGTCATGAGTGATTTGCTCCCATGACTCTGGGTTGATGCCAAAACTCTTTAGAGACATTTTTAGGGTGTCCTTGTACCGCTTCTTTGGTGTGCTGTGAAAGGATAATCCACTTGACAGTTTGCTGTAGATTTTCTTTAGCAGGCAAGTGCTGGGAATTCTTGAAAGGTGGTGGGCCCATCTTATCATTTTCATCGACGTTCCAATGCCTCTGTGGTCTCAGACTGACTTACAGATTCTGCCAAAGGCCATGCTGGCTTTTGCTAGCCTCGCATTGACTTCGTCATCAATGTTGACAGCCAGGAGAGCATGCTGCCTAGACAGGCAAACTTGTTGACTATCAACAGTGGTTGGCCTTTAACTGAGATGTGTGATTCCTGGGGTGTTGTGCCAGGTGCAGGTTGAAACCTCACTTCGGTCTTCTTTGTGTAGATAGAGTGTCCAAAGTTGTTGCAGGCTGATGAGGATAGGTCCATGGACTGTTGGATGTCAGCCTGTGAGCCTTGCATGACACACAGTTGTCAGTGAAGAGGAAGTTGCGAAGCATGGCTGTCTGAACTTTGGAGTGCGATTGGAGCCTGCACAGTTTGAAGATGTCTCTGTCAAAATAGCACCTGATCTTCATACCAAGGTCATCATCTTGGAAGGCATCTGACAGCATGGCAGGGAATACCATGCTGAAGAGGGTATGTGCAAACACACACCCCTGCTTGACACCATTTGTGACCGGAAAGGGGTCAGAGCATTTGCCATTTGCAAGGATGTGTGTAATTCTGATCACTTACAGCAGCTTATGTGTAATATCTGTCCTTAGCCAGGAAGCTCCACACTTAGATCAACCTGTTGTTAAGGATGAGATGAGTTCTATTACACATCTCCAAAGCTGGGAGGGGCAAGTGAGTTTCTCCCAAAGATTTCATTGATTTCATAGACATTAGGGCTGGAAGGGACCTTGCAAAATCATCAGGTTCAGCCCCCTGTCAAAGGGGCAGGAAGTCAGCTGGGGTCAGATCGCCTCAGCAAGATGAGCATGCAAGCGTTTCTTAAGGGAATCCAGAGTAGGTACTTGCACCACTTCTGTGTGGAGTCTATTCCAGACTCTGGAGGCTTGGATGGTAAAGAACTTTTTCCTTATATCCAGTCTAAAATGGTCTTCCAGAAGTTTGTGACCATTAGACGTTGTCTTCCCTTGGGGTGCCCTGGTGAACAGATGTTCTCTCAGTTTCTAATGCACACCCCTTATGTACTTATAGTTCACCTCCAAGTCACCCCTGAGCCTTCTCTTCTCCAGGTTGAAAAGTCCCAAGACTCTCAGCCTCTTCTCATAAGGATTGCTCTCTTGAGCTCTAATCATGCGTGTGGCTCTTCTCTGTACTCTCTCAAGCTTTTCCACATCCTTCCTTAAGTGTGGAGCCCAGAATTGGATGCAGTACTCCGGTTGTGGCCTTACCAAGGTCAGGCAGGGCAATCCCCTTGGGCTGGTGGAAGACTGATGCCAGATAATCATTGAGGAACACAAAAAAGTGTTGAGGATTCTGAGAAGAAGAATAGATGTACCTTGAGTCCTTAAATTTTCCTGCTACTTTGTTACAATCTTTATTCCTTGCTTGGTTCCTGTCCCCCTTTGCAAGAAGAGAATCATGTCTAAGATATGCAGACATTTCCACACAAAACATATCATTTGAATAAGATAGCAATGCAAAGCACTTCTGTCATTTAAACAGTGCCTAAAATCAAGATATGCAGGGTCTAGGGGACATAAGAACATGACATGAAAACCTTTCTACAGTAGTTAAAAGCACTTTATGCTAGGTTTGCCTTCAGTTTTTTCCCCCTCTGCCTGAAGTTGCTGAGATAGACAGTACATGGCTGACCTTTGGAGTGGGAATTCTGTAAAATAAATAAACTAGATGGCAGAGTATAACAGTTACAAACCTCTTCAGAATGCCATATGTGAACAACTTGTAAACAGTCCATAAATATCACCTGCTGGGGTGAAGTCAAGAAAGCTGCAGCAGAATTCTCTACTAACATTTTTTTCCCTGAAACACTGAACCATCTGGTAATGACAATTTCTTCTTTAGCTCTTTTGTTGGCATGTGTCTATAATTATAAAACTTGTTACTATTAACTTCAATCTGGAAACACGATCAGAATTAACCCTATAGTATGAGTTCAGTAGAAGTGCTGCAGTGCTGATTTAACACACAAAGAAAGGCAATGGAAATGTAAATTTACCTGGAGGCTCAGGGTTATTTTTTGTTTGCATTGCAGCTCCACCCAAATGCATGGGGTTACACCAGTAGGAAATTTGGTCCTATATCCTTGAAGACTGTTCCTACCCCTGCTGAAGTCTGTTGGGTAAAACTCACTTTGACTGGAAGTGGTTGCAAGACTAGACCCTTAATTTTTCTTTTAGAGTTTGCCTTGCTTATGAAGAAGTTAGGATCTGATCCAGCTCTCGCTGAAGTCAGTGGTAGCCTTCCCATTGAATTTAATCAGGCTGTAGCTGCACTTTACTATTCTTTAAACTGAACAACATGGTTGTGACCATTTTTGTTTTTAATTCATTTTCAGAAATGACAGCAGTAATTTGATTATTTTAAGAGTTAATTCCTTACCACATTTAGTTTTTGAGATAAAATTATTTTTTGAGTTCCACATGTGGAAAGAATTTCTGAAAGCCTCAATGCTACTGTACTCAGAAAACTTCTAAAAGAATAAATTGATTATTTCTCCTTTAACAAATTGAGTTTTAGAATTTACTCTTTGGCTGGGTTTCATCTTGAGAGTGAATTTTTATGGCTGCTTTTTAAATCCCTGAAAGTAGGGGTTTATAACAGAATCCCTGACATGTTTTTAACTGCTGTGCAGCAGTTCTAGCTGGCACCACTCTAACAAGCACTGCTTTTAATCCAGCAGAATATACAGCACAAGAATTGCTTTAGGTTTTAGTGGATGGGATTGACGTGGCTCCTAAATGAATTGCCATGAGAAATGGAATTAAGGACAGTATGTGCGGTTTAATAGCTTTATCATTATGAACAGGCACAAAGGCTGACATTTTAAAGTCATTATCCTTTGGTGCAAACTTGTACAATTATACTTTTAATCAAGAATTTCTACTTCTTTTGTTGCTTCCTGCCTTTCTGAGTTCCTGTGATATAGTTTCCATTCTGGCCTCATCCTGTTTTGCTCCTTTTCTTGTGCATTAAGGAGTCTAGCTCTGTAGCAGGTTAGCATTTTCAAAGCAGTAGCATATAATAAACAGGAAAGATTCCCTTAGAGGCAGAGTTGTTTTTCATTGATCAAAAGACCACTCTGGCATCTATTTCTTTCTTAATAGAAATATTATTTCTTTTAAAAAGAAGAGAGAACTGTAGATAAGCATGGCATCCTTCTCTTTGTGGAAGTCTAAGGAAGAGACATTGCTGGCATCACTACTAATGAATGTTGTATAGTGTTGTTTAGCTGCACACCCTTTTAGCAGTCACAGCATACTACAAGCAGAGACTAACAAATCAATTTGCTAAGTGAAAATGCAGTGTGCTCATTTTTTTCCCAAGGTCCTAAACTACAGCATTTTCAAGACTGATTTCTAGGGAGCTCACTGTTGTTTAACTAAAAGCCTTAGGAGTGATGCACTGACATGCTAGCAGCCTATGGATTGCATCTAATTGGTCTTTTTTCAGGCTGTGGACTGCTAAAATTAAAGACCCAACATACAATGCTTTCTCTCAGTTGAACTGCTTCTCTGTGTTCTTGTCTATGTCTTGAAGCATGTTTATTAAGGCACTGCAGATAGGTTTTTAAGTATGTGCCTAAATTTCTGCATGTCGGCATTCTCATTTAATTCAATAGGTTACAAGCATGTGTTGAAAAGCTTTCTAAATAACCACCTCAGTCTTTATACGGGTTTACTGAAATTCATGGGAGCTTAGCTAGAGGAAAGACTGAGGAGCACTTCAAAATGCATCAGTTGTGTTTTCTGAGTTAAACAGTCTAGAAATTTCAGACTTTGCCTTTTCATTTTCCATTCCCTTCCACTTCATCAACTTGCTTGTTCTGATAACCTATTTGTTCTGTTTTGCTGTAGAAGATACGTTACTGCCAGCCATTGCTTCACTGCTAGGGACCCACTTCATGGAAGCCAGTCCTTTTGAACTCTGTTCAACCTTACCTTATTCCAGCCAAGGTTTTTCCTTGGCATATCAGGATCCAAAATGACCTCTCATTATAGAATTGGACAAAGCTCAAGAAAACACTAGAAGTCTCACACTTTCAAGGGTGTTGGGCCAGGCCCATAATGCCTACCTTGACCTGAAAAGTCTCTAATAAGACTTTTCCCCATAACTATATTATCATCTTCATTTTATATGTATTATATTATGTATAATATATTATATTATACATCTTCATTTTAGTAGAACAATCGCTATACAATATCGGTTCCTGGAGGCCCCATTGTCACTCCTGAGAAGAAAATAAAGGCAGACCTTTGGCAAATGCAGCTGATCTCTGCCTGTCTTATCCCTGACCAAACATTTTACAAACATTTTGCAAAGAGAGTCTTTTGAGCCCCCTTGCTGTAGTCAGCCCAAAAGTCACAGTACTGTATGTATTTCCAAGACTTCTGGCTTGTGTCTGTGGGTGTGAAGGATGCTGACACATTCACATATAAGCACACATTTTGTGTGCATAAAAAGAACCAGCACACAATCCATCTGCTCAGAAGGTGGGGGAACCTCCTGCTTGGGTCCCAGAGAATGATAACCTAATCATTAGGTACCAGCTTAGGAGGCAGGCTGCTGTGGAAAGCAAGAACTCTGTGCAGTAAAGGGCCTTCAGAATCAGGCCCTAATATAGCAGCTGTAATATTTACATTACAAGTTAGTGATTAGTTCAGGTCTTTCACATATTGACAATGGGACAGCCCTCTAAGCTAAGACAGGAAAAAAGCAATAGTTCTGTCAAGTGCTTTTCCCCCTTTAATAGGTGAAACAATTGCCTCTCATCTCATCAAATTATCCTAACAGAGCAGAGGTATAGCAAGCTCATTTGAGTGCCCAGGGTGGGGTGAGCATAAGGGTATGTCAACCACTGTAGACTGGGGGAGGGATGAGGAAGTGGCGAGGAGAACCTTTCAGGGCTGCTGCTGCCACTGCTGGAGCAGCATTAGCTCAGCTCTGACAGCACCAGGCCCATTGCTGGGCTCTTTGGATGTTGACTCTGGTGCTCCCCTTGCCCCATATCAGTTATACTACAGTAACAGAGACTTCCTTAGGCAGCACTGACATAATTCATGGACCAAGCATGCCAGTATTGCTAGGATTAAAGAAATAACTGGAAACAAACATTGGGGCACATTTTTCCCCAGTGAAATGTCAACTGCAACTCCACAGAAATATGCAATAATGTTACCATCTGTGTCACTTTATTCAGGCCAGATCCATGTTGTATCAAGCATAGTGTTCACATACTGAAGCACAACTTAGTTATTAGCAATTACAAGCAAGGCTCAGTTATTAGCAATGGGATGTCGGCATGCCATTCAGATTGTCTGGGCCTCTTTTATTTATTTTTGAGAAACAATGAACATGAAACATCTCTGCTGGACCCTGACTTGGTGTTTACAAAGACAGATGTCTTTTGCAATCAAGGGGGTGGATAGGTAAGTGGTGAAGGCAGGGTGATGCTCAGTCACTGGGCCTAGGGACAGAAATTACGTGTAAACCGATATAAGTGATTGGAAACCAGTTCAAATCTGTAACACAACAGAAGTTCAGTGCATTTAAACCACATTCAAAATGGCTGAAACCAGTTTAAAATAAACTGGATAGATGTAGTATCACACTTAACTGACTTAGGTTAAATTGGTTTATTGAACTTCTGTCCCAGATCCTCTCCAGATTCAAGTTAATGCACAGTTCCCCAGCATCCCAGGATGCTTTTCACCTCCCTTGCAAACCCTCTCCCCACCACAGGGTGGGCAGGCTAGCCTTGCCGCAAGCTGTCTGCTCCAGCCAAGCAGGGAGGCATGCTCTAGCTCCCCCTGCTCCAGACCTCTGCCCTGAGCCACTGCAGGCATGTGGCTGCATTTCCAGAAATCAAAAGTGAATGTCTGTTCACTTGCTTATTGGTTCAATCTACACAATTTAGACTAACTTGTGAAGATTGAATTGATTCAGCCTCAGGGTTTTTTACTGTCTGTACTTAGCCTGAAAGTTACTTTCATCAGTGTTTGACTTGTACCTAAGGGTTCTTATAACAAAAACCTTTCAGAAAATATAAGGGGAATGGAGGGGGAAGGGGGAGGAAAGAAATGGCAACAAAAAGCAAAAGATGAAATGTGTTTTCTTACTGTAGTCATTTCAGAAGCTTTTTTGGCAGATAATTGCTAATTATCTGTGAAACATGGACATAATTCAGAAAATAACTGCCTCATATCCCCCGCCCTTATGCTTTAAAAACGTCTTGAGGTAGTGTATAATGGCTTTGAACACATACTACAAAAGGTGGCAGACCCAACAGACAACAAATGTCTATTAATAGCTGGGAAAAAAAGCCTGTTTCCTGAGCATATACCCCAAGCACAAATTCATTTCAGTTCAAATATGGAAGTTTCAAGAACAGATATTTTACTGAGCCCTTCTAAGTCACCAATTTAGTTTTGATGTTACGATTACAGGAAAGGTAATGCTTCTTTCAAATACAGTGTTGTGCATTGGTAGAGTTGTCAACAAAATTAATATTGTACAAAAATCTTAAGTCGTAGTGTTGAGCACATAGTTGTGGCTGTTCTTCCTTGGAATTTTCCAAGAATGCACATTAGGAGAAGCTGCAGGGTACAAACTACAGCTGCCTGACAAAGAAGCAGAAGCCTAATTTTACAGAATTCGTCTCTGTACTCTGCTTAAATAAAAACAACGGGCTGATTCATTGCTTCCAAATTATCCATGCAAGGAAAGTGGATTCTCCCATCTCCCCAGCTAACCCATAATGGGAGTTTAGGATCCCACATCCTCAGTGCTTTGCTGGGGGAACATTCCATAAACTGTCTCTCTACCCCCCACCCACTCAGAGCACACACATTGAAGATGTCATTGCCATAATTCACATATGTAAAACTATTCAATTGCTTGCTTGCACGATCAAGGCCTTAGAACAGGCCCCATTTTTGCTTCCTCTTCTCTCACTTCTCTTTACTTCTTTCCCTCTTTATAAATAGTGAAGTTGTGGGAACCTGTTGCCTTTTTACTATATAATGTTTCATCTAAAGTACATGGTAACATTCATTACCATTTTTATCAAAATCAACACATTCCCACAAACATTTTGATTTTGATGCACTATTTGGTGCAAAAGTGTTCCAATAAAAAAATTTCAATCATACTGAGTTTTGCTTTTCAGTACCATAATGAACAAAAAAAATGTTAAGTGACCAATACTAATGTTCTATCTGTATTTACCTGGGTATCTGTATTAGTACTTTTCACAGAAGAACTCTGTTGAAATACAGTTTGATAGGAAGATGTTAACACATTTGGCCACTAGGTTTTTTGACTGGTCTTCTTGAAATGGAGTAATGATTGAAGTGTGTGTGTGCATGTTGGGGGAAAGAGAAAATAGAGAGAAAGTGAGCAAGTAGAAAGGTATGTATTTGAGGTTGCAACACAGATAGTTTCATTGTTGTCTCATGTTCACTCCTAGCTTTCCAAAAAATACCTTTTCTGGTAAAAGCTACACCTTTCACTGGTAGTTCAAAGGTAATTTTTTTTAAAGTTTCAACAAATCTATTAATCCATATTTGAATTGCAGAAGGTAAGCAGACCCTTTTCCTGATGTAAACAGGTTCTTGGAGCACTGCTACAACTTTGGCTGGCATGATATGGCCTAATGATTTCTCAAAAATGGCTGAACTTGACACCCTGAAGTTTACCAAGTGGCTACTGTTCACTGAGTTCTAACATCCAGACCATTTGGGGAGGGGAAGAGGGAATTTAAAAGAATGATAATAAAAAATAAAGGAAGAAATATGAAATAGATTTTAAACGAAAAGTTTTGAAAATTGCATTAGTGTCCAGTATAACATATCATTATTGTTCAGAGTGTCAGCCAGTGTAAAGGAGTGGTGCTCTGTTGAAGTTAATGGGGTCACATAATTGAATGCCAGATAAGGCTTCATATCATAGTGTAAATACATATTATATTATGTATTAGTTACATCAGTTTTAATCAGTGTCATTTCACTTACTTAAATGGAATTGTATCACCACTAGATTGGTGTAATAATGAATCAGTCCCCTTTAATGTCAATATCAATGGCTCCATGCTATAGTTTTTGCTGTAATTTTTTAAAAGCATGAAATTCACCCAGCGCATAGGACATGCATTAGGGCCTGGTGGCAGAATGCTTACAGCATCTTGCTTTAATGCCTGACTCATGAGTTGGATGTTCATGTCAAAGGCTGGCCATGCTGGCTAAGGACAGACATTCAAAAAACCTCAGCCTGAATTGATTCAATCTTTACAGGTTAGTACTTCCTGCCCTTTGGGTGGGGGGCTGGACTCGATGATCTTCCGAGGTCCCTTCCAGCCCTAATGTCTATGAAATCTATGAAATCTATGAAACTTGGCTAGGTTAAACCAGTTTGTAACCACACAGACATCCCCTCTGGACTGAAAAAAACTCAGACACATGTCTGCAGTGGCTTAGGCTGGAAGCTGGGGGTGCTAGTGCACCCCTCCATACCCTTCCACAGAGCTGAGCTGAAGGGCGGGGGGGAGTGTGCCCAGGTCCCAGCAGAACATTCTGATGTCTCGTCCCCCTTAAGGTAGCCCAGCAGGGAATACTTATCACCCCTGACTCAGTGTTTATCAACCTATTAAGAAAACAAAACCTCTCTCCATTAATTCAAGCTCTTCTTAAACAGCTTTTCCAAGGAAGGACATTACCAGGTACCTGTTGATTAGCTCCAAAATCCTGTCTGCCTTTGTCATCTCCTACAACATGGACTGTAGCCAGCATGTGGTCTGCTAGCTAATGCTGAGGGCTTGCTGTGGAGCAGAGAGCCCTGCCCAGCCCAGAGGGCATGCCGGGATGCTGGGGGTGTCTGGTTTATCTTAAACCAGCAAGGGGTCTGGGATAGACATTGCATAAACCGGTTTGAGCCAAATCAGTTAAGTCTTATTCTACATTGAACCAGGTTTATCTCGAACTGGTTTCAGCCATTTTCAAACATCTGTTCTGTTACAGGTTTAAACCAGTCTCTGATCACTTAAACTGCTCTATGTGTAATGTCTATCCTTAGCCGCAGGGTCAAAAATGGGTGTACCTTAACAATGTCAAACCAATAACCATTTAGCTTGCGCAGATCTTTGATTTTAACAGAGTTCATGCCTACCTAAAATAACCAGGAAGAAAAAGGTGCTTGCTAGGCCGTGAGCTTTCTTCATTGAGATAACATTGACTATGCAGTAATGCACAGAAGAACAGCAAGAAACAATGAAATCAGCTTTCTCTATTTTTCTCTGAAAACCCGGCAAATGTATACATAGCTCCTATTCATTTCAACGGGCGCTGCAAAGCTGTGACTGCAGACAGAATTGAGTCCTAAGGGGCAACATGAGATAGTTAAGACTGTAATGAGAATCCACTGTTGCCAGCTCGTGATTTTTATTACAAATGCCATTATATTTAGTGTTTTTCTTATAGGAACAACCCTGGAATCATCTATTATGAAGGAATAAGCTTTATTTAACACAGGGGAAATTTCTAGTCCTCATGTTTGCAAAGAAAAGCTTGAAAATGTCAAACTTAAAAATGAACCCAACATGCATTATTTTATAAGATGTCATTATTTTATAAGATGTCATGTTACTCTTTATTCTTTGAGGCCTGAATGGTAGGGTTATGGTAGTTATAGTAGGATTGACACTATTGAGAATATGAACTATTGTCTTTCATTGTGGAATGATTTAGTTTTTAAATAGCTTTTGTAAAAGAGGAGGGGTGAGATTGTCTGTGAAACTCAGAAAGACTAGTATTAAAACAAACTCGGAAGCCTGGCTAAAGTCTTATATATATATGAGTGTGGGGGTTGTGTTGCACAATGCTTCATGCATAGCCTGAAAAAGGCCTCTGACTGGGCTTATTAGTCATTGATTTATCATTTGAAACATTATAATGCTATATGCCCCATTGTCCCACTAAATGTGTGCGTTGGAAAGAAGGTGACCATGTTATACTTAAACTGAAAGAAAATCATGCAAAGTACACAAGAAAAGTGCCCTTATTGATGGGAATGGGAGACCAGAGAGTGATATACATAGAATGTTAATGTTTTGTTGATTCTGGGTGAAATCTTTCTCCCACACAAGTGAGTTGGAGTTTTGTCATTGACTTCAATGCAGCCAAAATTTCACCCTCAGCGAAAACTGACATGGTTTTCCCAAAAGTGGGCATAGGGAAGTGGGTGCATTTACACATGTGATTAATAAGTAGAAATAAACTCTGGAGCCTATTGCTCTGGAGTTTTTTGCTCCGAGGTGCACCATTTGATGTGTGTCTGGGAGCAAAACCTCTGGAGCATATTACCCCAGAGTTTGTTCATGCACAATACATGGAGGCTGATCACAGCTGGCAGGGGACACAGGGCAGGGGGAAGGGGGTAGCAGCTCACTAGCCCAGGCTGCTCTAACAGGGATCCATGTGCTGCCAAGTAGCTGGCTGGGGCACAAGGATGCTTCACCGCAGGGACTATCTGTCAGCTAGCCCTGCACTGAAGCACCCTGTATCCCAGCCACCTGGGGTGGCATCTACACATGTGCTGCTGTGCACAAAAAAACTCCTCAGCAGGTTAGGACTTGTATTTATTAGTTTTGTGCACCCTAATAGGGCCTCACATGTAGACACAGAGACACTTACTGCACAGTTAATTAGTTAACTGCACAGTAAACATCTCATGTAGATGCATCCAGCCTGAAGTGCTTATGTTGTAAGGTCCCACCCAGAAACAGCTTTAATAAAATGAATAAAGAGTGAACAATTTAAAGCTGTCCAAAGTAGCTCTGAAAGTGCTCCTTTCTCCTTCCACACATGAGAACACAGCCATTAGTGTTGCTGCTGTTAGGTTCAGTACTCCTTGGGGGACAGTGTATTTGCAAAATGGGCTGGTTTCATACTGACAATATGCACGTACTTGAAATTGCTTGCATTTGGATGCCATTTGGTGTTCGGTTTTGAGTTAATATTGTGTCTGTTATTTATCTTCTCATCATGGGTAATATGTCTCTTGTGGGTATGAATTCTTGTCTTTACTTTTTGTTTGGATAACACTTATTTTTGAAAATCAGTATATGCCAGATACTTATGTACCCAATAGCATATTGTTAAAACAAAGTTTAACAGCTAAAATGTGAACAAGTACAACACAGTGGCAAACAACGAGATATTGCATTTCTAGCTAACAATCTCAAAGAGCTTAATAAACATTAGAGAATATATCCTCAATATGCTTGTAAAACAGGGAATTATCACTGTCCCTGTGAAAAGGGAGACATAGAGAAGCTGAATAACTTGCCCAAGGTAGCAGTCCTGGGAACACAACCAAGATGTCCTGCATTCCAGTCCTTTTGCATTAGCTTCTGTGAATTTTTAAATCATTAACAGAAATAGCGGCCAGATCTTCAGATGATATAAATCAATGTAACTCCATTAACTTTAGTAGAATTATAAGCATAAACACCATTTGAGAATGTGCATTCAATGAGAATTTCTTTACATATTGAAATTGAAGGAAATTGACCATAATTTCTTGCTAATACCTAAACAATACCGTTCCAGAATATGCAGTTATAGTTTATTATTTATAATAGGACAAAATATTTAATTTCTAGTAGTTTGCTACATTCAGCTTTTTACATTTTATTCATTATGAAAAGTAATAAAAGACAGAAATAATAGGTCACACTATGGAAAGATAGTCTGCCCCATTAAGGGGTAGGGGTCCCATTCTTTTAACTGACCCAGCTGGAAAGGGGTTGCAGAAAGTCTCATCATGGCACCGATTCCTTCCTGGACTAGGGGAAAGGACCAACCTGCTTAATGAAGTGAAGCAGTCATTTATACACCATCTACTGTGATACTATTAACAGATCATTGGTAAAGGAGAAAAGAATATGGAAACAGCTAAAGGGCATACCACACTTAGGTTATTGGTGTTAAAGTAAATCAATATTCTAGCCAAAAAATAAACAAATATGCTAATTTTTGGTTCTCTAGTGGTCTATACTGAGGACATACCAAAACACATCTCATTTTTGTATCTCCTTAAACTATAACAGTTTAGAAGCCATTATAATAAAAGGTAGACAACCCTTTAATGTAGGTACCCACATTATTAATATACCCACTGATATTGCCATAAGGCAGCTTGTTTGACTTTGGTTTACAGAAGAATTATTCAGCTGAAAAGATTGAGGAGCACTGTTTTCATGGGTAATGAAGCCCTTGGATGAGAGACTGAGAAGCAATTTGTGCACCTAATAGACAAACTATCTCAGCTGATCAAGGTAATAAGGGACTTTGAAATAAAATGGGAAGGTGTGATAAAGCAGACAGTCCAATTATTTGAAGACTGTCATCTAGGGTAATAGTAAAGAAAAAAATATATTGAAACAACTAAAGGACATAGCACACCTACTTTATTTTATGATACAAAAGCTAAGTTTGGCCCTGATGTGAAGTCAAGGAGGTGAAAATATTAAAATCCAGGCTGAATATGGCTCTACATTGTTTAAATGCTGTATTTTTTTTAAAACATAATTATGTATATAAGTATATGCATGTGTTTAAAACAGATATCAGACCATGTATATAAATATTTTTAAAGATCTATAGGATTGAACCATATACATGTTTAAAATATATTTATATAAAAATACTTGTGACACATTATGAAATATACATATGCATATATAATGCATTTAGTATTCCAAACACCACATAAAATTACACTTTTGAAATGTAGTGTTAGAATATACATTGAGAAAAATTATACATCTATTACAGTTAGCTGCCATCTGGAATGGAAGGAGAGTCTAAACTGTTTGCTGTAAATGTATGTAAAGAAGTTTTGGATTTGAGCCCAGATATGAATATACAAATAGATAAAGTTTTTAGACTTGTAACACAAAATCCCAGAGGTTTTGTGGGAATGTCAAAAAACACTCAGCAATCAGAACATGTATCTACCATGTTAATACATTTTGTGCCTGTCTCTAAAACAGATTATGGAGATGGCTATGAAACAACAAAAAAAATGCTTTTAAGAAATACCTTTGCATATTTTTCTAGCCCTAACTAAAGCTACTCAAATGGAGCAAAAGCCTAGGGTTTCTGCTAAGCATAGCTTTCCGAATGAGGGACGTAAGCCTCTCATTTTGCATCTCACGAAGTAGAGTATTTGCTATGGAAATAAGAAATGTAGCCTACATTTCTATACAGTGATCAAGCTAAAGCTTTTTAAAATTGCTGATGTGGTTCTCTCGCTATAGATGAACATACCAGGGTATAAGTCTGTAGTGGCTTAATGACAGGATTCCACAATGAAGCTAACGCTAAGGCTAGGGACAGACATTCAAAAAGCCTGAGCCTGAATTGATTCAATCTTTGCAGGTTAGTCTAATCTGGCTAGGCTGAACAAGTTTGTAACCAGACACCCAAGGCATGCAGGCACATGCCTTCAGTGGCTCAGGCCAGAAGTTGTGGGGTGCTAGAGCAGCCTTCCCAGCCCTTCTACAGAGCTGAGCTAAGCTGAACTGAGTGGGGGGTGGCCAGGTCCAGGCTGTACCCTGTGATTAGGGAGGCTTAGCAGCCCAGCTAACTCAGTGTTTATCAACCCATTAAGAAAACAACAGAGGGACATTACAAGCTACCTGTTGATCTGCTTTTGTCCTGTATGCCACAGCTCAGATGTAGCTGCCAGCATGTGGTCTGCTAGCTAATGCAGAGAGGTGTCTGTGAGGGCTGGGGGAATGAACGCTTAACAGACAGTGGGGAGGGGGTGGGGGGAGCAGAAGCCAGGCAGAGACTGCTGGAGCTGCAGCTACGGAGCAGAGGAAAGGGGCTAGTCCTGCTGTGGAGCAGAGAGCCTCATGCAGCCCAGAGAGCATGCCAGGATACTGGGGGAGTCTGATTTAATTTAAACCAGGAAGGGGTCTGGGACAGACATTACATAGACTGGTTTGACCCAAATCTGTTAAGTCTGATACTACATTCAACCAGGCTTATTAACCAGCTATTTTGAAACTGTTTTATGTGCACTGAATATCTGTTCTTTTACAGGTTTAAACCAGTTTCTGGTCATTTAAACCGATTTATGTTCAATGTCTGTCCCTAGCCTAAATCTTATCGACACACATAGCAATTTGTCCTGGAACCCTTACTGTTAAAACAACAGAGAATAAGGGATATAATGTTTATGGTGATTTATGATATAATATGTTAAAACTCAAATTCAGTCCATTTTATCACTAAACATGTGAAGGCAATTTTTAGTATCTTGTAAATTGTCTTGTAAGTATCTGAAATGCGTTGTTATAAATTATTATTCATTTGTATAGCACCATAAATTTATGCCATATATCATTAAAAGAAGACCTGCTAACATTATTGAAGCAGTTATATTGTTTTAATTGACTTCAGTGGGTCTACTCCTATGTGCAAGACAAACAGAATTTGGTGCAGAAGTAAGAAAGTGTTCCCCAAAGCTAAAGGTAACTTAGTGAGGAAGGAGTAACTGTTTCACAGATCTTTAAGTCATATGAGGAAGACTCCACAAAATATTCCACAAAATATCTGTAAAGTCTTGGGCTGGAGGAAGCATGATGGGGATGGGAGCCAGTCAGGGAACATGAAGAAAACAAAGCAAGTATGTGGGTCTTTAATAACACTGCAGTGGCAAAAAGGATGGCTTTAATGGAGGACTACTTTTTCATGGCGTTGAGGCTCAGCTTTTCAAAAGTTTGGGAAGCCATAAATCCTGCTATCCGCTTTACATCATGGGGATTGCTTTTTCCTCTGAATATTAATTTGTAACAGTTCCTACAAGCTAAGAGTTTTGCATTTCTAATGTCATAATTGCTCTCATCAAATTTACCAGAGATAGACTATGCAAAGTCTGTACTACCCCTTCTTTTTAAAAGGGACTTTCTCCCTGTATTCAGGCATTCACTTTATAAGATAGATGCTTTTAATGTAATAGTATATTGAACTACAAACACATCATTTAACTTAAGAGGGGCATAAGGCTTGCTGTCATTGCAGCACCGTCATTATTTTACAAAATTTAGTCACTGCATTTCTGTGATTTATCCAGTTTCTTTTTGAAGAAACTTCCATTTTATCCTGAATCTGAGTCACCTACTTTAAAGGGATATACGTAGAAAAGAAATAAATTATTTTCTTCACTGTCATTTTTAAGTGAAAAGCCATCTAAAATTGCCTATGAATATGTACATGAATCCAAAGATGTGTGATCCCTTTCAGTTTAAATGAATTTTTAGACTTCTCATACAGGATGTGACATCAGCTTTGTAACTCAGAGCTTCATATGCATTATATATCAGAAATGATTCAAAATTAGTCTTTTTGGGGTATTTTTTAAACAGTGATATTGTGCACAAAATTTATTTCCTTACTGAAAGTTTAAGTCTTGGAATTGTTAGTCTAATTTTTTGGAAGATATTGCAGAGAAGCAAATGACCTGTACTCCCAAAAACTGTCAGGTGACTTATTAAACTTCTCTCAAACCTCATTGAGGAAGTTCATTAAAACTCTTTTTACAAATGACCAGGTGCTTGCCTCCCATGGTACATGAAGGAAATCTGTCACCCTGCTTGAAAAATTATTTGGTTACTTGAGATAAAGTAATAATCGTTGTACCAAGCTGTGTGGTTTTGTGATAGAGAACTGTGGCTCAGTGAGACGAGAGCCAAGGTCAATAAAAATAAAAGCCTAAAATGAATGCAGACCCAGTTTCAAAAGTCAGTGGTGGACGGAGGGCAAAAGAACAAAGTCTTTTTTCTATGGTCCACTTGAAAACACGTTACAAGTTCCTAAATGAAAATAACTCACTTGATTGAACTAGTTCTAAAAAATATTAATTTTTAACTTTAAAATGAAAACAGTTGTGTGAATGTGTGTGTTCTATAATTGTATCTATGGCCGACAAAGTTACTTTCCTTAGCATTGTGACATTGGATCACATCCTGAAGTATTATCTCCAAGTCAACTAACAGGAATATAGTAGGGATAAGCTCTTTTTCATTCTTTATTCTGCCAAACTATTGCCTCTTGCAATCAGGATTGATTACAAACACACAATTAAAAGGCACTTGGAACATGATCTGAACACTAATCCTGTCTCTTGTTCTCTTTATACCTAATTATCAGTCTTAAGATGGGTATTAGTGCTTTAATTAGATTTACTTTTGGAATTTCTGCTGAAGCTAATATATTTATATTATATACATAAATTTATGAATGGATATACCCCCATATATGTACATATAGTAGATATGTTTCTAAAAATATTTTGCATATCTAATCTATATGTTTATACAGAGATATATATCCATGTGTATCAGCTATCCGTAGTTAATTCTTTATGAACGCTACGAAAGAAAATAATTCAGTTTGATTTACATATTACCAAAGCATATAAAAGGTCTGGATATCATAACTATCAACAGTTATAATGTTATAGCTTACAGCAAGTTATAATTTAGCATATTATTTTCCATTAGAACTCAGGTCCTTGTTTTAAATACATCAACATTGAAGGGACAATATGGAGTCAAAAGAATACAGATTACTTCATGTGACTGACTCCAAGTACCACCTATTCTGACCTTGTGCTCTGTCTTTTTATAACTGATCCCGACATCTCATTGATTTCAGTTAGATCAGTGCATGTAGAAAGGCTGCAGAATCAGGCCCTAAGTATTCCATCTTATACCCTTCTAACAATTTTATTGCTTGATAATATAGCATTTCCACATGCACGTCTCCCACAGCTTGCTTAATTATACACAATGCATTAATATGAGCACCTGCATATATCAGTGTTATTTGTATCATGGGTACTACAGTAGCATAGGGAGGCCTTAATCAAGGTTTCAAGCACCACTGTGCTAGGTACTGTCCATTTCTATAGTGAAAAAATGAGCTCTGTCCCAAACTCATTGCAATAAATAGTATATAAAAGGAGACTCTTTCTTATGGTCTGATCATATAGTGAAATGACACTGGATTAACACATAAGAGGCAAAGATTTTTGTGGGTAGTATCTCTTATTGGACTAATTGCACAGTAGGAATAGACTTGGATGAGCTTTTGAATGCAGTGCATTCTTCTTCAGGTCTGAGGAAAACATAGGCACAGGCACAGCAACAGTTTGTCTGGATTTCACTAATAACATTGTTTAAAGAAACACAGAGCCAAACAACTATACTTTGCAGAAAATATAGTGTGACAATAGAGACAATTCACAACAGTTAACTGATTGGTTGGGCAAAAAAAGGGCCTGGCTATTACCCCATATAATCAGAAACATAAAATAATTTCCAACTTCCTTTAACTCTTATTTAGTTTCTAAAGTGTATTAAAATTGCAGAGGACTATCTTTAGACACTTCTGTCTGTTACTTGGCTGCTGTTACAAGTGGAATCCTATAAAACAAGGAAACATACTTTTTAATAATTTCTTATGGTGAAGAATGCTTAATCTAATAACAAATATTAAAGGGAAAAATGGAGAATACCAGCCTCCTTCTCAGTTGTGTTCAGTGTCCTCTCCAAAGATGATTTTCCCCACAGTAGGCTGGAGGCTGGTTAAGCTCCTTCACATGCTATAACAGGTATAGGCATGCTCTAAACCAGTGGTGCTCAACCTTTTGGCCCCACAGGCCAGATGTGTGACCCAAAGCCTGTCTGTGGCTGGACTGGGCCATCTGAGGGCCAAATTAGTCCCTAGGGCTTTGCACTGCCCAGCGCTCCCCCATGCCCTGGAATTGGGTCCTGGGGGCCAGCATTGTCCCTGCCCTGAACCTGAACTCTGGGATCAGGTGCTGGATCCAGTGTGTGGAGTCCAGGACACCCCATGGAACCAGAGATTTGGCAACAGGGGAGCAATGCCACCACTCCCACTGCCAAATTCCCAGACCTGTGGGGCCCTGCTGGCCAGATAACATAGTGCCATGGGCCATATCTGGTCCACAGGCCAGAGGCTGAGAGAGACTCCTACATCAGTAATCTAAGTAGCCAGTTATTTCTTTTAAACTGATTGGTCATTTAACAGAAAGCTACCAGTACAGCTTGTTTGTTTGAGGACTAACAGGCTGTAGTAAGCCTGTGTGTACTTGTAGGCTGTAGCTTCTCTGAGGCTGCAGACAAACATGACCACCCCCCCAAAATCAAAACAAAACAAAAAACAACACGTTACTGGAAGAGGAAGCACACTAATTTGACCCAGTTCCCCAGATCTGTATCGATCAAGAACCAAAAAGTGCCCAATTTGTATAAATGTGGGGCAAGCTGGGTCAAAATAATACAATGCTGCTTGTGGGCATGTGCTGTAGTTGGCACCAGGGCATACTGAGCTTAAAGTAAAGCACTGGGCAGGTCTACATGTTGCCATACAGTGACATTGCTATGCCGCCATGCTTCAGGACTTTCTTTTGAAAGTACTAAAGCATGACACAGTATGGGCGGTGCATGCAGTGCACGTGTAGATTTCACCACTATGGCACTGTAGCAGTGTGCTCTACCCAGGGAGCATGCCTCTACAGCTACGTAGCTGATGATTACATAATACACATAATTACTACATTGCCATAGTGTGCTATATGGTGATGTAGTGTGTCACTACATTGCCATACAGCAACATGTAGTCGCACACCCTTTGTCTTCTTTTTTCACGTCTATAAGCAGTCTATATGAATTAAGTCTACAAGGTGTCACTCTGCCCTGCCTTCTGTCTGAATTCAGATTCACATGGCTTATTGCCTCTCTTAAAATACTCATTGATATCAAAAGTAGCAGCAGGAGTTCCTAAATCTGTTGTTTCCTTATCCCTGTTTGAAGGTCCAGTGGTCTTGAGTACATCAGGATGAAAATATAGGCCCTCCTCCACTGGCAACTGGTGCTGAGTTTAGTTGTTTCTGTACTTAGCCCATAATTTGTTGGGTTGTATCAAGAGAGGCATAGTGAGCTCCTTTAGCCCCCACTAGGGCTGGACCAGTGGTGGGGGGAGGCGGGGGGAAGATGCTGACAACTGGAAACCAGGATGAGAGTGAGGGAAGGGTAGAAAAGTCTTACCTGTCTGGGCTAATTGCACTACGAAGGCAGCTGCTGCTGCTGTAGTAGTGTCAGTTCCAGCTGTAGCAGCCCTGTGGTACCCTGTTTGCTCCTGCGTACCCCTGCTATGCTATTAGGCACAAGGAAAGGACTTTCTAGGGTGGTGAGGGTGTCATCTCATTCACCCTGCTTATCCCCTGCCTCCTACATACACTGCTGGGTACAAGACTGTGCTCGCCTGTTTTCTATGGCTATGCAGCACAGGGCTACTCCTGCTGTGGCAAAGATTCCTAGTGGGGGGCATTCTGGTGCCCCTGTATAGTCAGTGCCAGGGTCTACTGCCTCACTCACCCCCTCCCCCCAAATTATGCTACTGTGCATTGACCCCATCCAAATCAGTAAGTCATTAAGTTCAACACCAGTTCAAGGAGGAACATGGGGAGCCTTGTTTGACGTTGGACGTTGATTGTCAAAAATGACTGAAATGTCTGTAAGGCAGCCTTATTATAAGGTTCAGGTTCTGATTTATATCACAATCATAAAGAATAATAAATAAAATTCTATACAACTCAATGGAGAACTCTCAGTGGCTTCAATGAGAGCAACAGCAGGCCCTGTTTAGCTGTGCTTCCATCCTGTGCTGCCTTGGTGAGTATATAGGATAACTTACACGTAAGGGCTGAAGGATGGCCCTTGTGTTCCCCCCACTCCTGGCAGAAGAACAGCAGGTCAATGCCTGGGCACAATTTTATACAGCCTGAAAGCAGCTGTAATTTCTCTCATTCTCAGCAGACTCAGGGATCCTTCTAACGCCAAAGATTGCTGGTATGTCCCAACAGTGTCTCCTTTCCCCTTGTTTTGTCATCAAGGGTACATATGGCTTTGGAGCAGTTACAGTAATTGTATGCCATCCAAATATCTCTTACATAAAGTCAATTTTGCTCAACCTACTGGGGCTTACACCAACTTAACACTGGAGCAAAGGATGGAAAACCAGAAGGCTTGCATTTCAAAGACAATGAAATGAAAGCAACACAGGCCTACAGATTACTGTAAGTGCTGACACTTATTTACCAACTGAGGTTCATTATACAGAGACATTATTTAGAAATGTAGTAGGTACAGGAAAACCTAGCCCTATTAAAGTTACTGGACATTTTAGTCAGGGTCAGGATTTTATTCAATGCCTTGATATGCACATTACTTTTCCAGCTCAAGCATTTTGAGGGGCTTCACTGAGTTATAAAAATAAGTGTACATATTTTGCCAAGTCTCTCATAACTCACAACCACTTCTTTTTAACACTAAACTAATCCCCGGTAAACACAAAGTAAAGAATAATTAACTAACAGGACCCTCTTTCTACAATTTTGCTATTTCCAGTATGATGAATTTTTTCATTGAACTGATATGACAAAAACACATTTGCCCAGTAACTGTCAAACATGGACATCATTACTCTCTGTGTTTCTGACAAATGCACAATCAAATAACTGTACTACAGTGATATATCCATGTAAGTCTTGTAAAACAACACTGTTAATTCTGGCAATAGACTCAATTATTTGTCAGTAAAGAAACCACTGCTGGGCTTTCTCTACCCAAACCTGCACCTTCTGCAAGCCCTTTACTTCTGAAGCTTCACATTTATTTGGTTAATGTTTTTAACCTAGTGTCTGTGAAATTTTTATTGCTCCCTAGATAATGACATCTGATCTGAATGTAACCACACACCTCCTTGCTCAGCAGCATTTGTCACAAACCATTATAAATTATCATGCTGATAGCTTGCATTGCTGGGAAACCGGAAAAGTTCCATAAATTCAAAGTACTGCATCAGTGACATTCTTGTTTATTATCTAGATATAAAGTTTTACAAGATTCAAGATGGCTGCATTTACACACTAGGATACTTCAGCAACACAAGACCTGTACAGATTGCTCTAAGTGCTGAAAAGCATTTACAACATGCAATATACATTGGAACATTTTAAGTAATATTCAGCCATATGATCTGTTCCCTCCTCTTATTTTTAACTGTATCCTCACATCACAAGAGGGCTTTTGTCAAGGTCTGTCTAAAAGAATGCAAAATAATCAACAAACACAAGCTAGTTTTCCTTTAAAACCACAACTAAATTGGGGTTTTATTCTTTTATTAATGTAACTCTAATTAGTATTAAAGGCATTATTATTTATGTTGTGAGGAAAATATCTTCCTATATTGTTATGAATTTAAAAGAAGTTTCTTGATATCAGTCTTTGATTGTTTATTGTTTATATTTTTAGGCTGCAAAACACAATTGTACACATCCTGCTGAGGCAGTGTATTTCCAGAGCGCTTGTTTGGTAATTCTGTCTTGAGGATATTTTTCATTAGAGCTGCCTAGCTTGTGTGAAAGCACATTTAATTAATTACTACTGTGTCTGTGTGCCCCAAAATGATAAAAATTGAGTTCTCTAGAGAAATTTCAGTCCTTCTCACTTGTGATTTAGAAAAACCCCAACCAAACACAACTTTGTCATAGAGAGTATTACCATAAAACTTACAGAAATACCACGTGACATACCTGAAAAAGATTAGAATGCAACTGGAGAATATTTATCAGTTAAAATAAGCCATGATTGTTAGATATATTTAGGTCTTTAATATAAAACCTCCAAAATCTTAAAGCACAGAAATGCTAAGAGCTTAACCAGCATAGCTAATATTTAGGTTTCCAAAGCCTAATTCTTCTCCCATAATTTCATTGGCTTTAATATATGTATTCTTGTTAGCAACAGTACATATGGAAGGTAGACCATGTCAACCGTTGGCTTGCCTGTTGTTACAAAATAACTTGACATCCATTTTCCTCCCTGGGCTCAACTCTATGTTTTTTACAAGTCCTAATTATTATACTTTAGGAACCAAACCTTAGAAGTACATTCTCTCTCATCTCTGACTCAGGGAAAAAACCAACCAACCAGCCAATCTATTGACAAAAGGACTTCAGGATTAGCTTAGGATACTAATAATCTCTATTAGTCTGCTATATGAGTATATAGGACACACAGTCTTTCAACAGTTTCCTTTTCTTCCTTCACAGAAGCTTACTTTCCTTCTCTAATTTTTTCTTGCATGTCATATTGAGCTGTTTATCAATTTCCAGTGTTGTAACTAATACACTAGAGAACAGCTTGAACTGCCACATAGACTTCATAGACATTACGACTGGAAGGGACCTCACAAAATCATTGGGTCCAGCCCTCTGCCCAAGGGGCAGGAAGTCAGCTCGGGTCAGATCACCCCAGCAAGATAAGTATCCAAGGATTATACATGCAGCTCTTACACTGAATATCATGTTAAGAAATCAAAATGTATGTAAATTCCACAAAGTCATTATGAATTTTTTTTTTACGTTAGTCTGCTGTCTTACCCACATTTTGGTAAAAGGAATGTGGATTTCTTAAGTAGACAATTTAAACTGCATCATTTGTTGATAGGTCCCTGTTAATATAAAATTATTTCAGTAACATGCTCCTAAGCTTTTGAGCGCAGATATATTCTCTCGATGCAAATGAAGAAAACTTAGGTATAACTAAAGTGGTAGCTAGATAGTAAGTAGCAGATAGACTAAAAGGACAGTAAACTTAAAAGCATAACAGAAAACAGTGGAATTATCATATTCATGTCAGCTTTAAACCATTCTTGCTGCAGAAATCCTGCCTACCCTGGTACACCCCATTGTTACAGACAGCTGTTAAAAGCAACGGCACTCTTTGGAGCTAGAAATGATGCACCGTGGGTTAACAAGAAAACATAAGAATGGATCAGGGATTGATGGAAGAGGGAAACTGAATCCTCCTGAACCCCACAACACTAGGCCTTATGTTTAATACAAGTCTATGTAGCAATGATTATTTGTTGTTTCAGTGGTTTAGATTTTATGTTTTCCTTTTATAGTGGTCTCAGATGGGAACATTTGAAAACAAGGAAGGTGAACAGTTGAACACAGAAATGTTACATTTCCTTCTCTAATCTCTACCTAAACTGCAAACAAAATTGTTCTTCAGATAAAAATGTCCTTAAGCATTAACAGGAATCCTGCGTACAGAAGAAAAACAAAACATAATATCGACAAGACAGGCAAGTGGACCTCTCTACATGTACAACAGATTAAAGAACCCTGAGCTATGGTGGCTGAGGTAATAACCATGTTCAGAGATGCAACTTTGATTGGAAACTAGAACTGGCTGTAGCATCCTGCCTAGAATTTCAAGCAAGTTACATAGGTTACAGAAGGGAAGAGTTTGGTGGATCAGGAAATCAGTCTTATATATGTGGTTTGAATGTTAGTTGCAGTTGCACTACCTCTGTAAATAGCTCCCTTAATAAAGAGTTAGTTCAGTTTTACAAACCTAGAGTCCTCTTATGGTACTACCTAGCCATAGCACATAAAACACTGGCCTACAGTGGACTATGCACAACATGGAAAATTGATTAAATGTAAAGTGAGCTACTATACTCTGCCACTACTGACATTCACTCTAAAGGAAATCAATGTTTATAAAATAACTAAATCAATTTGTGATTAAAATTAGGAATCAAGAATACATATATGAAAAAAAAAGTTTTCCACTGATACTGACTCTCTTTTCTTTATTGTCTCATATCTTCTCTCCCCTTCATAAAGCTGAATTTAAGCAGCAGTCTAGTGAGATGTTAAGGGCTCCTGGGAAGTGTCAAGCCTCACTGACTGACACTGATTTTTAACCATTTTTGGAGTTTGGGGCATGTATGTGAGGTCATTAGATTGTCACGATCATTGAGAGGGGCCATGGTTACTTTAAATAAAGAATAATTAAAACATGTTCTTGAATCCAGTGGCATGAAATTGGGGACTGGCTATTACAAAATGGCCCTGAACATCTGATCAGACTGTATGCTGTCTGTCCATTTCTTGGCCCAAAGAACAGAGGTAGAGCACAGCTTGTACAGACAGGACTTTGAGTGTGGATAAGCAGGAATGGGGCTATGGTTATTTCTACCTTCAGTCTTCTTAATATCCCACTCTGCACAGGCAGTAGTCTGATATAGACCAGCAGCAGAGGGAGGGGTAGGAGAGAAACTGTAGCTATCAGACCACTACCCATTACTAATAGATAAGAGCAAATTCTCAGGCTAGTCCCATCTTATTAAGAGGAATAATTGTGTTGATATAATCTCCAATTCTGCCCCAGAATGATTGGAGAAGCTGTGTGTTTCTTTCATTCTAGTCACACTCCATGTAGTATTGTAATGCCACGTGAATTTATGGCTTCTTCTGTCAAGTATAAGTACTCAAATGCAGTTTGTAGTAGCAGAACATTACAGAAGGCTTTCATTTAGCTAAAAAATGCTCTTACTAACCATTTTAGGGTATATGGTTCTTATACAGTTTTAGTGGCTCACTGTTAAAGAGGAATGCAAACCACAGCATTAGTCCCTTCTTTCCACTCACTCACAGCCACTTCACCACTACTGAATGGCTGCAAACACTGAGGAGAGCATTTCAACAGGGAAAAAATATATTAGGCTTCTGTATCCAGGAAAAGGAGACAGAAGGATTATAAGATTAAATCAAACATAATCTTACTAGGTTTTTCAGGCTCAAAAGCACAACACCTAACTTTAATGTCTTTACCACTAACATGTTACCACTAATCTAGTCTAGATTCAAATCTCTCATGAATTTATTTTCCATGCAAATTTGCACACATCAGTCGTTTCCCCCCCAAGTAGATAAGCAGCATGTTGACATTATAAATATTTTTATCCACTAGATGGTGCTATGGCGCCCTTTTCAGAGGCTCTCACTTACTTGCAATCTCTGTCCTCCAAATCAAAGTGAGGGTTGAAGTTGATCATAATTCTCTGGTATGGTTCAGGAGCTTGAATCAGCCATTCACATTTTTGGCTTGGATGATAGGAATGAGGATAGCCAGGAGAAGTAAGGTACCCAGGATTTACAATTTTTATAGTATCACCACATTTATCTGCAATGAAAACAAACAGATTTTGTTTATCCTCCCCAAACCATCACACTTCTTCATCTAGTAACCTGGAAGTGGTCAACTGTTTAAATGTTGTGTTTTCTACAGTCTCTATAGTAAAAACTTTTAACTGTGTTCTACTGGTTAAAGTAGATCACAGTTCTTGTAAACTGGTGGTAGTAATGGGTAATCTGCAAATGGTGGTTCTAATTTAGAGAGACCACGTTTCAAAACAGTGTTCCTTTACAAAGGCTCACTTCACAAATACAGACAACCGTATCTTCACAATTGATGGTAACATTGGCTCACAGGGATTTCTTTTAGACTTAATTATCTCAGAGAAGTGTAATCTCATTAGGCAACAAGTTTTAAGTGGAATGGCTCTAAAAAGATGCTGTCTGCCCCCTGCACAGCTATTTGGTAATAAGCCTGGTCTGTGTCATTGACCATCAGGGGTTGTCTTGTAGTCCCCTACTTTGCTCACAGCAGACCCTTCTTTTGTTTATCAGCCCATAAATCTAAGCAATTTGAAGTTATCAGTGCTCTTTAAATCCAGACTAACAGAGAACAAAGTGCATTTAGTGAAGCAGAAATCATCCAGTATTACTCCTTTAAGGAAGTTGGTTCATGCCTGGGAACCAGATCAAAGTAATAAAGCAGAACCCCTTTCTCCCCCGCCAAAAACAACAGCAACAAAAGGTTTATTTCTAAACAGTTGAAAAAGTTACCAGTCACCAGATGCAAGTATGAAATTTAGTCTTCTACATCTTGCTCCTTTGCAAACAATGAAATATGATAATGTTTCTTAGCAGACGAAAGAGAGGAAAGTAATGCAAAGCCAAAAGGGCTTTGCCAAGCTGGTTGTTCCATTGTCCAGGATAGGCTTGCATTGTCACATTTCATTACTATGGATTTTCTACTGTGGATCTTCAGCCCAAAAAACTTTCCCCCATATACCGATATTTCATTTTCAGCAATAAGATATGGCAATAAACTATAGAAGAGAAGCAGGTATGCACTAATAAATAAGCCCGTGTATCATTATTTCCCAATAATGGTACACACTGATTGTAACACTGTATCTAATAGATTCCCTGTGGAAGGAAAATGGCATTCCTTGCTCTCAGCATGAATTTATGAATGTACAGAATTTTATTACAGGAAAACCAGGTCAAATGGAAATGAAAGATGAAGTGTGCATCAAAAATGCATAAAGCTACACGCATTATAGAAATCATTTGCTATAAATTAGAAGGGAAGGAAGTGATGGAGTCTATGTTTTTTTTCAAAGACCAAATATTCCTACCCATGCTTTCAAAGACTGCATATTCCTACCCATTCCTAGGATGGCACTAGCTTATTGTCCGTTTCCCTTTTGGCTTTGGAAAACATTTTCCCCCCCTTGCCAAGAACAAAAGGTACTGCCCTAAATGTGCCACTAGTGATCTTTTTGCCTACGGTTCCAAGAGACCCTTGTGTTATTTTCAGCGTGTAGCAGGCTTGGAAAGCAATCCTGCCTCATTAAATCCACTCCAGCTCTGTGCAAACAACATGGCAGAATCTGGCATCTGTTAAATGAGTGAAATAAAACAGTGCTGTTTCTAGTCACTTGACAGAGTCACTTCAGGAGATGTAGAGGTGCACTCACTACCACCAGTGCTCTTTAATCTGCAACTTCTGGGAAAGTGACAGTATAATAAGATAATGTGGCCTTTTAGACTCCCCGGCTCTGTGAAATCTCTCTGACACTTGATTAAGAAGAGCAGTTTCTAATGTCTTTGGGCCGTAAGGACTAAATAAGGTTAATGAATTAATTCAGCAGGCACTGGTACTGGACGAGGGTGGACAGGGCATTAGTAGGTCTGGAAAGTCACAGGCGAGGTTAACAGCCTTGGTGCCTTGATAGGGCTACTGCCTCATGACTGTGACTGTACACAGGCAGCCTGCTCCCTAGCTCCAGCAACAGCCGCCGCCTTCCCTGTTCCTTCCTGAAGGAAGGCTATCGCCAAAGCACACCCCACATATCCCGGTCTCTCGGTCCCATACAGTCGGTACAGCCCCAGGATTTTCCCACGCTGGCCTCAAAGCCCGGCCAGAATAGGGAGTCCACCTACGCAGGCTGCTTCAGGCAGGAAGGGAAGGGCACTGCCCACTCCTCACCTCGGGACCCCCCGAGCTCACTGATGCTGCCCCGCTCCAGACTGGCACAGGGCAGCTCGCTGCGGGGGGCTCCAGCCCCGCAGCCTCCTCCAGCGCCGCGGGGAAGAGGAAGTGGGAGTCCACTCCCTCCCTGTGCCCGCCACGCCACTTGTGGTCTCTGTTATTGAAACCATATCCCACTGTAAGCCTCTCCCTTTAATCACTTGGATTGAAAACCCAGTCAGGCCAAAGTAAATATTTGATCATTAGTTCATGGGAATGGCTCAGGGTTTACTGGGGGAGGAAGAGCTGAGGCGAGCTTGTTCCTGTCAAACAGTCCCTAGCCTGCCGCAGCCCGGCTGCGCGGCGGCGCCGCTCGGGAGCTCGGCGCTGCGGGTCCCAGTGTCGCCTGAAAGTAAAGTCGCCGCCGAAGTGCGTGTCGGGGATCCCCGCCCGGGACCGCGGGCCGCCGGCGCGGAGGCGAGGGCGGCGCGGGCGCGGGGCAGGATCGCCGCCACCTGCGGCCCGAGCGGGCGGCCGTGGTGCCCGGCGCCGCCACTTACCGCTGCGCAAAGCCCGGGCGAGGGCGAGGGCGAGGGTGAGCGCCGCGCAGTGCAGGAGGAGTCCCCAGGCCATCTTCCCTCGTGGGCAGGCAGCAAGCAGCGGGGAAGCAGTAACCCCCAAGCCGAGCGCCCCCTCGGCACCCGGCTCGTCTCCGATCCCAAATCCTCCCGCGGGCGCGGGCGCGGGCGCGGGGCAGAGGCGAGCTCCGCGGCGGCGCCTCGGTCCCGGCGTCGCGGCTCGGGCGCCCGCACCCGCGGCTCAGCTCCCGGGCCCCGCGCTCGCTCCGCGCCCCGGCGGCGCTGCCCCGGCCATGCCCGGCCCGGCCGAGCCCGGATCCTGGCGGGGCGGGGCGGGGCGGGGCGGGGCGGGGGACACCGGGGGGAGAGGCGATGAGCGGGAGCCCTCGGGCGACCGCCTGCCCCGTGCGCCCTGCCCTGCGCCGTCCGGCTCGCGGCGCCCGCTTCCCCGGCCGGGAGCTGCCGCTGCCGCTGCCCCACCAACCTGGCCGGGGCGGGCGGCTCAAGTGCGAAGCGCGCGGGCGGCTCCTTCCCGCAGCCTGCGAGCGGGGCGCGACTCGCGGCAATAAGAGAGGCAGAGGAGCCGCCGCTTGCCGAGCCCCGGCCCCTCCCCCTGCCCGCCCTCCTCCTCCTCCCCCGGCTCCTCCTCGCCCCCCGAGGCGCGGGCAGCCGGGCAGGATCAGCCCGCGGCTGCCCCGGGGCGAGGGGCAGGCGGGAGCCGGGGCATGGCCGGGGCCCTCCAGCGCCCCCCTGCAGCGTCTGCGGGGAGACTCGCCCGCTCCTGCCCGCCGCCTCCTTCTGCCGCCCCGCTGCCAGGGCTCGGCTCGTCTCCTCTCCCCGTCCCGTCTTCGAAGTCCTCCTTCCCCAGCCCGGGTGTCTTCTCGCCCCTTACCACAACCTCTCCTGCCCCCTCCATGCCAAGGGGCCGCCTGTGCCTTCTGGGGCAGGGAATGCCCAGCTCCAGATACTTAGCACGCAGATCACTGCATCCCTCTGCCCCCAGCACCAGGGCACAGGCGCTGGCTGGCGAACAGTGGGACAGGCTCGGGATTACAGGGGACTTCGCGTCTTTCTTTCCTTTCTGTCCAGCTGCCATCCCTGCTCTGCCCGACTGGCCTGCCTTGAAGGCTTCCCCATTGGAGCCCCTTAGGCAGGGCACATGCAGCTCCTGGATTCAACGGGACTACCTTTATTGTGGGAGCTGTGGTAAGGGTAGAGAAAGGCCGCTAAGGGCTGAAAGGTGGATGGGTCTGCTCTAGGAAAACAGCCTACAGCTGCAGCAGGCTGTCAAGCACCTCCTTCTTCCTCCTCGGTGCTGGGAAACAATTTGTTACTAGTGTACGGTGGGGCCAAGCACTGTTAAAACTTCCCACCACACCACAGCAACCAACGCATATTAGGGAATTCGTTCCACAAAGAGATTTTTTTAAAGGATGCTGTGAGAAAATGATTTGACCCTATTGAAGCCAGGGTCATTTGCCTCGTGCAGTCGGAGCACAAATCCCTGTCCCCTGGAACTGTGGGTGAAATAATTTTCAGACACAGTTGTGTAAGTCTACAGTCACATGCAACAAAGCTACAAACATGTTGTAGCCCTGCTGAGAAATCACACTCAGCCTTAGACTCCTCCAAACTTGACTCAATCTCACCTCATTTCCATTATCCATTCTTTTGTCTTTCTGAGCAGATGGTCCTGTCCTTTGAAGAACTGACTATCTAGCTCATCCCTATCTTATAGTATGCCCTCTATCATAATTGTTGTTCCTGAATGCCAGGCACAGGACCAGATATTCTTCTGTTCCCTGATTCCAGTCTCATCATATCCAAAGTTCAGTTGCAATTTGTTCTCATAATCATAGCTGAATACCCACTTCTTCTCATTCCTCCATCTCAACCCTTACCTATGCCTTCGTGCAGACTGGTCCCTGGCTCATCAAGAGCTGGCTGCCAGCTGCTAGTCAGACTTCAATACAGTAAGTTTAGTCTCAGCCTTTTCTCATTTCCCTGTCTTCAGTCAGTCTCGGCACCCATCATATACTTCTTGATCGATTGTGATGTATATTTTATGGATGGCACATTAAGATCCACCAGATTCCTCCCCCCCTCACTTTCCTAGTGATATTCCAGTAGCTTGGGGAGGCGGTCTGGGATGACATTGCTCTGATTATTAAAGAACAGATGCTGACTGGACACACTCTAGCACACCCCTATGATGGTGCTATCTCTAATATAACTGCTAAGCTGTCACTTTTGGAGACACAATCTAACTTTTTCAAGGAGGTGTATCTACTTTTTGAGTTAGTAAATTCCATATTTAGGGTTGTCTGATTGAGTTTTTAATAACTTGTGTTTAAAACAGTCTCAGAGGCTGAATATAGTCTTATTTTTACTTATTGAACAAACACCCAAAGAATAAGTCTATTAAAATGTTACACATCATCTGAAAATGATGGCTCTCTTCCTTTGGGACTAGTGTTGTTCTGTTGTGCATCTCTATGAAGTTAAAGAGAGAATAAATCCATTCCCAAATGCATTATTCTAGGGTGCTCCAAACAAAAACCCATCTGTCTTTTGATTTTGTTTTCCTAACAGATACGCAAGTTCTTTTTTAATGTTTTAAATGCATATTCTGTCTTAGAGTACTATTATTTTGTATATTTTAAAAGAAATGTAAATAATCAAAATTAAAATAAATCATGTAAATACAGAGCAAATAGATTCACCATGTATGTGGAGGCAATATCCATGTAATATTTTGCAAAAAAAAAGTGATGATTGCTGCTTTCACTACCTCACCTGTCTGGTGAGCACTAAATCCATATCCCAAGGACTACGTACGACAGTCTAAGGCAGGTCTGTCTAACTTCTAAGGGGCTGGGGGTTGCATAACCTGTGGCTTTTGGCCCCTCAGTCCCATTCCCTGATTGTGCACTGTGCACCTGCATGGTGCCACTGCGGTACTGCACACCCACTTGGGCAACCCCTTCCACAGCTGCAGTGCATCCTCAGCTCCCCAAACCAATCTGCACCACACTTCCCTGCCCCCTGAGCTGGAGACAGGAAGGAGTGGGGGGCAAAGGCACCAGAGACCCTGGCTGCTGTTGCATCTGGAGTGACAGAGGGAGTGGCAGACTGGCAGGAGCCTGGGGGTGGGGAGGTTGCAACTTAACCCCTTGTGGGCTGTATGTGGCCTGCAGGCCACCAGTTGGATAGCCGTGTACTAAGGTATAGAGAATCTATGGTTCCTTTTCCCTTATAGAGATGTGTGCACTAGACTACAGATCCAATTTCGCTACCAGACAGCAGAAACCTCCTTTAAAGCAGGATTTTTTCCTTTCTTCAGAACTAAACTGAGATCTTGAGTTAGATTTCCTTTAAATTATTCTGAGTGTGCACAATTGTACCGCAACTCAGCATATGAACATCCTTTTCTCTTATCATAAATCATCAATCTGTTTTTTCTGTTCAGCTCTTTCTTGCAGACACCCACATGCACACTCTTCCATTCATGTATGAGCATCATCAAATATTGTCTGAAAGCACCTTGCCCTCAGTTTCCATTTATTTATTATCTGAACATGTTGAATCTTTAATCATCTAAAATATAAACTAGAATCAAATGAAACACTCAGAAGCCTGTGTTCTGCAATCCATTTCTCACATTTTGGTTATTGCATTTTATTGTACTGATCCTGCAAATGCTTTCATATGTGCTTAACTTTACACCTTCATATCAATAATGTGATATCCTAGTTGGGGCTGGCTGGGGTTATAACGTCTGAATCTGAATCTACTTTGTGCCAAAGTTCATGGAGTGGTCACCTCTAGGCTTTTGGTTCAGATCCGTCTCTGCTTTGAAATTTGATTTAATGTTTATAATGCCTTATTGAAGATTGTCTGCACTTCCATTATAAACCTGCTTCTTGAGAAGTTTATAATTCAGCCATACAAAATATTTGCCCTGAGCTAAATCATGTAATATAAAACTTAAACCACCAAATGAAAAATATAGTTTGCCATTTAAACGACAGTAGAGAACAACTTTGAAGTTTACCTCTTTTCTGCACTCATGTAACTCAGAAGTAAATTTAATTAAAAAACATAGTTTGGCAAGCAAATAATCATGAAGGTAGACATATTTATTTAGAGTTATTTTGAAAAAGAATACAACAAATTAAAACCATCCAAGATATTAGCTTCTGACAAACAGAGATGTGCACTGTGACTTTATATCAAAGTAATCCCATTAGTTTTTATTGCAGATCTGGAAGCAAAGCTAATATGTGGTAGTTTCTTTATCTGGTTCTAGTTCATGCTTTGTCTATTTGTAATCCTCTCTTCTCTGGCCTTCCTGTTTCTCAGTTATCTGCTAAAGTAGCGTCTGTCCAAAATGAAGCTTTCATGTCATCTCCTCTCCTGTTTCTTTGGCTCCATCAACCATTTCCCCAAATCTCCTAGATGGCTTCCTGTCTTTTACTGCCCTGAACTCAAGCTTCTTTCCCTTATCTTTAAGATCATGCATACGCTTGCCTTCCTCTACAGCTTTCTTTCCCCATATGTTTTCACCTCCTACAATGTACATCCTCCTACTCACTCTCACATACAATGGTTTTCTCTATCCTATAAGGTGCATTTCTACCCTGCCTTCTGCTGTCTCCAAAATGCAGCCACATATATCTGAAAGAGACTCTTTCTCTTTCTTTTTTTCTTTTTTATACTGGAAGATCTTTTCCTCTTCCGTAGGGTTTGTTCTGTTCTATTCAGTTCCTTAAAATGTGCCCCTCATTGTGTAACCAGTAATCTCTCCTGGAATCTTTTCTACATTTACACAACTCTTTCCTGCCCCTTTTTCTCACTCAGCCATCTCTCCAAACCTTCCTTTTCCTGAACTATTGTTTGTGGCTTGACTTGCTGTTGTTTTTCTTTTCTGAATTAGGCTGTAAGAAAAGGATATGTGAAGCATAATTGAATTTATGGCAATATATTACCCTAACTGATATTATTATTAGTAAGAAATAACAATACCTGGTAGACTAAAATGATTCTTAAGTAATTACCAATGATGAAAGAAATAACACTTATAGATCTGTCTGATGCTAAGGATCTGATTACATTCCTATTGAGAGCAAGGATAAAACTTTCATTGGGTGTCTACACAGGTATTTATACTGGCTTAAATTTACTGCACAGTAAGTTACTGCACAGTAACTGGGAATAGACCAGTGTCTACATGTGCAGGTTTTAAAGTTAGTCCCAAGTCAGTCCACACAAAAAGTGTTACTGTGCAATAAGGTGTCTACACGTGCATTACTGTGTAGTAACTAAACAGGCATAAATTTGATACCTGTATGATGCAGGTATCAAATTTATGGTCAAGTCAGCATAAGTTGCCATATTTACTGCATAGCATGAGCATGCATGAGTAGAGGTGCACTCATACTGAGCAGTAATTTTGGTTAGTGCACAGTAAATGTGCACTTGTAGATGCACCCACTGACTTCAAAGGAGGAGAAATCATGCCCTAAATTATGATAAAAATCCCTTGATAATAAGCTGTTTTTATCAATTTTAGTTTTTCACATTATTTAGAAAAATGATATACCAGTATTTGTGTTTCAGTGAAGATAACAGCTCAACTTAAGACATAGACAGGCCATTTGATATGTATGGTCTCACTAAATGAAAGACATATGATCATAAAGAATACAAAATAGTTTTAGATTTATCTTTGTATTTCCAATCTTTTGGTGATCTTGGCTAGAAAAATTAATGTCTACCTCATCAAATCTATCCATCTCTATACATTATATATAATTACATTACTTTGTTATTGTATATTGTGGATATTACTTCATACATTTACATTTTATGTAATAATGCTAGAAAGGATGCAATGTTATTAAGAAAATGGAAGCTGTCATCAGGATGCTGCATTTTTGTCGTGCACCTCCTTCTGCTGGAATGCAGCAATCACTGTAAACAAGCAGTTGTACTGCATTCATTACAGATCAGGTTCCTGTTCTCAGTCATCTTTCATCTTCTTCAGTAAATGTTCTCTGTCATAATTTTGTCTGTCACTTATTCCAGCTGATGTTAAATGTCTTTTCAGCTAAATGCTTGGTTGGGTTATTTATTAACTAGAGAACATTTGCTATGGCATTCACACCAAACGGAGGACCCACTTGTAGACTATAGTGGATTGACCAGAACTCTAAGAATGGTACTTAAAAGGATTAAACTTTAGGCTACAGATTATCTCAGGTGAGTTGGCTTCCCCTGTTAATAAGAGTAATCAGGAACTCACAAAATTGAAGTAACAACTAATATGTAGATTTTTTTTATTCAAAGGATTGTGCATTTCAACTGCCATCTGATCCAGCTAGGTTAAATGTAGTCGATTTATGTAGTTCTCACTCGTGTTGTTGTATCTTAAGGCTATGAGGTCAGATATGGAGGTGGCACTTAGACTTTGTATTAGCAAATACTATTTCAGATAGGGCTTGGAATTAGAGAAGAATACATATAATTTGTTTAGTCTAATGGACTCAATTCCTGGAAGTTGTAGCACTTTTTTAAAATATTTTTCCCTTATTGCCACTTCTGTAAAAATTCTGCTGTGGAAACTCTGCCCTTCACAGAAGGATGCTTTGAAAAAGAAAGATATTCACATTTTTGCTGTTATTTTTATCAAGAAAATTCAGTTTAAAAAGAAAACCTATGTTAGCTGTATAGCTGGAGAGCCAACAGAGTTCTTGAAACTGAGTATGTGGGGCATACTGCAGATATGTCAAGAAAACAAGAGGTAGGTGATGGAAAATTTAACTAATAGACATTCCTTAAACTTATTTGGGGGGTGGGAGTAGAGTGAAGGTGGTCTGTGAAATATTTATCGGAAAGGCCTATTTTGAAAAATTGTTTTGGTTCTCTATTTTCTTCCTGTAATTCTCACCACCTATGTTTTACTGATACTGGGCATGTCTACACATGCATTAATGCACATTTCCTAATGTGCAGTACTTATAGATTTCATAGACATTAGGGCTGGAGGGGAGCTCACAAGATTATCAGGTCCAGCCCTGTGCCCAAGGGGCAGGTAGTCAGCTAGGGTCAAAGGATCCCAGCAAGATAGACATACTGAAAGTGTATGCTTTTAAAGTCAGGTATCCAGGTTGTAGCCATATTGGTCTAGAGGAAAAAGCAATCAGGACTTGCAGTAGAGATGATATATTTTATTAGATCAACAAGAGTTTTGCAAAAAAAGTCTTTAATTGCACGTTTTCAGGCACAAACGTCCTTCATCAGGCATTGGAGGAAAGACTGTAAAAGTTCTCTTGGGTAGAAATGGAAGTTCATATTTCATAGGATTTAACAGAGGAGTCAATAGATGGAAAACTCCTCTGGGCAGTTGGTTCATAGCTGACTTGGAGTCTCTCACCTCTTGTGAGGTTCTGTGATGATGCAAATTACCTCAAAACAAAGGCAGGAGCAGTGTTTCAGGTTTCACGTGGTCACAGTTGCTTCCTGCTTTGGAAAATATGAAGATTTCTTTTTAAAAATCAGCTAAAATTCAATATCTTCCTTGTATTAGGTATCCAGGTTGTAGCCATATTGGTCTAGAGGAAAAAGCAGTCAGGACTTGTAGAAGAGACGATATCTTTTAATAGAGCAACAAGATTTTTGCCAACTTTTTTTTTCAATAAACATCTATTGACTCCTCTGTGAAATATGAACTTTCATTTCTACCCAGGAGAACTTTTACAATTTTTCCTCCAATGCCTGATGAAGGGTGTTTATGCTTGAAAGCTTGCAATCTAAGACATTTTCTTGCAAAAGTCTTGTTGGTCCAATAAAAGATATCATCTCTACTATGAGTCCTGATTGTTTTTTAAGTGACACTTTATGCACAGTAGTCTATTTTACTGTGCATTAGTGTAATTTCATGATTGTTTATGTGACATTTTAATGCACTGTAAAATAGGCTACTGCGCATTAAAGTGAATATTTAGATGCCCCCTCTGGCCTCTCTCCAGAAGTTGGGCACAAAAAATCTAGCTGCAATGGGAGCAAGCTCAAATATAATTTGTGCCTCTTTTATGGAAAAAATTAATATTCAAAAGAAGCTTTCTTGACAATGGCCAGCTAAGAGATTCTTTAAGTCTGTCACAAAATCCTGAATCTTATTTTGTGAAAATGGACAGAAATATTGTACTTACTTTCATGTCATCTCCCAGACGCTTTTTGTGTGACAAACTACTTAAATCCATTTAGCGCTATAGTTTCATGGTGACTGCGTAACTTCGAATGGATTTCATCTAGAGACTCTGTAGAAAGGAGCAGGGTTAAGTAATGTAGCTGCCAAGCAGAAGTAAGGTAGAATGCTAAATTAAGTTGATTTGGGACTAAAACATGCAAACAGGTACATATAAGGGAAACTTTATGAATGACAACCACAAAAGCGATCTATCTTAGTTTTAACAAAGTTGGAAACCTAAGTGGCAACAGTACCAGTCACATAGGCCTCATATGAAACTGTACAAAAAGGGAAACAAAGTGAATGTGGATGATAGTGCTTATTGAATCAATTGAAGAATCAGTGTGGGCCCATTTCTCATGGACCTACCCCTTTTGCAAGTTCCTGATGCTTATATCTGTATTGGTGAACAGGCTAGCTGTATGTAATGCTTATTGTACTGCTGGTGTACTTTTGGAGAAAGAGTGAAAAAACCAATTGTCCTTGTGACTTAATAAAGGAATCTTTGGCTGAATTACAGTCATGCTTTACTTGAATCCCAACAGACTTACATTGCCCAGGTTGCTATAGCAGCTAAAACTTCTTTTGTAAAATTGTCATCAGCCCCTGGCTTTTGGTAACCACATAACCAGATATATTATTTGTTTAATGAAGGAGCTCTTCAACAGGCTGCTTCCAAGTTAGCTGTCCAACAAGTATGTGATTGCTGTGTGCAGTATTTTATTCACAGAGGCCATCTGGACAGGCTTGACAAAGGATTCATATAATTTGCCAGAGAACATCTTGTTTGCTGGAAAAAAAAATCAATTTTCAGTGTTTCTCTAACTGTACTCAGAGATGTTGGTTTTTTCCTTCTCAACTGCTCTCTTGACTTTACAGCACTGAAGTTTCTTTGTCATCATCTCAAGATTGATAAACACAATATTGCCTCCTTATCATGTCTGTAACTAAAATGTCACATACAGAAGAGTATGCTAGCATTAATTTCAGGCTCTAATTATTAACTCTTCATTATGTTATTCCAAAGTGGCCCATGGTTGCACAGAGATTCCTGCTGTTTCCCTGTTGTTTTTGAGATTTTCTTGGTAGCTTGCTTATCATGCATGTCTATAAACATTCATTTATTTTTTCTTCCACCTTTGGGCCAAATTCCACTATAAGAAAGAACTCACTAAATAACAAATAAACAAAGTTGAATTGAATTGACATGGATAAAAGGTCAAAACACACTTATGGGCAGAGTTGCTTTGCTAGTTGCATGTGAGAAATCCAAAACATGTTCAGTTGGAACTGAATGGAAGTGAGGTGGAAACGAGTGGAAGCATTCAGTCAAAAATACTGTGGTGAGACCAGTGGGAAGAAAGAGTCTAGCTGAAAAAAAGGGAAAGGCAGGCAGAATCAAAGGGTGCCAATTTCCCCATGAATAATTCTGTAAAAAGCACTTGTATCAGAGCTCAATCCTGCAAAATTCTGAGTATTGCTATCAGGTGCTGTTGAACTGCTACTGAACATTATCAGGAGTTGAGGGAGTTGGTGAAACACTCAGTATGTCACCTAAGAGTCCTATACTTTGAACGTTTGAACCCCTCACACCAAGAGCTTAAAAATCAGTATACATCAAAGTGTTTTTCACTCAGTGGGTACTCTACACATGCAATTAATTTGAAACAATAAAGTTGAAAGCAGTGTGAGCTAAGGTAAACTACTCCTGGGCACAGCATCTATATATGTGCACCTGGGATAGCAGCAATTTGAGCCAAGGTGGAGCAGTTAATACCACGGCCGCTCCTGGCCTGCTCTGCCCTGAGCTTCGGGTGGCAATGTTGGGCAGTGGAGGGGCTGGCTGGGGCAGCAGGGTGCTGAGCTATGCAGTTAAGCATTAGGCAGGAGTCTGGCCTCCTGTTGCCTTGGTCTGACTAGGTGGAATTTATACCTATGGTCAGCATCTACATGTACGTTTAATTACACTGAATTACTCTGCCATAAGCTAGAACAGTTGGGGGCTACTGTTGGTGATGTTGATTGGCTTGCTGTGGCCTAATACCATTGCATGTGTAGACGGCGATGCTTTACTCCGCAGCTAGTCTACTCAGCAGTAAAGTGCATGTATAGATGTGGCCAGTTGGTCCGAGTTAGTAGAGGGCTAACATTGTCAGGCCTCTGTGATAAGCTATCCTGATGAAAAGTATGTAACAGTATTTAGAAAATGGATCTAATATAATTTTGACATGTACGTTACACAATATAGTAAAACATTTTTGAGATAGATTGAAATGATATAATTCATATTTATGACCATGTATTTTATGAATACATGGGCCATGGAAAAGTCATGGAGCAGGTATCATGGAATCCATTTTCAAGCACTTGGAGGAGAAGGTGATTAGGAACAGTCAGCATGGATTCATCAAGGGCAAGTCATGTCTGACCAAGCTGATTGCCTTCTAGGATGAGATGACTGGCTCTGCAGATGCGGGAAGGGCAGTGGACATGATATGCCTTGATTTTAGCAAGGCTTTTTATATGATCTCACACAACATTCTTGCAAGCAAGCTAAGGAATTATGGGTTGGATGAATGGACTGTAAGATGGAGATAAAACTGGCTGGATTGTCAGACTCAAAGGGTAGTAGTCAATGGCTTGATGTCTAGTTGGCAGTTGGCAACTGGTATATCAAATGGAGTGCACCAGGGGTCGGTCCTGGGGCTGTTTTGTTCAATATATTCATGAGTGACCTAGAAGATGGGATGAAGTGCACCCTCAGCAAGTTTGCAGATGACACCAAGCTGGGAGGAGTAGTAAATATTAAGGATGTGCGAAGCAGGCCCTATTTAATTCGGATTCAGATTTGGCCCAAATCAGGGACAGTGATTTGATTTGTTGATTCAGATTGCTGTTCCTGATTCGATTTGGCTGAATCCAAATCTGAAGGTTTGATGTTGATTTGGAGAATCAGCGATTTGGACATACATAGACACAGCTTTAAAAGTTTTCTCCACATACCTTGAGGTACCCGGCACGGCTCATGATTGTCCCCCCAAGACCCAAGAAGCAACGGTCACTGAGCCGGGGGGCCCCCCAGCACACTTCTGGGTCTGCTGCCAAGTGCACTGGGGAGCACCCCATGCTCCTGTGGGATGCTCCATGCACCCTAGCATCACAGCACTCATAAGCCCCTGCTACCTAGAGGTATGTAGAAAAAACAGGTAAAGCTGTGTCTATGTCTGAATCTCCGAATCTCTCTGAATTGATTCAGAGGATTCCAATTCAATTCAGAGAGATTAAAGGGTCATCTGATTTGATTCTGATTCGGATAATCAGTTACCAAATCAGGACAAATCTCCGCCAAATCGAATCAGGGACCTAAGCTTCGCACAGCCCTACTGGAGAAGTTAAGCTTACTATTATAATCTGCTACTGCATTTTAACAGCATGCTACTTTGCTGCCAAGAAGCACACTCAGGTTCTTTAACCTATTGACCTACTGCCCCCAAAATACGAGTATTGCCAACCAAAATCAACTCCTATTGAAGAATAAGGTATTCAAAACATTGGAAAGAAAAAATATCTGAGCAGCTAATCATATGATTTATACAAGAAGTACTTATTAAAATGTATTTATTTTCTTAAGGAACTCTGCCCCCTTTCCACTGCCTTACAGCAAAATTAAGTATTTATGAGTGTTAATTTAATATAAATCATATCAAATTAAGTTAATTTTGTTTAACTGCTAACTTAGCCTTATTCCAAAATTTTAAGGTTTTTTTTTAAGGAAACGAGAATGAAAAAGTCATTTGAAATAGAGTAGCAATTTCATTGCCCATTCTGAGGGAAATGCAAGAAGTAAGACTGTCCTCTTAGGCTGCATCTATGCAAGCATGGGCGTTTGTTACCCCAGGGACAAGAAGCAGTGGCACACCTTGTGCCACTGCTACTTGTCCCTGGGGAACCACTGTGCCACCCTGGGTGAGATAGGGGAGGCTGGGGCCAGCAAATATGCTGGCTCTAGCAGCCTTACCTGGGGGCCTCAGGGAGCTGAAGCCATGGCAATCCTGCCTCTCAGAGCCTGGCTGGCAGCCAGAGCATGGCTCTGGCTGGCCAGGCTCCAGTTTTGGGCAGCATGCTCCGTCCCCGCATGCACCATCCCTCTTTTTTTTTGCACAGGATTTTTTTCACACCGGGATCTCCTGGGGTCAACCCCCTCACCTCCCACTGCCCACACTGATACCTGAATGTGTGGTGTGTGGTGCTGCAGAAGGGTCTGCAGTGCTACATACCACATGGCTTTGCTCATTTGGCTGTGGCCTTATTACGGGGTGAAAAGTAAATTTGAAGTAAAATTTTAGATGCTCTCCATATGGATGTATGAGTCATTGAACTGGGCACAAACCTTCCTTATCTAGTCACATACTCGGGAGCTAGCACCACATGAGGGTACCCTTGTCTTGGTTGGCATCTCATGTAGTCAGTCTTAACTTCCCTAGGAGATATCTCAGCAGATACATTCCAGGACCAGGGAGGTCCAGCAGAGTTTGCTTCTGCATTACTCCCTGTGCCATTGAGACTAACAGATCCAATCTTGCCATCTGTTAATACATTTATTTTTGGTTTTCATAATTTGCAGTACTACCAGTAACAGGCTAGAAATTGATTTTTAAAACCATTTGATTTAAGAAATCTTTACTGCTGGCCATATGTTTCACCTTCTTATGTCATGTCTAAGATATGCTAATGTCTGCATTTCAAAAACATGCATATTGAGTCACATGCAGAAGTACACTATGGTCACTGCTAGAATTGCCATAGCTCATGTTCTGATTGCTATTTTGCAAAGATATTAACAAGTTTTACAGATCAAAGCAGGCTCTTTCTCAACATAGTTTAACATATATAAACAAAATCTGTTTCAGTAACTGTGAAATCATTTGCATTCATAATTATAGTGGATTTTCTCATAAATTGCAATCATATCCAAGAAAACACATAAAAATAGAAATATGTTACTTGTGCTTTATCGTTCAAAATGGGTTTCTGTTTTGTGAAGCTGCATTGATACAGAATTACATTTACTCAAAACAAAAAACCTGAAATATCATAACGTGGCAAGGTGATAACAGATCAGAATCAAAAGTACTAGAGTTCCTCCCGAAAAAGGAGTTAGAACCTTTGAAACCATTACTACTGTGATAGCAACAAAACTTTCACCTGGAAATAACACCACACATTATAGACATGTGATGACATTATTCCAGCTGAAGGCCTCAACTGAACCAAAACATTTGAATTTTTTATGAGGTTTTACATTTTTGATGAAAATATCCTTGTGAGGAACTGTTACTAGATTAAAAAATATGTCTGTCAGAAAAATATTCAGGTCTGTGGTGTTATGAAAGCTCTTGGAAGTGCCGATGGATGCTCAGTTGATCAAAAGTCTCACCTGATTTAAAATGCTCAGAAAAAATCCAATTAAGCTAAGCAGAGACCAAGAAATCAAAATTTTTCCTTTTTCATGTAAGCACCTGCATATTTTCATGATTTTAAGCTCTTATTTGTAGATGTAGCCTATATAGAAAATAATGAAATCTTTTCCTTTTCAAAGAACTCTAAATTATGTGTAAGCTCTACTTATCCAAAACATTTCAGGTACATAAAGAACATTCAGAAAAACAGGTTTTAATTGATTAGGTTGAGTGACTGATGCATATATTCATTTCTCAGTATATTACCATAAAATCAGAGTCTGATTTACCAAGTTATATACCTCACTCCTCATGGAGAACTATTCAACATAAAGGATGGGAGAATCTGGCTTACAATGAGATTTATAGTATTCTGAATGAAACTTGCAGCATAATAACTTTTGACCATAATTGTTTATTTAAATTGTTTTCTCCAAAAACGGGTGATTGGGATAAAATAGAAACTGACACATTTTTCAGTCCCAAAGACTGAATCTGAAAACTGTCCTTTTGAGGTTTGATGAAGTTTGAATACCTTCTTAAATGGTCTATATTCTCTGCATTTCCTGATTGCAAGCTGGAATTAACAAAGGAAGTGCTGAAATATCACAAAGCTGAGATCTCCGAACCAATCTGCAAAACCCAAGAGGTGATGCAGAATACATATCCAGTTACTTAATTCAGCAGTAGTAAACTTAATCTGTAAAGTTTTCATTTCAATCTAAACTTCATCAAAGTTCATGGGTTTTGGTTTGGGCCTGCAGAAATTTCCTAGCATGCTCTAGGAGAGCACTGAGAGGTTTGTGTGTGTGTGTGTGTGTGTTCACACACATGCACATATATATGGAAAAATACTGCTGATACTAAGAAAACTTTAAGGCAATGCAGCTGCCTGATTTACTGTGAAATCCAGAATTACCATACCAAACCAGTGACTTGGAAAAGAGAAGGGCCATTTACTGTGCCAAATTAACACATTTGGGCTCTGTTGGAATAGCTTGGGAAGCCAATCCTTGAGCTGAGGGCTGTTCACATTAAATGCACAGCCATCATCCCCAGTTGTTTAACTGTGTTAGCTCAAGCATTTCAGTTGATACAAACTTGCCTGGGAGCAGCCTTGCTAGGGAGCACTTTCTCAGGAAGCCAGAACCCAAATCATTTGACACTTTGAATTGCACCTGGAAGCCAGAGTAGTCATGAAAAAAGAGATCTAATATACTCTCTATGGCTAACATTGCCAATTGCATTTAACAAAAATGGTAGTTTCCATCAGGTCTTCACACGTAGCCCCATGTAATGTAACTAAATGTAATGCAACAACTAAGTGTAAAAATCAGAAAGGAACCGATCACAAGTGGTAAGATGATCAAGATTCAAAGGGAAATTTAATAAATGTATAACCAAATACAAGTATTTTGGCTCTTGATGCCACAGGTAATCCCAAGTACTCCTGAAGATGTGAAAGAACTCGAAATCGTTAGCTCCCTAAATGAAAGATAGGATGAAATCAAACCCCCCTCCCACTTGTAACACATTAACATTGCCCAAATTAAGCTTCTGCCAGCTTGCCCTTATCTAAGTATTAATCTCCGCCAGGCACAGAGGAAGCAAAGATGCTGCACCATCTGGGGATCTGATGAAAATGAGGCAGAGAGAGAGAGAGCTGTGTGTAATCTGCAGCTTGATAGTACCACAGCCTAAATTGTTTTAGTTATCTCTCTTAGTATCCCATTTAGGAAGAGGAATAAAATTCAGCTCCGTAGAACCTGCATGAAAGAACTTTCTGGAGGAGCGACCAATTTATCAAAACAGCTTCTTTGACCCTTTTGGGCCAAGTCCTGTCACTGAAATCAGAAGTTTTTCCATTAAATTCAATAAGAACAGGATTTGCCCCTTGGAGAGAAAAATAACAAAACTAATTCAAGTAATAGTTGTATTGCTTATCTAACCTAAGAACCACAGGTCTGTACATGCCATAAAATTGGGCTTTAAGCAGCTTAAATACCCTTTTGTACCACTTTAATGGCATTGCTGTTTGCACGTTTGGCGGTGTATTCTGCTTTAAATGACTTTGGTATGCAGCAAGATAAAACACCTCCGAGATGTTTTAGTTTGCTACCTAACAAAGTGCAACAGAGCTTGGGGCACTGAAAGCTGGCATGTTCGGGGCTTGGTGAGCCCCACACAGCTCAGGGGCTGTGGGGCCCGGCAGCAGCCTGTGCAGGCAGGCTCCACTGACGAAAAAAAAAGAAAAGCGCTGAACCTGATTTTTTTTTTTGTCCTTGGAGCCTGCCTGAGCTGTGTGGGGGCCCCCCCAGTGTTTCCCTCCATGGCTGTGTGGTGGGGGGCTGGTGCCTCCCTCTGTGGCTGTGGTGCCCTCCAGGACCGCCTGGGGTGGGTGCTTCCTGAGGGCCCCCATGCAGCTTAGGGACTGCTCGGCCCCACTGGTATCTTGCCCCCCTCCTCCCCCGCTGCTGAGGAGGCAGGGCCCCCACTCTTGTGTATGTGCCACAGGGGTTTAGTTTCCTTTTCAAATGCCCCTGAGAAGAGAAGATAAAAGAATGGGTGATAACTGGCAACATTGTGAGTGTGTAATATTTTTTTGTTTTTTGAGATCATAGGTGCCATGTGTTTGTGAGATGGTATGTTCTGTTCCCATAAAGAAGCATTCATGTCTCAAATGGCATTGGATCTAATAGTTTCATATTGCTCCTGGTTGCAATTTGAAATTACTCCTGAACCTTCAGAACTGCAGCAACTGACAATAATACAAATTTTACCATAGAAGAGGTCACACATGTCCCCTGTAGTCACAGCTGTATGGCTACCAGTGTGAGGGGGAGACTGCCTAGGAGCAGCAGAGGGCAGGAAGAAGAAAATTCACTTGTCTGACTGCCCTCTAGACCCCCTGGGTAATTCACTGCCAAAGAGCAAGTTTTACTTGGCTTCCACACAGGTTGACCTTTATTCTTGCTGATGTGGATCCAGCATTCACTACCTTCAAGCATCTACACGTTTCACGTGTGATCAAACTCAAAGGGTCAACAGAGGTTGGTGAATATGTAGATGCAGGGTGAAAGGGCAGGGAAATGAGCTGATACTTATAAGAAGGTCCCTTATTTTCTGTTAAGTTTTATTCGGCACAAGTTTTCAGTGTGCTCCTTCCTGACAGACTGGACAAACATTTATAGTAGATCTAACTGTAGTGGTATGCACACATATCCAGTGAATACGCTGCAGGCTGCTTTAAATAATCTAGCATGGTTTGTAATGGAATCTTTATTTTAATCCTAGCAATTTTTCTGGAAAATTGTGAGGGGAAAAAAATGACTAAGATAAAAAAATAAGCTCTTATAGTAGTTAAGAAAACCCAGCACTGTAACATGATTAACGTTAATAAGTAGTGATTTTAACGGAGACAAAACTAACTACAACATGATGTGGCTGCATTTTAGGAATTTTAAGGTGATAATTTGTGTATTAAGCTGTAAGAAATTGGTCTTTACCGGAAGGAAGCAGCAGTTTTCATAGCTAATGCAGAAGGTGAAACAGGAAAGAAAATTCTCTCCAAACCATAGTGTTTTAACATAATGGCCAGGAGATGTGCTTAAAAAATATTAGCCAAGACTGCTATGGCAGACATGACTCCTTCAGAAAACTGCTGTTTTTTGATGTGTCTGATGAATGTAGCATAAAAAAAGAACAAAAGAGAAAAGGGCATTTTAACTCATTTTAATCTCTTTTTAATTTAAACACAATTTTATGGTAGGCACTATCTCCTCAGCATAGTAATGGTATTTAAAAAAGACTATGCACATTAACTTTTATAGTGTCATCATGACCTGCAAGTATTCAAATGTGTCAAATCAAGACAATGTCATTGCTTCCTAATTGTCTAAAGCCAAATAATGTAATAGTTTCTGGATAGTAAAAGGCATCATGCTCTGTTTTGGAAAAAAAGTTTAATTGTCATTTCACAGGAGTCTCTTTATTGAATTTGATGTAAATACATGTTAAGTATCTGTGATGATTAAGCATAGTAAGTAACCAGGACCACATGAAATTACACCTGTGAATGAGCTTCCTTTTTTAAAGAAAACTTTCATTTGTGAACTGGTGGAAACTTTATAATATAAATGTGTTTCTAATGATTTTAGGTTAAGCCATGCAGGCAACATTCAATATACTCACATTAGGATTTTGATGACACAAAAGTTCAGAGTTCATTTTGCCTAAAGCATTCTTTCCCTATTGAGAATTCAGTGAAGTACAGTGGTATGTGACCAGAATAATCAAATAATAAACAATATTCTAGGTTATCACAAAGATAAAAAGGATTAAAATGACACTTTGAAATACAGATCTAAATGTGGAAGGTAATGGAAAAAAACACTTTCAGAGAAAGAAAAGGTCTTATATATCACCTACAGATTAGTGAAAAGCTGTTAAAAGAGGTAGAAGGAAGATTATAACTATCCTGTTGGTAAAATAAATCAACAAAAGAAATACAAGAAGTCAAGAAGACTTTTATAATATGAAAAAATAGGATCCATGTATGGTCATAATTTGCATAAATTAAACATGTAGGTCAGCATGAAATTTTAGAACATGGTGGGGGAAATGCATTATATAAATTAGAAGCATTTTCTCTCCAAGAAACATTTTAAGGAAGATTGCAGGTCTCCTACTCCCCTCCTCACACCGGGGTAACACGAGTTCTGTCTGACTGGAATCTACAAATAGGAAACTAAAACATTTAAAGAGAGGATATTACTCTTCTAAAAACTGTGGTGCTCAACAACATTTTTCTGAATATCTTTCTGTAAGCACATAATGGAAACACAGAACACATTTTGAGAATAGATGAACCACTTGCAGTAGAGTAGGAGATCCCATTAGTAAGGTTATACTGAATGTGTCCTTCAGATGCAGGGGACTCAATTTGCAAAGAAGACATTTTTAAGCATTTAGCCAAATGCCATTAATTGTGAAAATGTATATGCAAATAGTACCTATGTCTAATTAGGATATTTGCATACCAAGTTGTTCATTTGAGTGGTCTGTATGCATACACATATAAGTTATTCAGTTCTCCACTTCTTCAGTGAGCATAGCTCACACTGACATCATAGGATCCAAGGCATATAAGGGAAGAAAAGAACAGGCCCATTAACACATTTCATCTGTGGCCAATGAAAATGAGGATGGCTCTGAGAGTTTTCTGCTTTAAGTAAGTTCAATATAATTGGTCAGATATGATAGACTGCTCATTCAAGGAGAAATTATATTTTAAAAACTCATGCGATACACCCCAGAACTAAGGGGATATGATCTTAGGACTCTTTCGAAGTGCTATTCAAAATACTGTGTGATTTTATTTCTGTTTCTAGGGTTAAGCAGTATTGAGAAGATGGAGGCAGCACTAAAACTGTGTTCACAGTGTTATCTTACCTGAGCGCAACAGAGAGAGAGTTTTCTATTCTAGTCCTCAATACTTAACTCTAGTCTTTTATAAATGTGGGGGCAGTATAGCAATTAAAACAGAGGTGCCATGACATCACTTTCTGAGGGAAATTGCAAGGCTTTCATTTCTTGAAAATTAGTACTTCATTTGGTTCATCTGCATTGGTTCCCATTGATTTGTCAGTTGGTTAGCTAATTTCCTTGACACACTAGAAAGCATAACCCTGTTGGTTAATATATACGTACATTTTCCAAGGATTCTTGTCATCGCTTTATCATTTTAAATACTATTCATTACTTCCTAATACATAACAATTAGTTGTCTAGATTTGCTTTAGCAACAGTAGTCTTAAGTGCTTGGCCTCAACAGGTACATCATAGTTTATAGGGATCCCAAGGTAGTACAGAAATCTATCATCCAATGCATAGGATATCCTCTCCCCTGTAAAATATGCCTGAGAGTAAAACCTCCCCTAAGTCACTCTAATAGCTATAGATGTCCTTCAGACCATCACCAGCTGGCATTATTTATACTCTGGAAGATGGATTAAGCATCTTGTGTGTATAAAATACACGATTTATTTAATTTAGAATGTGAGCACTTGGGGGCAAGAACATTTTTTTTTTCTGTTTTGTATTGCCAAGCACATTGGCAGCACTCAAGAAAATAATAACAAGTAATAATAGAATACTAATGGTGTTTCTCCTTTTATTACTTAGCTAATATTTGGGACCTGGTTGTATTGTACATACAAGAAACAGAAATGGATAGTATGATGCAGATCTATTTTGGTGAACTCCTATATACTTACAAAGAATGCCCATAAAGCCATGTTTCCTTGCATGTTGTAGAAACAAACATCAAGCTGTTTCCTGCGCACATTATCCAAGTGGGCCTCTTTAGTGTGAGTCTTATACCCCAAGGAATTCAGTCTCCCTGCTCCTTCTCAAGGCCATGCTTATTGCATTTCTGGCTATTCTTTTCACTTTCTCTACTTTTTACATTTTGTTCCATATGCAATCACTTTCTCAAGGCACGATCATCCCTGTCTAAACCATCTGAGACTAGTATTTGTCTAAACTGCTCTTAAAAACTTCTAGGGATAGATATTCTACAACCTTTCTAAGGTACTCTGTTCCAAAGTTTACCCACACTCCTAGTGAAAAAGTTCTTCCAAACAGCCAACCTGAATTTCCCTCACTGCAATTTAAGATTGTTACTCCTTGTCCAATCCTCACAAGCCAAGGACAGCTTTTGTAACAACCCTTTGGGTATTAGAAGACAGTTATCAAATCTCCCTCAGCCTTCTTCTCTCCACACTAAATAATCCCAGTTCTTCCAACCTCATAAATCATGTTTACTAGATCTCTAATAATTTATGTTGCTCTCTGGAGGACTTCTTTATTTTGTCCATATCTTTTATGAAGTGCAGTGCCAAAAACTGAACACTGGATACCGGGTGCTGAACAGAACAGAACAGAAGTATCACTTCCCTTGAATTGCAAAATATGTTGCTATTAATACAACCCAGTATGCTATTGCCATGTTTTGCAACAATAGCACAATTTGTTCAAGCCTGCAAAACTTTGTATTACAGACCAGATCCAAGTTGTCTATATATGAAAGACCTACTTGATAGTACCCATGGCAGCTTAATAATAATAATAATAGAATCCGGAGGAGGGTACTAGGTAGAAAACTATTTCTGTGTATAGTCATTAACATTTTTAAATGAATTGGCTTTAACTGTGTTTGCTCAACTTTTAAGATTATTTTCTGTGAACATTATGATGAACAATTTTATGGTAGAATTGATCACAAAGAGCTGGATAAAGCCTTATGGCCCATTTAAGTCTCATTTAATCCCATAAGATTTAAATGGTGCTAGGATTCTGTAAAGGAGTGAATTTTATCTACTAACAACTAATTCTAAGTGACCATTTACAACATACTTGCTCACAATGATTTTTAAAATTTAAAGCCATAAATTCTTACACCAGAAAATTAAGTCTACCTGGTGCCAGTTGTGTCCAACAAGGAAAAAAGTGCCATGTGACTATTATGTCCACTTCCAACAATGACAATTTTGAATTTTAATGATCAAATACATGCAATGAATTGCTCACAAGTGAGCTTTAGAGTATGGATTGTTTGCCAAGCCATTTTGAACAATGAGTAAATTCAGGGAAATGATGATATGTTTGTGGACAATTCACAAATACAAAATAAAAGGTAAAATTTGTGAGATCAATTATTCATTGCAAATCATTAGCCCAGCTCTACTGACATTCTATCCTTGTACTGTAGATCCTGTTTTCACCATATGGAGAAATAAAATGCATTTCTAATTTGTTTTCTAATAAGTACTAATTAGCTCAGGCCTTTGAGATCCATAAGGAAATAAAGTGTGTCCTTGTAGCCTTCCAAATAAAGCTCTAAAGCTGCAGCTGGTGAAGTCCCACACTGCTCTTCCTTTCCAGCCTATAAGAAGAAATTGAAATCATCCCTCATTTAGATTTTAATATAAAAATTAGGTTAAATATGAATGAGTAATCATTTTGTCACTGGGCAATGCATGGGGGCATTGCCTTGGCACTGGCTTAGGGCATGATCAGAAGGAAAATAACAGGGAAATAATTAAAATATTAGAATAATATAATAAGAAAAGGGAACAAGAGGACGAGGAAGGGAAAAGAAACAGTCTTTAAAACATTTTTCCTCAGAAGATATTGCTGAAAAGGGTCTTTCCCAGAAGAAAGCTTGCTCTGCTATCACCATAGCAGAAAAACAGAACCAGCTCTGAGGGTGAGCTGTTCAGGGCATATCGAATAATTACAGAGTGACTGATGGAAATGACATATTGGATCATTCAGTGCCTCCTCCTGCATTGACTGCAAAATTTTTCTTCATGGTGGGCGTGTCCACACATGCAAGCACATGCACTTGCAGCAGCTCAAATAGAAACGGTGCAAATTTGAGCTGGGGCTTTTTGACTCAGCGCAAGTGCCCCGACATGCACTTTAGTGTGATGCAAGTTGTGCCACTAGCAGACAGGGGAAGCTAGAGCCTGGAGCCAGCACCTGTGCTGTCCCCAGTCGTATAAAAAGCTGCCCTGTCCCAGCCTCTTCAGTACAAAAACCTTCCCTGGCAAGTAGCTAAGGGCTCCTTGCTCTCAGGAACTTCTGGGGCCCAGCCAATTGCTACCAGGGGACACTACCCTTTGTACCAGCTGGACTACTGCAGTAGCCCTGAGAGTTCCCTGCACCCTTTACTGACTGCAGCAGTCTGGCAGTGGGGGCTGCTGCCTGGCTGTGATCTACTGCGCACCTGCAAGACCTGGGTGGGGACTGCACAGCCAGTAGAGGCATCTGCCCCTCTGGGCCAGCTGCCAGTGGGCTGTGGCTGCAGAGTTGGCCTTTGTGCAGCACTACTGCCATGTGTGCCCCTGCCTGGGCAGCTATTGCCCGGAAGATGTTCCCAGTGCAGTGGCCTGCTTTGAATTGTCAAAGCATGTCCTCCTGGCCCCAATTGCCCAGGAGGTCAGCTACCTCCAGCTGGGTCTAAGGTGCCAGCTCTGAGCAGGCTCCTCTGCGTGGGTACTGCCACTTGCCTCCCTAGCAGGAATTCTGGTGTTTGAAAACTGAAAAATCCCTGATAAAAAAATCATAAAGTCACTCTGTAAAATACCCTGATATCCATGTTTCTCCACAATTAAAACAAAAGAGCACTATACATAGAGAGAGAGCAAGAGACAGAGAGACAGCGATTGGTTGGGCAATGTTTTACTGATATATCTACAGTGTTAAAACAATTTGGAAACCTACCAGTGTCTCTATCATCATAATAAAATGAATTCTAAAAACCTATATGTTTTGCTGTTTGCCTTTTGTTTTCTTACCATAGAGCTGTTAGAGCTCCCTGTGACCCCTTCACTAACTGGGATGTGGGGAAAGCTGCCTCTGCAGCTGCAGCTCCTGCCAGCAGGTCTCGTCCTGTCTGGCAGCTGGGCATGCTGGGTGTGTTCTGGGGGGATGTGGGGTTTGCCAGAGGGGGTGGGAAGGGGGGGTGGGGTGATGTGAGTGGCTGTGGAGGGATGTGGGGGGCTATGGGGTGTGTGGGTAGGTGTGGGTGGATCGTGGGGGGACTGTGTGGGGGGGCTGCTCAGGAGGGGTGGGTCCCTTGCCCCCACAGGACACAGCCCCCCCCACATCTTAGGGACTGCCCCTCCACCGGGCTAGAACCTCCCACAGGGGCCATGGCCATGATGAAGAGTTTTATGGTAGAACTGATCAGAGAGAGCTGGATAACACCCCCCTGCAGGGCCCATGTGCCCCACCCCTGTTTCCTCCCCCCACCCCCAAGATTGCTGCCCAAAGAATCCCCATCCCCCACCAGCTCCTTTAGCCCCCCGCAGTGGCTACCCCACCCACCCCTTATACCCCCAGACCCCTGATGGCTGCCTTTCCTGGCCTCACCCCCTGCTTGCACCCCCAGACCCTTTGATGACTGTCCCACCTGGTCTGACTCCTTGCTTGCACCCCAGACCCCCCAATGGCTTCCCAACCTGGCCCCACCCACTGCTTGCACCCCCAGACTCCTGATGGCTGCCCCACCTGGCCCCATCCCCCTTGTGACTCCCAGAAACCCAATGGTTGCCTCATCTGGCCCCCCATTTGAACCCCCAGACCCTTGATGGCTCCCCCACCCAGCCCTACCTCCCACTTGCAACCCCAGACCCCCAGTGGCTGCTGTGCCTGGCCCCACCCTCCGCTATCACCCCCAGAAACCCAATGGCCCTGGCCCCAGCCTCCCAACACTTTAAAAAAAAATAAAAAAGCCCCCCACTGACTGGCAGTAGCAGAAGCCATTGGGATCACTGTGGCCTCCTGGCCAGTAAGGAGGGGGTGGAGTGGGCTGGAGGAGTGCGGAGGGGACCATGGGGCAGCTCCTGCCGGCCCCATCCCACACCCACTCCTTGAGCACCCCCATCACTGCCCCACCTAACCCAGCATCCTGACAAAAAAAAAAGCCCTCACTCACCAGCAGTAACAGCTGTTGTTGGGGTTTTGGGGGCCTCGTGGCAGAGTCTCCCCACACAGCATGGGGCAGCTGGGACCGACCCTGGCCACCTGGCACTTGCACTGCCACTGCTCCATCGTGCTGTCGGGTAGCTGTGGCTGGTGTGGCTATCACCTGGGACCCAGCACTGCTCACCCTGAGTGGCCCCAGCTGCCCAACAGTGTGCGGAGCTGTGCAGTGCCCTGCCGACCAGGTTGCACCTGAGCGATGGGGTAGTGGCAGTGTAGATGCCAGGTGGTTGGAGCTGGTCCCCACTGCCCCCTGCTCCCCTGTGCTCTGTGAAGGAGGCTCTGCCATGAGGCCACAGTGACCCTGATGACAGCTGCTACTGCTGGTGAGTGTGGGCGGGGCTTTTTTTTTATTGCTGGGATTCTGGGGCTGAGTGGGGCAGTAATGGGGGAGCTCAGGGGGCAGGCAGGGGATGGGGCTGGGCGGGACAGTGATCCGGGGGGCTCGGGGAGTGGGCAGGGGATGGGCTGTTGGGGGTTCCCCCATGGTCCCCTCCCCCCTCTCCAGCTCCCTCCACTCTGGCTGGCTACCAGAGTGTCTCTGTGGAGGACCTGAGCCTCTGGTTGCCTCTGGTCATGGGACTATGCCCTGTGCCACTTTTTTCCCCCGGGGCATTGTTTCACCCTTGGATATCTAGGGGTCTAAATTTTCCCCCACACTGCAAATTTGCAGTGTAGGGAATGTTTTTTTTCCCCCACACGTGCCTCTTACAGCATCTCAAAGGACTCTGAGACACTGAAAGAGGCACATGCACACTCGTCTGGATGCGCCCAGTGGGTGCATCTGCTTATGCTATTAAGGTGAAGCAATAAACTCTGGCACATGTCATGCTTCAGCACTCTGGTGCATGTTTATTGCTCCTGGAGGCCATGTTTGAATGTGTGCCCAGTTCTACAGCATGTTAAGCTGGGTCAGAACAGCCCTGGCTGGCAGGGGGCCTAGGGGGCCAGCCTGCCAGCCCAGGGCTGCTCTGACCCAGCTCAACATGCTGTGGAGGGGCCTGCTGGGGCATGAGGGTACTTCAGTGCAGGGCTAACTGGCAGGCAGCTTCTGCATTGAAACACCCTCCTGCCCCAACCAGCTCCATCAATGTCTACATATGTGTTGCTGTGGAGTAAAAAACTCTGCAACAGAATAGTACTTGTGCTAATCTGGGGTGGAGTTAATTAGCTTACTCCATCCTAATACCACTGCATGTGTAGATGCTGTGATGTTTACAGTGGAGCTAATTAGGCAAGTGCAGCAAATGTCTCATGTAGACACACCCACTCTATTCTTCATATTTTGTCCCTAATGATTTACTACTCCACTGGATTATCTCTTTAAGCACAGGTTCAAACAATAAGAAAATCAAGAGCTATTTGGTTACCTTGTCCATTCCTCTTTTGCCCATTTAGGATTGTTCTCTACAGTATACAGTCTGGTGCATTATCCAGAGGCCTATGAGTAGGGAGCTACAAAATTTGTGATTTTGTGGATTTCTTGGATTCTGTGAAATTCTGCATTAACTATGAAATGCCTGCAAAATCTGTAGGAAAAAAAATCTTACAGAAAAGTAAATGCTGGCTCCTTAGTCTTCAGTGCACTGAGACAGCCTGGTGGGGCTGGGGTGTGGAAAGTGCCCTGCCCACTTGAAGGGCTGTAGGCAAGATGGCTGCTGCCCCCACCCCTCACTGCTAATTGGTTGTGAGGTCAGCCTGTCATGTGGCCCCACCCCACTCCACCAATCAGTGGTGAGGGGTAGGGCTGAATGATGGATAGCCCTTGCAGCCAATCACGGGTAAGGGGTGGGGCCACATGACAGGCAGCCCCCACAGCCAATCAGCGGCAAAGGACAGGGCCACTGGGATCCCATTGGCCAACCAGAGGCATAGGGAAACCTGCTGCACTTCACACATGAAATGGCTGTCTGGGCCTGTGTTCTGCCTGCAAAATCAGGGGGCAGCCCCTGCAAATTAAGTAGATCTCTAGCTATGAGTCAGGTGTATCTAAATATCATAGTACCCTCTAACAGCAAGTATACTTCTTTATACCATATAATGCTTGAACAGAACAATACAAAAAATCCTTATTCAACTTATTTTCTGTGGTCTACTCAACCTTGTTTCATGTGTACACACTATTCCTTTTCACCCACTCCTGACTCTATAGTTTTTTCCACTGCCCCCTATATTGGAGAAAAGCTTCACTCCCAAGCATTCTTTCTCTCCTCCTTCAAATGACTCCTAAAATCTTCACTCCTCTGGAGGGCTAAAGGGCACAAATGTCCACTTACATCTCCCCTGATTACTATGTGCAGTAACTGAACAGCTGGGTGGAAAAAAGTAATTCTGCTTTGTGGAGGATTTTGATGTTTTGACATGTACTTTTATTCTATTATGGCATGAAAAGCAAACTTTCAAGATTTCAAGATTCTCTACAAAAGGAAATAATGTGCAGAATAGATGTATTTATTAAGATTTTTTAGGAGAAGTATATCACTACAAAGTTGCTACCACATCTTAGCCACATTTTGCCATAGCAACAGGCAAATGCAAATATGCTGATAATACTAATTAATAGGAGGTATTAAGAGTAAAATACTTACCTCTATGTGCCTCAGTATTTCCTCACCCTGCAAATGTTAAAATGGGTGTAGCATATAGATTCATAGATATTAGGTTTAGAAGGGACCTCAGCAGATCATTGAGTCTGATCCTCTGGCCCGGGCAGCAAAGAGCTCTGGGGTCAGATGATTCCAGCCAGGTGCTTGTCCAGTCTCCTTTTAAAGACCCCTAAGGAAGAGGAGAGCACCATCTCCCTTGGGAGCCCATTCCAGATTCTGGCAATCCTTACCTTAAAGAATTTCTTCCTACTGTCTAACCTGAATCTGCTCTCTGTCACTTTGTGGCCATTATTTCTAGTTACTCTAGTACACCCACCACTCTCTGGGTGTGACCCCTAAGCCAATTTGCCATCTACCTGACCGTGTAATCATCTATGTCACAGCCACTCGATTTATCTATGAGACTAGGATGAGATGCCATATTGAAGGCCTTCTTAAAATCCAGGTAGATGACATCTACCTCGCCCACAACATCTAAGCATTTTGTCACCTTGTCATAAAAAGAAACAAGGTTAGTCAGGCAGGATCTGCCTGCTATGAACCCATGCTGGGTGCCCTTCAGCATTATTTTTCCTGCTAGACTCCCACAAATGTGACCCTTAGTAATTTTTTCAAAGGTTTTCCCAAGGATAGCAGTGAGGCTAACTGGCCTATAATTACCTGGATCCTCCTTTATCCCCTTATTTTGCTTCCTAAACAGCAATATGCTAAACTGGTATAAGCATTTTTATACCACTATAACTGCAATCACATCAGGGGTTTCTTTCACTGGTATAGTTAAAACAACAAAACTTTCTAGTGTAAACAATCCCTTAGGCCAGGGGTGTCAAAGATAGATCCATGGGCTGGATTTAGCTTGTGGCACCCTATTATGCATCCTGTGGTGCTGCCTCTGGGTCCTGCATTGGACACGCATACCTCTTTCAGCATGCTAGAACAGCATGCTAGAACAGCCCAATATGCTGTATGTGGTGTGCTTGTCCAGTCTGGCATGCAGTGCACAGTGTGCAGAAGCCAGTTCGGGGTATGTGCTGCATGCGGTGCCCACACCAGATCAGTCCCACATGCTGCATCCAACCCAGTGCCACTCATGAATGACATGTGTCCCTGGAGACTGGGGGAGCACAGCAAACACCCGCAGATGGTGGTGGCGGCATGGTGGCAGCAAGCGGGGGAGCTTCCGCCGGCTGCTGTAGCAGTGCCAGTGGTGGGGGCAGGCTAAGTGGGGAGCTCCCGCAGGATGCCATGGCAGTGTTGGCAGTGGGGTGGGAAGGTGGCAAGCAGGGACCGGTGGTTGGCGGTGGCCAGTGGTGATCGGAAACTGACCACAGACTCCAGTGGTGGTGTTGGCAGTGAGGGGTGGGGGTGGTAAGCCTGCTGGCACTGCTGGAAGTATCTGTAGCAGTGTTCGCAGGGGGTGCATCGCCAATCTCAGGGGGTGCATGTGCACCCCCTATACATCGCCAATGGTGTCACTCATCTAGTCAGTGGACCACTCATCTGGCCTGCAGGGCAAAATGAGCTTGACAGTCTTGCCTTGGGCATTGTTTCAACAAGAGATGGAGAGTACCCTACCCAGAATAGCAAATGATCTGGCTGTTATGGCACTCTTTTGCTTGACGGGAGGTATGGGTTTTATCCCCCTCAAATTGAGGAGGAAAGTGAACTTGAGTCAGTCTCTTTCTGCTCTAGGTACTAGACTGTCATAAAATGGTGGCACTGCTACTGCCACCTTTGTGGTGTTGGAAGTGGCCCCAGACAATTTGGAGGTAGCCCAATCCTGTATATTAGGGCTGCTCTGAAACTAGTTGCTGGATTGAGTCCCTCAGAGGATTTAGGCCCAGTTTCCAGGTATGATCTGGCTGGGTTTGACCTGGCATGGAGCTGCTCAGTCATATCAAATCTGGGAAGGTTCTGGGCATGCATGGAGGCATTACTATAAATGCCTAGAGCATTTTAAGATAAAAGAGTGAGGAAGTGCAAAACCTCCAGGATTAGGCATTGCCACACAAGAGTTTTCAGGATTTTAATTCTTGACTTTGTTGCCTAAATACCACCTAAATCACACTTATGTGCTTAAATCCTATATTGGATCTAGCCTCCAGTTATAGTCTTGGTGCTATAACTGTATAAACATTTTAGGCTATCTCCTTTTTCCTAAACAGAATTTTAAAGGAAGTGTGCTATGATGTGAGCTCTTCAAGCTGATTGTAGTCTGCTAGCACATTATTTTTGTTTGTACCTGCTTGGCTGTTTTTAGCTTGTGTGTTACTTTTCTTGCTCATTTCCATAAATAAAGCGTTCTTTCTTTGCCATGTTGCTGTTTCCCTTGATTATTTCCCACTGTGGCCTTTGTATAATAGTGTTTCTTCTTTTACTTAAAACAGCATGCAATTGCATTTTGAGTTAAGTTAATGGGGAATGGAAGGGAGGTAGCCTAGTCTCTACAAGACTTCCTGAGTCTCTCTGTAGAATCTCTACAAAATCTTTCTATAGGTCTGTCTCAGATTTTCCACTGATTTCTGTTGGCTTTGTTTATTACCCACCAAGGTAGAATATTTTGTATGTCACTTGGTATTTAATGAAATAGCCTACAGTAAGTTGCATTTCCAATGCTAGCTTCTAAGGAACCAGTAAGAGTCCAGTTATTCTTACTGCCAGTAGAGCCATGTTGGTTCTTTGCCATCATTAAAAAGAAGTATTACATCTGCAACCCTTGCATTACAAAGCAGCTACATAAAGCTCAATGTGAGCTTTATTATCTTTTGGACTTCCCATAATGTCTTGCACACAATACAGTGCACCTACTTAGCAGCAAGACTCCTTCTGCGATTGAACCTTCTCTTAGAAATAGAAAGGATTTGCAGGCTGTGAACCTGCAGGTAGTAATTTTAATAGCCACTAATGTGAATTAATAATTCTAATAGCCTCATTTTTGATGCATTATCAGAATACTGGAGAGTGTGTTGCCATGGCTTCTATATTTTATCGCTCACAGCTGTGTAAACTCTTTTAGACCAGCATTGAAAAAAAAAAAAGAGCTCGTGCATGACTTCTCTCTGAATCTGTTCTTTTAGTCCTATTCTGCATGGACTTAAAGAAGTCATAGGAAAGTTTCTTCCCTCTGGGAAAATAAGCCATATTATTAGCAGCTTAGAAAAGTCCCACTATCCAGGGAAACATTCAGGCTAAGCTACAGTTATCATCACCTTGGCATACTTATCATTATGAATGTACTCTCTGCATAGTATTCTTCAGGAAATTCAACAGTCCAATGCAATCCCTAGTGAAATAGTAATATAAATATATTTGTAGGATGCATCAAGTATCTTTAAAATATGACACACTGCTTTTTCTTTACGCCTGTCTGAGATTTGGCTTGAATACACATTTCATGTCAGTAAAATTGTTACTGTATAACTGCAAATGTCACTGGGCTGAATCTGCTATTTATTCAGCATTAAGGTAAAACTTTAAGCATGTAAATAATTTGCTTCCTATTCAGAAAAGCATTTAAACACATGCTAAGCACCTGTGAGGTCAAAGGACTCAAGTACGTGTTTAAAGTTAATCTATCAATTGATTTTCTGAACTGGGTACCAATATTATGACAGTTAAGTAATATCTGAGTAAAAGCTTCAGAAGTTGGGCAGCTTGTAAGCATATATCTTTTAAAACTCTTACTGTATTTGTTAAAATAAGAATAGTATCCATCCCATTTGGACTAGGGACAGAAATTACACATAAATCAGTATAAGTAATTAGAAACCAGTTCAAATCTATAGCACAACAGAAGCTCATGAGCATGAACCACTTTCAAAATAGCCAAAACCTGTTTAAGATAAACTTGGACTGATGTAGTATCAGACTTAACTGATTAAAGTTAAATTGGTTTATTGAACTTGTCCCAGATTCCCTCCAGATTTAAAGTTACTCGCAGTCACCCAGCATCCCAGGATGCTTTGCATCTCTCCCCCACAAACCTTCTCTTGCAGGGTGGGTGGGCTAGTTTTGGCCAAAGCTGTCTGCTCTGGAGACTAGGGAAGTGTGCTCTAGCACTCCCTGGCTTCTGGCTTGGGCCACTGCAGGCATGTGGCTGCATTTCCAGAATCAAAAGTGAATGTCTATTCACTTGTTCATCGGTTCAATCTATACAGCTTAGACCAGTGGTCTCCAACCTTTTTATGGTGAAGATCACTTTTTGGAAGTAAGGGGCACCCCAGGACCTACTGCACCCCCCCTGCCCTGCCCCACCCCACCCCACCCCACCCCACCCCTTGCTTCATGTGCCCCTGGACCACAGAGACCCAGACCCAGCTGGGCTGGGCTGGGCTGGGTCAGGGCCCAATCCCACTTCTGTGCTGCATCAGGGCCCAATCCCACTTCTGTGCTGCGGCTGTGATGAGCCATGCCTGCCCAACAGCCAGATGAACATGGCATTGGGCCCCTTCCTGGCCAGGTCTAGGTGTCTGTGGTCCTGGGGCATATGTGGGCACAGCCTGCAGGAGGCCCCTGGGGCCTGTGTCTCCCCCTACCTGTGCTCTGAACGCCCTGGGGAATTGTGCTCCCCCCACCTGTGCTCTGGGGGCCTGTGGCCCCTCACCTGTGCTTTGGAGACCCCAGTGGTATATACCCCCCACCTGTACTCCAGAGGCCCCAGGGGCCTGTGCTCCTCCCATGTGTGCACTGGGCACAGTGGGCAGGCAGCAGCCGCCGCCTCATCCCGAGCACAAGTGGGGGAGAACATGGGGCCCCAGGGCCTCTGCTGGGCTTTGCTCAGTGGCAGGAGTCCCTCCCATGTGCCCCTGGGCCATGGAGAGTCCCAGACCCAGCCAGTTTGGGACCTGATGCCATGTTCCTCTGGCCGCTGGGCAGGCACAGCTTAGTGCAGTGGTGGCACAGAAGTGGGGTCAGGCCCTGGGCTGGCTGGGTCTGGGAACATCTGGTCATCCAGGGGCACAAAGGGGGGGTGTGACTCTGCCACTGGGTGCAGTCTGGAAGAGGCCACGGGGGCTCGTGACCCCCCACCTGTGCTTGGGATGAGGCAGCTGTGGCTGTGGGCTGCCTACTTCACCTGGAGCACAGATGGGGGAGCACAGGCCCCAGGGCCTCTGCTGGGCTACACCCAGCAGCAGGACCTCCGCCCCTCCCCCCCCCCCCGCTGGATGACCAGATCTTCCCAGATCTGGCTGGGCTGGGGCCACCCCATGTGAGTCCCTGCTGCTGATCTGAGCTGTGCCCACAGAGATGGGGAGGGGGGGAAGCAGGGAGGGAGCCCCCCCACACCTCTGAAGGAGCTCCCCAAGCTCCAATCCAATCCACCACCAGCTGGGCTGGGGCCCTACTTACCTTCCCCTGCTCCTGGCTGGGCCACATGGTCAGTTGCTCACTGCGGGGGCCTCGATCTGGCACACACTCCTTCCCTACCCCACAGACTGACCTGCTGGGGCTGGAGGATGGTAGGTGTGTATATGCTCACATGCCTAGCTGTACCCCCAGCCCAGGATCAACCCAAAGAGGTTCTGGGATCTACCTTTGATGGGGCTTCCCGGGTAAAGCCAAATCCTACACAAATGTTTTCTTTCCTCACAGTATTTCAACACTGATATTTAAAGCTCTGGGCAGAGATCAGAATCAAAGGAAATGACTTAACATTATTTAAGCAGTTTGTTTCAGGTTCTAAAGCTCTACCATTGGGCAAAAATGGGAGAATGGCTCCCTGCCTTTTGCCCACCAAACGTGTCCCTACTTTACCTGCAGGTTCACAAGTGAAGTCCTGCTAGCAAATGGTTCTCATGTACTTCACTAGTAGCTAAGGATGTATGTGTATGCAAAAAGAATTTTGCTCCAACGTGACAGCTTAAGAGGACATACCCGAAACGAGCAATAAGAGCCTGGTCTCCGGCAATGCCCTTTGATACTTAGAGCAGAACATGGTGTTCTTCAATGAATACTGAAAAATGGTTACTAACATCCTCCAGATTTTTAGAGCACCCAATTTCACCTGATGCCTACTTTTCTTTCAAGACATTTAGAGCTTCTTCTTTTGTACCCATAGTCAACATATGTTATATGTTTCCTCATAACCCCCCCAAAATTTGTTTAGTGAATATGTGACTACAATCTTGACAGGTGACAGACATTAGTTTCATGGAAAACTTTTTTATTCTGAAAATATCACTGCAGTCAGAAAAAAAATCACTTCCTTTTAGATATCCCATGTGATGTCCTTTGTTATGATGGATCACACTGGCTTCAGTCCAACTCAGTGGATTATATTACGTAAGTCAAGTAACTTGGCATTAAAATTCATCCTGCTGTGATGCACCACAGCAACAGTGTCTCCTTCTATGTGAGTATGATACTTATTTAGGTGATAAGGAATCACACACACAGAGAAATTAATTTTAAGTCCAAATTATCTAAGAAAGCAAATATTATTTTTCATAATAAAAAGCACTCACATTATTTCATATGCTTCAGCCTCATTCTGCTTGTCAAAAAAGTGGTTACCCAAATATTTCTAGATTATAAAAGGATAGATAATGTTATGGAATATATAGATATGCATACACATAGACACAAACTATTCAGATATAAGTGCACAAGTGGATTAGAAGACATTTCAGATTGGACAACTCTAATTTAATTACTCTCAGCTTTTACTGGCCTCTGTGGATCAGTCTTTCTTTGACCTTCATAGTCCATCAGCATAAGCAAAATAAAGACAAAAATCTCACTTTAAAATGCTGTTTTAAAATATTACAAAAAGCCTACAGTTGGTTGGATTCTCTTGCCACTTAATCTTCCACATCATATATTAACATTAGCTTAAGAAAACACATCTATTTTTTCACATACACTTTTCTCCATGGTACAGAAACTGTGCAAAGAAGATTCTCATGCACTCTGTTTTTCTTTTGCACACATCATTTACCAGCTCTCTAAGCAAGGAATTTAAATGTATGCTGAAGCCTTTATCATTTTGACAGTTTAAGGATAAAAGTTCTGTCCAATCTGAGGAACAAAAGACTTCTCTCTTTAATTGTATAAAGTAGAAACATTTTCTTTAAATTTCTTAGGAAATGTAATGCTACACATTATTTTGCATAACATTTGGGAGCTCTTTTACAAGAATATATTTCTTTTGAGGTCCTATTCTGATCTTTTGCATTAACTTAAATATAACTGTAATCTGATCATGCACCTCCTAACTTGCCATATTCATAAAGAATGGCCTACTCTGCCAAATATTCTGACACTTTGCTGTCGACGATGGACCTCCATGATAGGCAGTTTAATGGAGCTGGAGAAAGGAATGATTGTTTACCTCTGTGTGTGCTGTGCAATATGCTTAAACATAGTTTGACCGCAACTTTCACTTGGAGACTGAAAATGCCTGACACTATTAAAATTAGTTTTTTTTTATGAAGTAGCTTTAATTACACTAATATTGAATGGTACTAGACGGAACCATACAAATTGGGCGTACTGGTCTCTTCTAATCACATACAATCTTTGTATCAAATTCAACATAAGGGTAAACAAAGGAAATCTCAGTTAACAGCACGAAATAAAGTTTTTCTTAAGACTAGATTTAAACCATTAGTGTTGGTGCAATGTTACAGGTATTCCTGGAAAAAGAAGTTTGATCCAGTGCGCACACAGTATTGTTTATGATGACACCATCCTGATCCTAGAAGACAGGAATCTTGAGCATGCACTGTCTCCAAAGTGTATAAGCATTCATTTTGTCATATTTAGGAATGTATAAAGCATGTCAGGGACAGCCTGAAAAAAAAATTAAACCAATTTTTGAAATGTTTAGACTCTTGGAAGAATGAAACCATTTCTCTGGTGTAAATCAAAGAGAATCTGTTGCTAATCTTTTCCCCTGCCAAAATGGGAACAGTTGTTCGCAGCACTAGAAAATAGCCACTAAAGAGCAAATCCATGACAATTCACAATTATACTTCAATAATCACTTAGATTTTCCATCCCCCAATTTTTTATTTGCTACAAGTAGAAAATATCTTGTCCCAAAATAAACTTATGAGCATTCACAAAATGAAAATCAGTAAATATTTCAATTTCCTATCGTAGTTTTGCTTTTATTTCCATAAAGCATCCCAGAGACATCTAATTTCTAAAAAGAAAATAGGGAAAATAAGGATTAGATCATTCCCACTATCTCTTCTCTTACTCTCACTCTATTTCTGTCATTTTAAATTCTGCTCCCCAATCACCATTCTCAGTCATTTTTGCTTTTGGAGACAGAATTTTTTCTCCTCTTTTCCTTCCTTCATTCTTGTAAAGCAATTGAAAACATCTTTGCTGCTTGCCCTAAGGGAATTCATCCATTTATAACATAAAATTACAGAAGAATTCTCCAGATGGAATACATGAGACATTTCCTAAGATGTCAAGTGAATGCTTTCCATGCATGGTGAACTGAGGAAATAGCCAGTTCCTGATCAGCTCCAAAACTCATCCAACTACAATATGATCGATGTTCTGTATATGTAACCCAGCTAACATGCTTTCCCACCCATTTACTACTTCTCATTCCTCTCTCTTCCTTATCTCACTTAAATAATCAGTAGCAGTGGTGAAATCTAATTACACACACCATCCCCTTGGCATTCACATAATGAATAATGAGGGACGATACCTTATGAATCCATTGCTCTTCCTAATTCCAAGCAATCTAAACATGGTCAACTACAAAAGGAATTTCCTAGAAAAGGCCATAATGATTATTAAATTAACCCCTATGTAGATTGCTCAGTGCAAACAGACACTTCAGTGCATGTAAATGCTTTTACAGTATTTTTTAAGTGCTTCTTGCATAGCTCTGATAAGATACCATACATCAGCTCCCAGAATGCCACCCAATCTCCCCTGTTTCAGGGATCCAATTTGTAAAGTATTTTCTATAAAATAATTGTAAATATATAAAGGGCCAAGTCGGAAAAAATCTGCTATAAAACCTCCATTAGTAAATGCAAGTGGATGTCACAATCACGTGAGAAGTTCAAGGAGGCAATCTTGTTAAACAGCAATTTTGTACAGAGAGATATTATATGTCAATAGACATTTTCAAACAACTTTTCCAGTACAATTTATTAATGCTGTTCTTGGAAGAAGAAAATGACAATGCACTAGAAAAGAAAGTTAGTTTAGCGGTGGGCAATTGGTCATGGTGCAGGCTACTCCATATTCATTGTAATGTACTTACATCTAACTCTGGAGGGATTTCCTTCTACTGAAGTCCTTCATGACACTCTTTTCTTTTGTTTCATTTTTGAGGTGTTTGAAAAAACAGCCCCACAATCATGTTGATGCCGTATTCAAACACAATGAGGTATTCTTATCACAGATTACAAACCACGCAAAAGGTAAACTGTCAAGCTAGAGAATCACAAAATTTAACATATTTGAAAATGGTATGTTTTTATGTGTATTGCATTTCTGATCCCTTTTACTCTGTTCTTAGCTCCCACCTGACCAGCATTTTGAGGTTAAGAGTAGTACTTTGAGCTATGAACTCCCTACGGCCTAACCAAAAATGCCTTTAAAGCGAAAGGACAATAAGTCAAAAGTTTTCTTCTGCTTTCTGAGTCAATCATCTCCCAGAAGAATGAGTACAGAATATTTTTGCTAAAAATGAAGTGTGGTACAGTGACAGATGGGCATTAATCTGTCAGTAACTTATATCTGATATAGAGCTGAGTAAAGCTAAGAGGAAACTATAAGAAAACATGAGCCCTATCTTTTTAAAGGCAAAATAAACTGGATTAAAACTGCCACCTCCAGCCACAACAATTAAGGAGCAAATTCATGTATTTTCAAGTTGCAACAAAGAGCAGATGGCAATAAGATGTGGAAGAGGGGCTTGGAAACAACTATTATGTTTATGGAACACCAGAAGGACTCTGTCAATGATACAGGAAAAATAGTTGTTCATTCAAGGCACTGAATACAAGCCTGAATGATCTGGGGATATAGGCAACAGATGTTGCATTCTTCTCAAAGAGTACATCTGTATATTTACCATTGTGCGGAGAGTAACAGGGGGAAAGTAACACGAAAAGTATAACTGGGGGCCCCAGGAGAACATATGGGGAGGGGAAAACTGACATGAAGTAACACCAGATAACAGAGGCTTGGTCTTGGACATGGTACCTGGCCAGAAGGTTACCAAAAAAAGGATAAAATGGATTCTCTGGAGAAATGTAAGAAATTCCTTATTCCTTTGGATGATACCTATACAGATTCATTTTTGCAAAAATAAGACTAACCGTATGATGAGAAACTTTTATTTTAATCTGCTTTTTCTCTGTTTAACAACAGTAAACTTTGTTTTACTACAGTTGGAGTTTGGAAATGTTATGGAAATGTTATAGTTTGGAAATGTTATAGATTATGTCACCAAGAGGTGACATAATCTACAGATTAGGAACATAGGAAGGGGCCTCCTAAACCACCAAGTTTAGTCCTCTCCATTTGCAAGCAATCATTACCCAAGGACTTCCACAAATCACCACTTCAAACCCTCATACGCATTTACAAGGCAAAATACCTGAAAGACCAAGAACAGCCCATAATGTGGCAGAGATAAAAGTCATGGAGACAAGGAGACTACCAATGCCCTGCCACTACAAGAATTGAGTATTTGGTAAATTGATGAATATATGCTCAATAGATCTTGGGAAAAGGAACATGCAGCATGTTACAGAGTAAAGAAAAACCCACACAGCCCATACCAGTTTGGCCTAGGGTAAAATTTCCTTCCTAACTCCAAATGTGGTGATTGCTTTTATCCAAACAGAGGAACAAGACACTAACTCTGGGTTTTCTAAATATTGGTTACTGCTCCTTTGTTTCAGAGGCGGGTGAAAAGACACCATAGAGGCTATTAGCATTCATGAGTGGGGAAAGGGTAGTAAAACACTGAATCAGGTTACCCAGAGGTGGTGGAAGCTCCATCCTTGAAGGTTTTCAAGACCTGGGTAGACAAAGCTTTGGCTGGGATGATCTAGCTGGGGCTGGTCCTGCTTTGAGCAGGCAGTTGGACTAAATGACCTCCTGAGGTCCCTTCCAGTGCTAACTTTCTATGATACTATGATTCTTGGTCCCATCTGGTGACTAGCAAAAGCCCTGAAGCATGGGATTACCATGCACCTTCCCCAGTACAAGCTTCCAATGCCCTGCTTGGGATTCTTGCCTAAAAGAGCTTGGACTAAGAGCTCTGCCTGATGACAGGTAGTTTACATTCAGACCTGACTGTGCCCTAAGTGCCAGAACAACAAGCTTCTGACCACGTAAGAGGACAGATCTCAGGAAATATGCATCTAATGTTTGTGTTTATATACATAAATAACTGTTTAGGCACAGTTACCCTGCAGGAGCAGTACGAAATGGGGGTGCTGTGGTACCCTGGGGTGCCATTAAGCCCCTTCTAGGTACCACTGGTGCCTGGCCTCTGTGAAAGGAGGTAAATGGAGCCTCCTCCACACACTCAGTATCCTGTGCCCACATCAGTATCCTGGCACCCCTCCCTATGAACTCCTCCACCAGCTCTGGGAGCATAGGAGGATGGGGGTGGAGGGGAGGGAATGAGCTGTGCTGAAAAGCACTGCCCTCCTCCCCCAGCATCCCGTGTGCTTACCATTCCTGAACTCCAAGCAGCATGCTCAGCCATAGGCAGGCAAATGCAGGACCATGTTTTCAGGCCAGCTTGTTCCCCTGTTCCTCTCATGCTCCTGGAGCTGGTGGGAGGGGCTGTGGAGAATAGTGACTCTGGTCACCAGCATTCAAGTTCCTGGAGAGGCAGTTGCAGCGGCAGGGACTGCACTTATCTCCTCAGGTACAGACCAGGGAGGCAGGGAGGGGATAGACTATGGAAAGAGTAGGGTACAGTGAGGTTCTGTTCCTGCCACCCTCATTTGGCACAAGACTCTACACCAGCAGCCACTGTCATCCCCTTCTGCAAAGACACCTGCCTTCTTCAGGGGTCAAATGGCTTACCCCTAAGCTCCCCAATCTGCCCTGCCACCTTATGAGATCCTCTAAGCCTTAGAGATTTATTTTTTAAAGAGCTTACCCTCTTGCACCCCATGGCACCCTTTAAAGTTTAAGGGGTGCAAGAGGGTAAGCTCTTTAAGAAATAAGTAAAATGGGGTGCCACTAAATTTCAGAAAGTTATGGAGGGGTGCCTCAAGTCTAAAAAGGTCAAGAACCACTGCCCTACAAGTGTGTGCAAAAGTGGGGCCTTTTAAATGGAAACATACCTCTCTTTATATATAGTTTCATAGTTTCATAGTAGCTAGAGTCGGAAGGGACCTAGGTAGATCATCTAGTCCGACCCCCTGCCTTAGCAGGAAAGAGCACCGGGGTCAGATGACCCCGGCAAGGTGCTCATCTAACTTCCTTTTAAAAATCCCCAGGCTAGGAGCCTGCACCACTTCCCCTGGAAGCTGGTTCCAGGCCCTAGCCGCCCTGACTGTGAAGTAGCGCCTCCTAATATCTAATCTAAACTTACCCTCCGCCAGTTTGTGACCGTTATTCCTGGTCACTCCTGGCAGCGCACGGGGGAACAGGGACTCCCCCAATACCTGCTGATCCCCCCTGACCAGTTTGTAGCAGGCCACAAGGTCCCCCCTTAACCTTCTCTTGTGGAGGCTAAACAGGTTCAGGTCCCGTAGCCTCTCCTCATAAGGCCTGCCCTGCTGACCCCTGATCATACGAGTGGCCCTCCTCTGAACTCTTTCCATATTGTCCACGTCCCTCTTGAAGTGTGGCGCCCAGAACTGGACGCAGTACTCCAGCTGCAGCCTGACCAGTGCCGCATAGAGGGGGAGGATCACCTCCCTGGACCTGCTCGAGATGCATCTGTGGATGCATGACAGGGTACGGTTGGCCTTCTTGACTGCCTCCCCACACTGCCGGCCCATGTTCATCGTGGAGTCAATGACGACTCCAAGATCCTTTTCCGTCTCCGTGCTGGCAAGAGGGGAGTTCCCCAACCTGTAAGTGTGGTGCCGGTTCTTCCTCCCCATGTGCAACACCTTGCACTTATCAGTGTTAAACCCCATCCTATTCTCATCCGCCCACCGTTGCAACCTGTCAAGGTCAGCTTGTAGCCTATTGCACCCTTCTAGTGCACCCACATCCCCCCACATCTTAGTGTCATCAGCAAACTTGAACAGGGTGCTTTCTACCCCATCAGCCAAGTCACTGATGAAGATGTTGAACAGTGCGGGCCCGAGGACCGAGCCCTGCGGAACCCCACTGCCCACATCCTTCCAGGTCGAGAAGAACCCATCCACTACCACCCTCTGGGTGCGGCCCTCCAGCCAGTTGGCGACCCATTTGACCGTGTGGGCATCGACACCACAGTCTCCCAGCTTTTTGATGAGGACAGGGTGAGAGACAGTGTCGAAAGCCTTCCGGAAGTCCAAAAAGACTACATCCACAGCAACCCCTGTGTCTAATGATTTGGTGACCTGATCGTAAAAGGCCACCAGGTTGGTCTGACAAGACCTGCCACTGATGAACCCATGTTGGTTGCCCCTAAGCATGCATTCCCCCGCAAGGCCCTCCTGGATGTGTGCCAGGATAATTTTTTCAAAGAGCTTACCCGGGATTGAGGTAAGACTAACTGGCCTGTAATTTCCCGGGTCCTCTTTTTTTCCCTTTTTGAGGAAATATAGCTGAAATACTTATAACTTTTTTAGAAATACACAGGACTCAAATATAATTATGAATTCAAATCATGTAGGAACAGATGCCCCATAGCAATACATATTTTGTATTACCATGAGGATTAATTTGTAAAAGTATTCAGGGATAAGCTTCTCAGTGATTGAGATATTTGCAATGCTTACTATGGCTAGCATTTCAGATGCCTTCAATGTGGGATCTCTGGAGTTGATTTTCAGTGGTGTTTAAATCCCTTCAACAGCTTTTTTGACCTTATCTGAAGTGCTGGCTGCTGAGTATTTCCAAGAATTGGACTATATGTTCTTTGTGTGTCAAAATGATGGTAGCACCAAGTGAAAAGCTGTGGTTACTGTGATAATTGATCCTATAATAAGAAACTCAAAGCTGCTCTGTAACTGTAAGGACCTTATATTGTATGCTGCTCAACCTGTCTGAGCAGTCTAGGCATGTTCTACCATTCCCACACTATCCTAATGTATTTGCTAGTTGGTTACGTATTTATCTAGAGTTAGAAAATGCAAGACATGTCCACCTGAGCATTTCAGGCAAATATTTTAAAATACAAAGATTCAATATGTTGAAATATACAGAAGCTTCAAGTTCCCCGGTACTGTGATGATGCATCATGAGAACTAATCTAAATTCCTCTTGCTTTATGCCTCACTCCTAATATATGCTTCTTTTAGTAAAAGATTAAGGCAATACGAGGACCTGGCATACCTCACATGGCCAACTCCCCACATATGGACTTTCTCCACCCACAACAGTGCTTGCAAAATGGTATTTGCCTCACAGAGTGAAGATACCTCCACTGTAGAGGAGACCAACCTGTAGGCTGCCAAGGAAAATGGCCAGCCTGTAAGTCCAAGTACCTGTGACCTGGAGAGGGGAAGGCAACAGGAAGCTGATAAAGAACATAAAATTGAAGCTACTTGGTTATTCAAGTGGAAAGTCTGGAACAGGACCCATGTCTCCTCAGTCCTGCTCCCCTACTCTTACCTCTAGAATGGCATTTCTCTCATTAACAATAATTATTATTAAATTGTATTGAAGTTGTTTTACTTGGAACCATTCAACAGATTAAAAAGACATTCTTTCTTTAGGAGTAGATGGCCTGGGTGCGCTCTACTTACTGGTAAGAGAGAGGGTCAGAGTTTCTGCCTTGGCCTCTACTGGAAGTCCTCAGAGATCTGCCTTGTAATCTGCTCAAAGAAAGGAGTAGACAGACAGAGCTGGAACAAACAGATCGCTGACTGATGTGTGTAATGTATGCCTGCAAACCAAGAGCCATTGACTGTAAATTTTATGTCATGCTAGTAGAATTTTTCTCAAGTGACTTGTTCCATTGGAAAAAGAAAAAAAAGAAGGGGACTACTCACATGAGGAATGATTGCAGGACTGAGACATTTAACATAGCTAGTGCATTTAATTTCAGGGTTGCTAGGCTGAACAATGTCTCTTTAACTGAGCCAGAACCGTCAAACTCATTTTGCTGTGGGCTTCATACCATCATATGATCTCAATTACTGGGCTATTTCTAGTGAAGACTGATTTGTCACTGTGTAAGTTATTCTGTGTAACTTTTTAACTGTGCCAACAAATGTTTGTAGGGCAAGAAGCGCATATACATTCCTGACAAATAAATGGAGATGCCTAACTGTTCCTTCTTTCTGACCTTCATCTAGCTACAATGTGAGTTCCTGAAATTTTATTTGGTGGGTGAGTGTTTAGACCAAAAAGAAAGTAACTATTTCCTTTGGGCTTTACAGCAAGTCAGTTAAAAGGTGGCCTAGTTTTTCAAAGCCATTCTACTTCTCTTAAGACTGAAGGTATAGTACAGCTACTTTTCAGATGTGAGAAATACAATATTTACGCTACAGACGTAGAACTGTCACACATTTCTGGGACACCTTGACCACTGTGGATCTTTATTTCACTGAGTGGGACCCTGGCAAGGCAAGGGCAACAGTATATAAAGACTTTTTCCTTTAATACCTGCAAGATCCAGGGGTACTTGAGACCTAAGCCTAAGGTTTTTTTTACCGACGTGAAGAATAGCTGAAATCTTAAGAATGGCTTACATCAACAACACTTTGCAGTTATGTAGCACCTTTCAACACCGGTGCTTCATACAGTGCCCAAAGCAGTGGTTCTCAAACTTTTTAGACTCAAGGTATCCTTCGATAGATTCAAGACACCCCTCAACAGATTGAAGGCACACCTCAGAAAATGCCAGCTCTTAGCTTTTACTCTTTTTTTTTTTGATTATGGAAAAATAATGGAGCAATTCTTCTGTTGCAAAGAACTCAAAAAGACCACAACAAAATCCAGATATACTCTGGATTCTGATTTGAAATCTCTGCATTTATCTTGTGACTCATGTTTGCATACCTATTAGTACTAATATTGCATAGCACCTCATGGCAACCTTGAAAGGATGTCATGGTACCCCAGGGTGCCACAGTACCCTATTTGAGAGTCATGTGGCCTAAAGGGTGTATGGATGCATCTAAGAACAAAATATGGCTAACATTAACTGATATCACCTCCATATGATGTAAGTAAACATCGTTATATTCGTTTTACAGTATGCAAACTGTGGGATAGAGAAACTAAATTACTTGCCCAGGTAAAAAAGAGAGTAAGACAGGAGCAGTATTAGAATTATAGCTCAAGAATGTTGATTACCAATTCCTATAATAAACCTTAAATCAGTCTGCAATTATCAATATTTATCATGCAAAAATGTCATGATGATAAGGATAAGTAGTCCTTATGTAAGCAGCCCTATTGGAATGAAAAGGACTTTTCACACAGGGCTGAGTTAGGAGTTGAAGTCTGAAGAAAGAGAGCTTTGGGAACGTGAAAGACAGGGGGTGGACAGCAATACGGCACAGGTAAGGAACGGGAAGGTTAGAGACAAAAAGCCCTTTAGGACTTGGAGCGAGGGGGTAGCAAAAGCACCAGTCACAGGGCTCAAGTGCCTATATACTAATGCTAGGAGCATGGGGAACAAGCAGGATGAACTAGCGCTCCTGGTTGCACTAAACGACTACGACTTAGTGGGACTGATGGAAACCTGGTGGGATCCATCCCACGACTGGGTGGTACATATTGAGGGCTATAGATTGTACAGAAAGGACAGAGTGGGGAAAAGGGGGGGAGGGGTTGCGCTCTATGTTAAGGAGCAATATACATCAACCCTCATCAAGACAGAATCAAAGGATGAGGAAGTAGAAGGACTGTGGGTTAGGCTACATAGGGGGCAAGGAGAAAAGGATTTGGTGGTAGGGGTCTGCTACAGACCCCCACATCAAGGGGAAGAAATAGATTTGGGGCTCCTGAGGCAACTCTCAGAGACCATAAAAGCTAAAGAGGCGGTGGTCATGGGGGACCTAAACTACCCGGACATCTGCTGGGAGACACAGACAGCAAAGTCCCACCGCTCACGCAGGTTTCTAACCTGTGTACAGGACCTCCACCTGATGCAGGAGGTACATGGTCCCACTAGGGGAAATGCCTTACTGGATCTGGTATTGGCAACGGGGGATGACATAGTAGGGGACCTACAGATCGGTAGCCATCTGGGGGACAGTGATCACCTAAAAGTACAATTCAACATAAGGCGTCGAGTGGGTAAGGTAACCAGTAGGGTGAATGTGCTGGACTTTAGGACAGCTGATTTCAGCAAACTCAGGCGATTAGTGAAGGACGTACTGCAGAGTAGTAGTTTTGAAATGATGGGAGCCCAAGAAGGGTGGCTGTGCCTTAAGGAAGCTATCCTTCGAGCACAAAGCGAGACGATCCCCGTGCGAGGTAAAAGAGGGAAAGGGGCCAGGAGGCTTCCCTGGCTGACCAGAGAAATCCAGGGCAGACTAAGGGCCAAAAGGGGAGCACATAAAAAGTGGAAACAGGGAGAGATCACCAAAGAGGAATATATCTCTTCTGCTCATGCTTGTAGGGAGGCAGTTAGACAGGCCAAAGCTACCATGGAGCTGAGGATGGCAACCCAAGTAAAAGACAATAAGAAATTGTTTTTTAGATATATAGGGAGTAAAAGGAAGGCCCAGGGAGGAATAGGACCCCTGCTAAATGGGCAGAAACAATTGGTGACGGACAGAGGGGACAAGGCTGAACTCCTCAACGAGTTCTTCGCCTCAGTGTTCCTAAGCGAGAGGCATGACAAGTCTCTCACTGGGAGTGTAGGGAGGCAGCAGCAAGGCACCAGACTTCCATGCGTGGACCCTGAGGTGGTGCAGGTCACTTGGAGGAACTGGATGCCTTCAAGTCGGCAGGCCCGGATGAGCTCCATCCGAGGGTACTGAAGGCACTGGCCGACATCATTGCAGAGCCACTGGCGGGAATATTTGAACGCTCATGGCGCACGGGTCAAGTCCCGGAGGACTGGAAAAGGGCCAATGTGGTTCCCATTTTCAAGAAGGGGAGGAAGGAGGACCCGGGTAACTATAGGCCAGTCAGTCTCACCTCCATCCTTGGCAAAATCTTTGAGAAAATCATCAAGGCTCACATTTGTGAGAGCCCGGCAGGACAAATTATGCTGAGGGGAAACCAGCACGGGTTCGTGGCAGGTAGATCGTGCCTGACCAATCTAGTCTCTTTTTATGACCAGGTCACAAAACGCCTCGACGCAGGAGGAGGGGTGGATGTCGTATACTTGGACTTCAGGAAGGCCTTTGATACGGTATCCCACCCCATACTGGTGAACAAGTTAAGGGGCTGTGACTTGGATTACTGCACAGTCCGGTGGGTGGAGAATTGGCTGGAGGGTCGCACCCAGAGAGTTGTGGTGGATGGGTCGGTTTCGACCTGGAAGAGTGTGGGCAGTGGGGTCCCGCAGGGCTCGGTGCTTGGACCGATACTCTTTAATGTCTTCATCAGCGACTTGGACGAGGGGGTGAAATGTACTCTGTCCAAGTTTGCAGATGACACTAAGCTATGGGGCGAAGTGGACACGCCGGAGGGCAGGGAACAGCTGCAAGCAGACCTGGACAGGTTAGACAAGTGGGCAGAAAACAACAGAATGCAGTTCAACAAGGAGAAATGCAAAGTGCTGCATCTAGGGAGGAAAAATGTCCAGTACACCTACAGCCTAGGAAATGACGTGCTGGGTGGCACGGAAGTGGAAAGGGATCTTGGAGTCCTAGTGGACTCCAAGATGAACATGAGTCGGCAGTGTGATGAAACCATCAGAAAAGCCAATGGCACTTTATCGTGCATCAGCAGATGCATGACAAATAGGTCCAAGGAGGTGATACTTCCCCTCTATCGGGCGCTGGTCAGACCGCAGCTGGAGTACTGCGTGCAATTCTGGGCGCCGCACTTCAAGAAGGATGCGGATAACCTGGAGAGGGTCCAGAGAAGGGCCACTCGTATGGTTAAGGGCCTGCAGGCCAAGCCCTACGAGGAGAGATTAGAGAAACTGGACCTTTTCAGCCTCGGCAAGAGAAGGTTGAGAGGCGACCTGGTGGCTGCCTATAAGTTCGTCAGGGGGGCACAGAAGGGAATTGGTGAGTATTTATTCACCAAGGCGCCCCCGGGGGTTACAAGAAATAATGGCCACAAGCTAGAGGAGAGCAGATTTAGATTGGATATTAGGAGGAACTTCTTCACAGTTCGAGTGGCCAAGGTCTGGAACGGGCTCCCAAGGGAGGTGGTGCTCTCCCCTACCCTGGGGGTATTCAAGAGAAGGTTGGATGTGTATCTAGCTGGGGTAATGTAGGCCCAGCACTCTTTCCTGCTTATGCAGGGGGTCGGACTCGATGATCTATTGAGGTCCCTTCCGACCCTAGCATCTATGAATCTATGAATCTATGAATCTATTTATTTTTGTACTAATGGCCAACCATGTGGAAGTGAAGAAGTGAATTCCCAAACTACCAGGCACATTACTTGAAACAGAATGCTGACTTTATTGTGTTGATATGAGCACTTAAACCCCAAATCAAGAATCTAAAAACAGACTAGAACTTTCTTTCAGAGAAAACTAAGCAAGAAGCCCAACTCTACTGACTTCCAGGGCTCATTGGTGACTGATTTCCTTAAAGTTCCTTTGCAAATTCCAGCCCTAATTGACAGGTTTGGCAGCTGATTGATAAGGTATTAGAAAAGAATTGATACTAATTAACAATGCTATTAAGAGAATTTTAATTCAGTTTTTGAGGACTGCAGCATCTTGTCATTGAAGAGTAGTTGCTGAATGATAGGAGCTGAGAGTTTTACATAACTCGTCAGCAGATTCTATGGTAAGCATTCCCTTTGGAATCAATTAAAAAACATCTTCTACAAATCATTTTTTCCTTATCTTCATTAAAAAGGCTTATATAAACAGAATATTGAAGCAAAGCAAAGGTCTTTTTTTTATTAATTTTATCAAATTAGCTAAAGATTCTATAATAAATAGTTAAGTTTGACATGTTATGAACTTACTAACCTAAAAGCTTGTTGTGATATATTTAAATTATTCACTGTTATGCTTTGAAAATTGTTTGCCTAGATGTATTGGTAGATGATCATTTTACATTGGTCTCTTTTCAGTGATAAATTACTTTTTAAGCCTCTTTTCCTGAGTTAGTTCTCCTCCTGATGTCTACAAGAAATTAGCCAGTTCAACACCTAATCCTGCACACACCTGAGCGCTTAAATCACTTTACTCATGCAATTAACTGTACTAAAAAGCTTTTCTAGGGCACAGCTTTATTTTCTTCTGCAGGTGGCTAGTGCACTGTATACTGTGGCTGTTATTAGGTATAAACAACAGCAAATTAATAGGAAAATGAACAACCCTTTTTGTTTAGGATACATAGTGGATTTCTCTCACAAAATGAAATGGACTCCTGGTGAGGAAAGTCAGCAGAGTATTTAAGTTCCTTGCAGGGGCTGTAGTGTACAGGTACAGGTGTATATGGGACTTAGTCACTCTTGACTACTGAGAGCAGGTTAGGGGATGGGCTAGAGGTTCCATATAGGTCCCTAACTGGCCACATCCTGACAAGCTTGGCCATGTGGTATGTATCATTGCAGACACATTGGCAGTGCCACATATTCAGTTATTCTCCACACTGCAAGGGATCGGTGCAGAGGGATATACAGGGGTAAAAAAAGCGACAGAAAAAAAAAAATCAGAGTAGTGCGGGTGGCGGCAGTGTGCACTGCCTGAAGCCAGACCCTGGCTGGCTGGAGCTGCACTCTGCTGTCAGCCAGGTTCTGCTCCACTCCAGGAGGCCCCCAGGCCCTCAGGTAAGGCTGGTGCTACCCTCAGCCCCCGGCCTCCCCAAGCCCACCTGGGACAACCTGCAGCACCTCAGAGGGCACATGACACAGGTGTTCCCCAGGGACAATGAGCAGCAGCACAAGGTATGCCATCGCTAGTTGTCCCCAGGGAACCAAACAGTCACACATGTCTGGACACAGCCACTATGAGCATAGAGGGACTGTGCCTACTGGCAGCTGCTAAGAGGGCACAAAGCAGCTTAATGTACTGGCACTCAGCTTATGGTGTTGGATTTTCTTTTCCAAGTCCATCTATAGTCTACATTAACATAGAACTATTTTCTTTGTATTCATATTGCTGGAGTGGATTTCATTGAGGGTGAAATCCTAGCCTCCCCCAAAACCCAGCGGCTTAGGGGTATTGTGAAATTTTCTTCAGTGGAAGTTTTCAAGAAGAGCCTGAATTAAATGTATATGGGGTGGTTTAGGAATGGTGAGGAATTTGTTCAGGGGATTCAAGATATTCTTGAGGTCCCTTCCAACCATAGAATTGTATGGAAAAATTATCAATGATTTCAGGAGGTTCAAAATTTCTTCCTGTGGTGGGGCAGGAGAAATGCCAAGTCACCAGGAACCTGAGGCAATGGCAAAAGCCCCGCCTCCCCCCCTGCTGCCGAAGATGCTGGTGGCTCCACTAGACACCGAGCCACAGGGACATGGCAGCAGTGGCAGAATCGCTGCGCTGCTGGAAAGACCAGCACCCCATGGCACACTAAGCCATGGGGAAAGGATAGTGGGGGCAGAAAAGCTGTGCCAGCAATCCCACAGCCCCCAGGAGTAAGGGAATGGGACAGTGGTGGCTGCACGGCCAAACTTACCGACAAGCTGACGGCATCCCACACAACAACCAGCTGGGGCCCGGGGGGGGGGGCGGGGCTGAAGAAGAAAAGCCAGCACTAGCTTGGAGGCACTTTGTAAATGCTTGCTGGTGCTGATTCATTGCCCGGGGCAGCAAGATCCAGATAAAAGCCCCTGGTTCCGGTCCAACGCCGGGACTGGATGTCCCCAGCAGCCTAGAGCAGGCTGTGGGACAAGCTGGAATGAAGCAGAAGACAACAGGTGGTGGTGCCTCCCATGTGGGGAGCTACTGTTATCCACTGAGACAAGAGAGTTCCCTTAGATATCAAGTGGGGGAATGTGGGAGCCCTCCTGGGGGAGAGGGCCAGGAAGAATGGTGGTAAGCCAGTGAGAAAGATCATGAATGATGGCCAACATCAATGCCAGGTCCAAGGAACATCAACGCAACAACAGGTTGGTGCTAGGTGGGGTGTAGGGGAGGTGGAGCCCCCAAATCCTCCCACTACCAAGAGACCATAACTGAACGCCACTGAGCTGGGTATAACATTAGTCCCTGAGGGAAAGCTTTCCATTAAAGACATGGCAGGAAAGATACTTTAGTTGGTCAGGTAACTGGTGCCGGGAAAAGCTGTTGGCCTGCAAGCCTGCAGTTGGCCCAGGGCAACCAGAAAAGCCCAGGCAGGGAGTGCCGGACAGGCACAGCCAGTTACACTTCCTTTGTGTATAATCAGGATGTGGGTTAACTGTTTGTTGTCTGACTCACATACATGTTTTCCTACCTCTCACTGGAACTGCTCACCTGCATAAGGCATTCAAGATTTATCCCTAAGCCTTTTGTTATGAACATTCTGTTAATAGGATAAAAAATCATGGTACAATAGGTGTGTGGTATAGGAAATGATAGATTACCAGTGCTGTGGAAATAATGATGTATTTTCCTTACCCTCTAATGCAAATTATTTATGCTTATATTGTGCAGAGTTGTGGACAAATCAAGACATTTTCATGACAAAATGCTTTCACCGTGAACTAAGACTTAAGTGATAAATTCTGATTATGTATTAAATTGAGACCTTAAGATTAACCTTGATGTTTGAAAGAATTCTGGGATTAGGAAAAATGATTAAAAACAAAAGCCACAAAAAAAAGTTCATTTCAATAATAATCATCAATCTTTTTAATGGCCCAGCCAATGTTCTCTGTATTTTCTTTGAGCATACTAGCCTTCCCTCTCTCTTCTTCCTTCTTTTTCTCAAGGGTGTGCTGAGGTATTCCTCACTGTCTACAGTAAGACTCAAGAAAATGACCCAGGACGGTTTGACACAGGAGAATCTCTCCAGGGGCAAAGTGCCAGAAGACTCCCTAAAGATTTTCTAAGCAGGTTGAAGTTGAAAGTTGTATATAACAACATATCCGTCAATTTTGTAAAGTTTGGATGATCTATGCTCCTGGGAACATTTCCAGTGCTACTTGCCTGCCCACTGATTAGGCCATATGACAGAGGAATTGTGATCTATATTTCCATGCCTCAGCACTTGAACACACTTTAATTTCTATTTCACTTAATTGGGATTTACACATTTTATGAACAGTTTTAGAAGGTTGAGATCTGCTTTCTGAAGTAAATGGTTAATGCAAAGGCTGTGTCAGGAGATTCCCAATGAGTATGTACAAGTGGTATTTTTAGATCAACCTAACCTTGCAGGCATTCAAAGGGCTTAAATCCTTCCACAAATGGTGTGTCCATCTAAGTTACTTCATCTCAGGAGGTGAACTAATTTAAGATTTATAGGAGTTAATCTGATATAAAGTGAGTTAACCCAGTCTAACAAACACCCGCATGCATTCACAGCACAGTCCTAGGGCTAGGAAAGACTAGCTGTTTGCCGCAGGCCTGGGATTGTGCTGTTTCTTCCCTCCTCTCCCCTCCCCTCCCCTCCCACCTTGACCCCAACCCTGACCCTGAACCTAATTGGGTTATTTTGAGCCCCCCATCCACTCCCCTCAGATTGGACAACACCCCCCCCCAGCATGTCCACCAGCCCCTGCACCCCAGCAGCCCCTCCCCCACCTTGCCAACCCTTCCCTTATTCAAATTACTTATTTTGGACTGCCTGCACTGCTTCTAGCAGCAGCGAGTGCCTGCATGTACTGTCCCCTTAAAGTAAACTGCCTCAGCTGGATCCTGTGAACACTTGTGCTCACCCTCCAAAAGGAGCAAACTGTTAAATAGTTCATTAACATCAAAGAGAATGTGTGGAGTAGTGGAAGAAGCACTAGAATAGCACTCCAAAACCTGGGTACTATTGCCAGGCCTATAGCTGCCCATTGGACTGACCCTGGGAAATCCATCATTTTTTCTGTCTGCAATGCAGGAATAATGATACCTATCCTCTCTACAAAGTGCTTTGAGATCTGTGTAGGAGCCAAGAGCTAGGCATTATAGCTATCAAAAACAGACAGTGATCTGATAGATACAAACAGTAAATGACAGTAAATATTGTTCTCATTTAAAATATCCATTACATTTTTTTCTGTACAGTTCTGTACTGAGTTCCAGTTACTTCACCATCCAAATACCTGTGAAATATTGAATGAAAGATATATTCTGTGCTGTTACTTTCATACCACCCAGTTTGCATGGGTGGATATCAAATCTGAGATTGGTAATCAAACACCTCATGGTGTTTAACACCGAAAAATGCAAGGTTCTCCACCTTGGGAGGAAAAACCTGCAGCACCCTTATAGGCTCAGCAGTGCTACGTTGGTTAGCACTACAGAAGAAAAAGACTTGGGGGTCATCATTGACCACAAGATGAACATGAGCCTCCAATGCGATGCTGTGGCTAGTAAAGCGACCAAAATGCTGGCGTGCATCCATAGATGCTTCTCGAGCAAATCCCGGGACGTCATTCCCCTTGTACTCGGCCTTAGTGAGGCCGCAGCTGGAGTACTGCGTCCAGTTTTGGGCTCCACAATTCAAAAAGGATGTGGAGAAGCTCGAGAGAGTCCAGAGGAGAGCCACGCACATGATCAGAGGTCAGGAAAACAGATCTTACGAGGACAGGCTGAGAGCCATGGGACTCTTTAGCCTGGAAGAGCGCAGGCTCAGGGGTGATCTGATGGCCACCTACAAGTTTATCAGGGGTGACCACCAGGATCTGGGGGAACATCTGTTCACCAGAGCGCCCCAAGGGATGACGAGGTCGAACAGTCACAAACTCCTGCAAGACCGTTTCAGGCTGGACATAAGGAAGAATTTCTTTACTGTCCGAGCCCCCAAGGTCTGGAACAGTCTGCCAGCAGAGGTGGTTCAAGCGCCTACATTGAACACCTTCAAGAGTAAATTGGATGCTTATCTTGCTGGGATCCTATGAACCCAGCTGACTTCCTGCCCTTTGGGTGGGGGGCTGGACTCGATGATCTCCCGAGGTCCCTTCCAGCCCTAATGTCTATGAAATCTATGAAATCTATTTCTTGTTTACATTTTTCTTACCAGTTTTGCTCCTATTAATTAATTTGCTGTAATGCTGTGACAAGAAGGCAACTACATACACACACTACATACACACATACTATACACACACACACTGAAGTCAGTAAAGTTCTAATGACCAGACAGGATTGATCAGCTCAGTGGTTTATGTTGTTTGTTTCTGTGTTTGATGCAGAGAGACTACACTAAACATACTTTGCATCACTGACCTGTCTGCAGTGCTGCACACTGCAGGTGCCACACATGCAGCTGTTCCTCATGCTACTTTTCATCACAGGGGAAGGGTTTTGGCACTGGGAGATTGCAGTGTCCAAAAAGTCCACCCCTAAAAAACATGGGGTGACGCATGTGGTGGCAGTGTACGCTGCCTGAAACTGCAGCATGGTAAACCAGAGCCACACTGGCTGCTGGCCAGGCTCCCTGCTGTTGGCCTGTGAAGGTCCCCTTGACCCCAGGTAAGACTGCTGGGGCCAGCCCAGCAGCCTCCCCTACAGCACCCAGGGCAACTTGCTGTGCACCACAATGCACATGCATGGGCATTCCCTGGGGACAAGTAGCAGTGACACAACTGTAGCTTGTGCAGTTTGTCCCCAGGAAAATGCACGTGCACGTTTGTCTGGAGCACCCTATGTGTGCAAACAATCTCAATACTCAATAGTCAGTGTGCTCTGCTTATACCTAATACATGCTGACAGTGCTGAGGTCAGTACACAGAACAACTGCCATGGTTACTTTCATTCAAAACTAGCACTAGAGGAAAAGTGGCTGATGCTGCCCATCTTTGAATAAAAGCCTGCTGGTTAGAGCACTCACTTAGGAAATGGAAAATCTGGATTATAGCCCTTTGAAAAGCAGAAGTGATTCATATCTGCATCACCGACTCCTCAGAAGTGGGACGAAGAATAGCCAGTGGGCCTTCCTGTTGAGGCTGGACCACTGTGAAGCTAAGAATACAAGGGTCAGACCCAGGAGAGCAATGGAAGGCTAATTTCTCAGTTGTATGGAACAGGGGAGGAGACTTGGGTTTGGGTCCCTGTGCATAGGACTGCTTATTCATTTTACATTAGAGAAATAAACCTGAAAGGAAATAAACCAGAACCCAGGTTCCTCCTTTATGAATTCCATGACCTAACCACTAGGTGACAGAGACATGCTCCCTCTTACTTGCTGCCCTTCTGGCCTGCACAGTATCCCAGCTTCAGCAGGAGGGTTGAAGGTGCCTCATCAGACTATTTGGTAGCTTGGTGGTTAAGGCAGTAATCTGGGATGTGGGAGAGGTATACTTCAATCCCCTCAAGCTGAGGAGGGCCAGTGATCCAAGTCTGGACCAGTGCTCTCCTCTGTAGGTTAGGGCTGTCCAACATCAAAGTGGCTGGGGGCTGCAAGCCACACAGGTCATAAGCCTCAGGTTGCACATCTTGCAAGCTGCATGCCTTAGGGGCTACATGGGCTCCCCAGGGCCCCGCTATTTGAATTCCCCTCAGTGTGTAAGCAGTGCAATTCCCCCCACTGCCACGCAAGCCTCTCTCACTGCCAACACTGCGTGGATGATTCACCCCCCTCCTCACAACCTGTAGTGTGAGCACTATGAGCCCCTGCCTTCTCCCCACCCTGGCCTCTGCCACCACTATGTGGACAATTCCCCCTTTTAAAACTCCTGCTGCTATGTGAGCAGTAAACTCACCAAGCCTTCTGTCTGTGCTATCCTGATGTAGAGACCGTGGCTGCTGCTGCCACTGCAGCAACTAGAGCAATAGGACCAATGGCAGCTGGGCAGAAGCTTGGGAGCTGCATTTTAATCCTATGTGGGCTGATGTGCTGCCAGTTGGAGACAACCCTGCTGTAGGCTATTATATAAAAGCTGGACACCATGGATGGTACCATTGCTATCATGTGAGTCCTACTCCGTTACGTACCTATACTCAGATGAGGTCATCACCTCTGGATCTTGAATGGATGGAGGCACCTAAAGTTACCAACACACTGGTGTTCAGACAAACCTTTTTCTGTATTTCTTGTTTGCTAGCTCTAGACAACTTCTTGCTAAGCATTTCAGTTTTCTGAATTGCTGCAACCTAAATTGTAGGTATAAATCAGGGTACATGGCTCAGGGTCTGGAGTCCAGCTGCAGGGGGTTAATGGATAATAGGCTGCCTGCTAAGGGGCATTGGGCCAGCTGACATGGATGATTGGCTGGCCCAGAGGAAGTTAAAAGCTCCCAGGGAGGGGCGCTGAAGGGGAGGGAGAGAGGAGGCTGGTATGCTAAAGGAAAAAACAAAGAGCCTAGGGTCTCCGTCTCCGTCTCCGTCTCCCAAACAGAGATTGCACTTTTCTTTGTTGTTCCACATTTGCTTCTTTTGCTGCTTGCTTTGTTTGCTGTGATGACAAACTCTCCATGTGTACAACAAACGGACTGAAAATTGGAACTAAGAGCTGACTAGCCTTTATGAAGATGCTGGCTCCTGTGTCTACCTCAGTGAATGGCAACCCACTACAAGGTATCTAAGAATTTTGATCTTGTCTGGATTTTGATCTTGGACTTCTTAATATAATCACTGGAAAAAGAGAGAGCCCAATTCAGGAAATGGATTTGTGAAAGAGCTGAGTTCCACTTAAGAAGTTCTAGCTGTAGGATTAGGTTCGTCAGTGACATTCCATTTTCCAAACTCCATGCTGAACCCAAACACTTCTAATAATCTAATGAAAAAATAAATTTGACATGTGTGTCTCATTACTGCTTACTTTAATTAAGAGTAATTGGTAATTATGAATAGTTATTTGTGTGAAATCAAGATACTTTTCATTTTGAAAAAGTCTTTAGTAGGATTCCCAAGCATCTCTTAGTGAGCACCTAAAAGTGAGCGCTCCCAACAACTCTTTAATAGTGTTTGTCATATATTTCTGTTGTGAGATGAAGCCAAGATAAATTAAATTTCTCTAAACTATGTATCTAAATAAGTATGTTCATATTATACCAATTGTTTTAATGATTAATTTCCTTCACAAGGTGGAAGGGTTTGTTGACAGACAGAAACACAAGCTAACAATGGACTACTTTGACTTGCAAATGAAGGAGCATTTAATTATTCCAAAATAGCATTCCCCAGCTAGGGTATGATCATTAAATCCATCATCCTTCAGTTTATATGCATGAAACATTTATCATGTCTTCCACAAACAGGAGTCAGTCATCTAAATATAGATTTTTGGACCATCCGTTTCATCATGGCATTTCATCGAAAGCCTAGAATTTCATTTATTTTCAGTTACAGAGATAAAGTGTTTGTAAACGATGTGATAAGACCATAAAGAAAAGTGAAGTGAAATTCAGCTCCATCCAAAGATGATAAATACAACACCTACTTTGAACACCGGGATTATTGCAGGAGAAAAATGAGATATCGGAAGTCAGCAGCTATGTTTAAGATAAGAACTTTTTTTTCCTGTGGATTTTTCATTAAATTCATGGCCCAATAAAGAATTCTCTGAATGATTCTATTTAAAAACATAACTGTTATAGACATTAAGACAAAAACATATGGAAGACAACCAAAACTAAAAGAGAGTCAAAGTCATTTAAACTCTAGCTCTTCTGTTGTGGGATTGTTAAGGATTACTGAATTATTTTCAATTACTGAAAACATGGCAGCATTTCACATGAATTAAAACAGAGAAGTGTAATCTTCAAACAGTGATTCAAGATATCCAAACCAGAATTCTTTTAGCAAAATTCTCTGATCTTGCCTTATAGGGTCTTTCTGTGGGGGTCCTGAAAGATCATTTTAAAACCTTCCTAGGGCCAGTCCATCGTTGCATACTATTACGGGCATTCTAGTAAGATATAGTATCACTATTTAATTCTAGCCTCATCTTTTCATGAGTTCAGTCTGGCAGGATTCATTTTCTCTCTTGCATGCACCTATTATGTCTTATAGGCAAAGTGGCTGCTTCTCTCCAGGCCACTGCATTCATCCCAATTTTAATTATTGTTCTTACTTTTGTGAGGCAAATCTAAATTATGAGTAATATAATGAGAATGTGCTTGTTTAACTCCTACAGGAACTGTTATGTGCATAGGCAGAGAAAGGGATATTTTCTTTTTGTGTACCAGGATAATAAAGTTTGCTCATCTTTACATTTTTTCCTAATACAACAACCTTGCAGATGAACTTTTATTTCTCTTTCCATGTATCTATCTGGATAAACAAAACCTAAGAAAGACAACTACATAAATAATGTATGTACAGTATGTCCTTGGCTTCTACTTATGCCTACAGGTGTCCTTTCATCACATTAATTTGACTGGCAAAATGGAAAAGTGTTTATAACCTAAGGGTTAGCTTGTATAACAAAAGAGGTTAAAAAATAAAGCATGGAAAAGGAGGAAAACACTAGGTTCTGTTTGAAGTTTCTCTAAACGGCTGTTCTTCGAGGCACAAGAGACCATATATCTCAACTGCATATTTGTATCACAGACAAAAACTAAGTTAGGAGAATGTTGTTACCAAGTCAATACCTCAAAAGTTAGGGAAAAAAAGAGATTTAAGCTTGCCTGTGCAACCTTTGTATGACCCCTTGTGGGTTTGCTTACTAGTACATTCTTCACACACAATAATGAATGTATCTTTATAGCTTGCATTGTAAGAAGAATTGATATCACCCCCAGTTTAAAGATGAGAAACTGAAACACAGATAAATTAAGGCCAAAACTGTAAAAAGCAGTCATGCTAATATTGGTTGCCCAGCTTGAGACAGCTAGGGCCTGGATTTGCCAAAATAGTTTGCATTTTTATAGCACTTTTTATGTTTAAAGCACAGCCCCTGTTGACTTGAATTGCAGTTGTGAATACTCAGCACTTCTTCAGCTCTGGCCCCTGGAGTCTCAAGTTAAGCACCCAGAAAATGAAGAACATACTATTAGTGTCCAAATGTGAAAAGCTTCGTTTAAATGACTTGCCCATCATCTCAGTAGTACTGTCTGGCAGAGAGAGAATCCAATTCTCCAGGCTAGCATTCAACTGCTTCAACCACGAGGCCATCCTTTCACTTCCTGCCTCATTCACTTCACACCTGCCAACTGCTGCAACAAATGAAGCTGGGGGCCCTACAGACAACCATCTCCTTTGCTATACAACCTGATTAGTTTACACAACATGGTCCATTTGTGCCATATAGGTGGAAGGAAAAAAACATTGTATCATGCAATTATAGAT